>NW_027206512.1:44199849-44592349 GCF_024711535.1 Dipodomys merriami | reverse complement strand
TTTTATAAGGTTTAAGTGAGATGATTGTTGGGTATTTTACTTTACATTTCATGACAAAATATCTGCCAACAGAATAATAACGTATCATGTCTGGAGCCTTCTTACAAAGTTATTCAGGATGAGAAATGAGTAGATGAAGCAAGTTTGGAAATGTGTCAGCCAATGGGGAGCGCCCTGATCATTACCAGTGGATCAATTTTATTTTTGTTTTTGTTTTCTAATTTTTTCAATTTTATTTTATTGTAAGGGTGATGTTACATAACTGTAACATTACCAAACATTGTTACCCCCTCCCTCATTTTCTCCCACTTTCCCTCCTCTCCTCAATCAATTTTAGTAAATATTTAAGACTTATGTCATTAAAAGCTGTAGAGGAACTACTCCTGGGCTGAACATAAAGGGACTGATGAATTGATGTCGAGGAGGTTGGAAAAGTTGGGGAACTTCCAAGGAAACTAGAACATCCATGTGAGTAAGTTCCCTGGCAGCAGAAGAGCATACAAATCAAGTTATTCCAAGTATAACCCCACATTATCCATGGGAAATGACTCATATTTAATTTTAATTTCCAGTTACTACTCCCCTAGGAAACAGACTATCAGAGTCCTTCTATGGACGTGTGTAGAGATGGGCTAAGTGGATCAGAGGATTGAACCATCCAGTTATTATTATTATTTTTGGTGTGTGTGTGTTCTTTCAGTCCACTAACACATGCAAGATTCATCCATGACACTGTATGTGGCTGTGGTTCATTTGCGTCACTGTGTGGCTATACCATAATTTAAATGACTCGGTGTGAACACACCTACCTATCCATGCTCTTGTTGAGGGACATTTGGGCTGCGTTGAGTCGGTGGCTTTTTATAAATAATGCTTCCCTAAACAAGCGCGTGTTTTTGCGCCCTCGGGTGCACAGATGGACACAGCTGGCCTAGAAGTCATTCAGTGTGCGATGTGAGGCAGGGATGGAGTTTCTTTTTCCTTTATTTTTTCTGCGTGGAAATCCAGTGTGCTGAGCCCTGAGGACCAATTCCTCCCCTGGGCTCCTTAGCGCTACCTGCTACCTCTGAAATGCACTGGCCCATTTACTTCCACCCAACTACTTATCTTAATCCTGACCCTGGATTCTTCCTTTTGAAGATTTGTTTCCCCCTCTGTCGTTCTTAACCCTCTGGATTTTTAACCGCTCAGTGTACACATCCTGGGAGCTCCGCGCAGCGCGCGGGCCTGCTGTGGGAAGCCTATGAAGAGCTGTTGCTCCAGTGGGAAATCCCGGGACCTGGGAGGTGATGGCGAAGATGTTCTCCGGGCCCCAGTGCCACCCGAGTGGGAGAGGCCTGCAGAGCAGGCGGTGTCCTCGCCACGCCCCTCCGCCCTCGCCACGCCCCTCCGCCCTCGCCACGCCCCTCCCCGTCTTCCCCCGCCTCCCATCCCCGCCCCTCCGGAAGGGCGAGCGCCCGGCATCCTGGCCTTGGCAGCGGCAGCTACGGGATGGCAGCGGAGGCTGCGGCGACCCCTGCCCCGGGAGGCTCCGGCCCCGGCATGGACGCCCGGCTGGACAGGGAGACGGCGCAGTGGCTGCGCTGGGACCAGGTGAGGGGCGACCGCGGGCTGGGAGCGCGCCGTGGACGCAGCAGCCCCCAGCTCCCCTCTCCAGCCCTCCCCGGGACCCTCCAGCCCTCCCCGGGCGCTCTTCCCGATCCTTCCCGCCCCCCCGGAGCCCCCTCCAGCTTCCCGGGCTGCCCTCCCCGGCGCCCTCTCCCGCTTCCCGGCTGCCCTCCCCGGGCGCCGCGGCGCTTCCTGTGGCGAGCGCGGGGCCCGAGCTTCCTTCCTCCGTTCGAGCCGGGGGACGCGGCGGCTGCCTCCCCGCCACCCGCCCGCGTGGCTGGTGACAGCATTCCGAGTGGGGCCTGCGAAGGTCGTCCGGCAGCCCGCCGTGCGCCGGCGGGCGGGGACGGCAGGTCGGGGCCCGGGGCGCGGGGTGCCACCGCATCCGGAGGCGCACCGTGCCGCCTCGGTCTCGGGCCCCGGGACTTGCCGGGCCGGGCTCCCTCCCAGCTCCTCCCTGGGCTGCTTTGCCCACAGGGCTCCTCCCGGTGGGCCTGGCGCGCGAGTGCCCCGGGCAGGGGACGACGCTACCTTTTAGGACACGTGTCACCTTTCCCCGTTCCCTCCCTCCCTCCCACCCTGGAGCAGAGGCCCGGGGCCCAGCTCTGGGCCCGACTTCCTGTGTCTCCGAACCCCTAGCGTCTCCTTTCTTAACGATTTCTTCCTGCCTGCTTGGATTCCCCCAGAACGGTGCTCACCCCCCTTCTGATTTTTTCTCGCGCTTTCTGTCACTCTTGCTTGGACCCCGATACAGAAAGCCTTCTCTGGCTCATTAACCCCCCCTGAACCCCCTCGTTGCTCGTCCAGAGCGCCCAGCACACTTGTAGGTTGGTTTGTTTCATGTCTGTAACCAGAGCCGGGTAGTGAGACCTGTCAGGTGAACCAGGCTCGGAGAAGGGCCTGTTCCAGGTTCCATGCTTCCTCCCTCCCTATATCCTCCAGTTCTTGCTTGTTGAACCAGGCCCCTCACTTTCATTTTGTGTAGCCAGTGCTGTCTGCGCTAGCTAAGTCCCATGGTGTACAGTGCCCTGCACACAGTAAGTTGGTTTAGTTTGTTTGTTTTAATATTGTTGAATGAGTGAAGGAGATCGAGAACCCACCAGCCAGGGGTATCTTTGTTTTTCCTCACATTCTCTGACATGGAAAATGAAATGTCAACAAATCCCATTTCCAGGACACCGTTGCCAACCGGCTTGGACAAAATTAACTTTTCCAGAATAAATTCTACCAGGAAGGAAAAGTTTCCATTTGTGACAAACTAGTAACTTTCAGTATGTAGAAGTCTCTTAAAGTCAGGGTTAATAACACATTGCTCCATAAAACTTTCCCTTTGAAGAAAAAAAGAATAAGCCCAGTGCCCGTGGCGTATGCCTGTGATACTAGCTACGCAGGAGGCTAAGATCTGAGGATCAAACTTCGAAGCCAGCCTCAGCAGACAAACCCAAGAAACTCTAATCTCCAGTTAACCAGCAATTAACCAGTTGAAGTGTGGCTCATCTGAGCAAGAGTGCAAGGTCCTGAGTTCAAGCCCTAGTACCAGCACACACACACACACACACATACACACACACGCACGCACACACACACACACACACACACACACACACACACACAAACATGGGATTGAGTAGCAATGATACCTCCTTGGTTAGCTATGAAGAGATGATGTTCTTCTTTATTTTTGAATGTTTCTCTCTCAATATGCTTTCCTCTCAGTTTCTTTGGCTTCAGACAGATAGCTCTCTGGGAAGGAGTGGAGTGGAACTCCCTGCTAAAATTGTGGCAACTTCTGGTGTCCTTCCTTCCAAGTCTGAGACGTGCCAGCACTCCCAAATGATCCTCATTCCCACTGCCTTCTACTCCTTATCTATCCACTTTGTTTCTCTCAGTCCACTGAGTCTTTTCTAGATAATGAAGGCCAATTAGCATTTCCCAATTCCACCCTGTGTGAACTGGGAGCACTGGATTCTCTTGCACTCAGAAGATACTTATTGAGCCTTTTTCATAAACCAGATCTGAGCCCTTTCTTGGGCGGGGAGGGGGCACCAGGCACTTTGATGGATAAGTCTCTGCTTTGTGATTATTATCTATTACTTTTAATTTAGAAAAGGTAGGCTTGTACTTGATTCGTATTGAGTCTGGAATAATCTGGAAATGTGGGCTTAATTCCAGCAAATTAAAGTTTTATTGCAGTAGCACTTCAAGTTGAATGATGTGGCGTGTCTTTTATGAGTGTTCATCTAAGTAGATGATAACTCTGATAATACTGAAGCAAAGTACTTACTTTATTACCCCAGAACTCCTATTTTAACATTGCACTTGGAGCACTTGGAATTTGTGTGATCATCATTATTTTCTCTAATCTTAGTATTTCCCACAACTGCCACAAGAAAATAGAGCAATGCATATAATGAACTTAAATGATTCCATGTTAGTGTCTGTTTGAAGTAAGGTACTAGTCAAGTAACTTAAGCAAGTCACTCAATTTTGGTAGTGTAGAAGAACGATACAAAATTATCCATCCATTACATATCTGCTTCTTTGGTGTCTTTGAAAGGTTCAGACTTGACCAGGTATGTGAACACCTTATGGAAAGTTTTCACTACAAAAAGTAACACTTGGGAAAACTTCAAAGACCATAGGGAAGAACTTTTAAATACTATCAAGTGCCTAGAAGGCAAAGAAAGATCCTTCACATTTATGTAACTTAAAACTTTAAAGCCAGTGTTAGAGAGGGTCTAGATCATTTCTGTTTTATAGCTGGGGAAGCTGTAAATCATGGAGCCAATTAGCCTGGCCAGATGCAAAGCTTTAGTAAGGGATATATCTGGAGTCCTATTCTGGTTGTTCAATCCTGGCTCTAAAAAATCTCATTCTGTTTCTCCAGAACTTCTTGCTTTGGCCCAAAAGAAAATAATACATTGTAACATCAAACTCACCCCTAGCTGAGATTTTAAATACATAGGAAAATTGCAGTGCTTATTTTTCCCTAGAAGAAGTTAAAATTGTTGAATATATATATATATAATATATATATATTTATTTATTTATTTTTGGTTGGTCGTGGGGCCTGAATTCTGGGTCTGGGTGCTGTCCTTCAGCTCTTCAGCTCAAGTCTAGTGCTCTACCACTTGAGCCACAGTGCCAATTCCGGCTTTTTTTTTTTTCTGCTTATGTGGTGCTGAGGAATCAAACCCGGGGCCTCATGCATGCTAGGCAAGCACGCTACCACTGAGCCACCTTCCCAGCCCTCTGGAATATCTTTTACATTGATTTTTTTTTCTTTTTTCTTAGTCACCTTATACCCTGTCTGGCATATATGTGCATCTCTGTTTTGCAGAATCCTTTAACTTTGGAGACAGTAAAACAACTAATTGCAGAAGGTAATAAAGAAGAACTACAGAAATGTTTTGGGGCTCGGATGGAATTTGGGACAGCAGGCCTTCGAGCTCCTATGGGAGCTGGGATTTCTTGTATGAATGACTTGACCATCATCCAGACTACACAGGTACTGTGCTTTTATCATCCTACTTACCCTAATGCGCCTTTCATATTTGACAGACAGTGTTTCATTCTAGATTGTCTTTGGAGTTGGAGAGATAGGAATCACCACCATTTACTCCATAAACTAAGGCTTGTTCAGTTAGTTAAGTTAGTGTATTTCAAAACTTGTAAGCTTTCCATCTCTCTATAGCCCTGCACATCTGGCCATTCACCTGTCCATCCATTCATCTATCTATCTATATAGATATCTATCTATCTATATATCAAATGTATTAAGTATCTACTATATACCAGACATTGAGATATAGCAATGACTAAAATAGACGTATTTCCTTGTGGAGATTTTATTTCAGTACAAACTCACTGATTAAGATGAGGAGGAGGAGGAGAAAAAGGAGGATATGAATGTGGCAGGGGGAAGCCACACAAAGGAACTCAGTTACACTATGTTCTGTCTATTAAAAGTGAGTCAGTAAATCTGGCTTATATTCAAGGAGAAGGAATATAGATACCTCCTTGTCAAGTCTACCACTTGAGACGCAGCTCTGAAAAATCTCAAGGCAGAAAAGTGCTTGAGACTCTAATCTCCAGGTAACAGCAAAATGCTAGAAGTGGAGCTGTGGCTTAGCACACATCCCACCACAATAGCCACATGTCTTTATTTCCTTGGAATAGCTTCAGAGGAGGTACCCAGTTCAATATGTTGGCCATGGAAAAAGGAAAAGCATGCTGAATTGTCACAGCTCTTGTAACAAGGCTGTGAATTATCCCCCCCCCCCAAATAGAAGCTCTGCTTCAGATTATGCAAGACTTTTCTTTAGCAAAAATGCAGTCCATGTTAATGAAACATCACTGTTGCTCTATCTCTTTGTTCTGTCATAATGTTCAACAATTAAAATTGGATTCCAAGCTCACTGCTTTCTTCTCCTGGGTATTTGAGATTGGTGTGAAGTTTAAGCACCACTGAGTAGGTAAGGATGGTTCTAAAACACACAAGGTTCTCAGTAGTTCACATGTTTTCATGCATCTAATTCCCATTTGTGACAGCCACATGTGCTAGGCATGGTTGTTATTTCTGCTTTACAAAAGAGGAAACTGAGGCATCAAGAGGTAGAAATGCCAGACACTGATGGCTAATGCCTGTGATCCTAGCTACTCAGGAGGCTGAGATCTGAGGATTGTGGTTCAAAGCCAGCCCTGGCAGGAAAGTCCATGAGACTCTTATTTCCAATTAACCACCAGAAAACCAGATGTGGCGCTGTAGCTCAAAGTGGTAGATTGCTGGCCTTGTGAAAATAGCTCTCTGGAATAGTATCCAGGCCTTGAGTTCAAGTCCTATGACTAACACACACACACACACACACACACACACACACACACACACACACACACACACACACACACACACACACACACACACACACACACACGTGGAAGAAATTGTCACCTGCTATTAGGTGGCAGAGAGGGGTACACACACACACACACACACACACACACACACACACACACACACGTGGAAGAAATTGTCACCTGCTATTAGGTGGCAGAGAGGGGTACTGACCCAAATTTTGGCCTCACAACTTTTGCTTTAGCTACATCACTGAACCACCTCTTCATCAGGTTCTGCTCCCCATGGGTCTGAACTGGGCAGGTCAGTGCGGCTCTCTGAGCCTTTGTGTTTCCATCTGTGAAATACAGGATTTCTGGGCAAAGTTGATGATGCCTGATACAGAGAGATGGAGAGTAAATGAAGCTGAAATTTTATTATTTCTCAGTTTTCTTGATCACTGAAAAGGTTGGCTTTTTTTTCCCTCTTCTATGTTCTGTATGAAAGTTGAGAAAAATATAAGTTTTGGCTATTTTTCTATATTCCCATGTATAAAAGATGCATTCAAACATATGTGGGACATTTTTAGGGATTTTGCAGATACCTGGAAAAACAGTTCGGTGACCTGAAGCAGAGGGGTGTGGTGATCAGCTTTGACGCCCGAGCTCACCCCCCCAGTGGGGGCAGCAGCAAAAGGTACTTCTACACTTTCAGGAACGGAGGTTTTAAAAGTAGTTTATTTGGTGCTTTTATTTTGGAATCGCTACTTCAGTAGTTGGGTTTAAGTGTATCATTAGCTACATATTTTAAACAAGTTCCGTTTGCAGCTTTTAAATACTCTTCATTTAGATTTGGGTTAAGCAAATAAACTTACCTAGGCATCTAGCATGTAATACTTGTTTAAAGGAAAATGTTTTCTAAACTGGCAATATGTTTTCTCTATCTCACTGACTGCCTTTGTTCTTCCTGTTTTATTTTTTATTTATTTATTTTTGGGTCCAGTCATGGGGCCTGAACTCTGGGCCTGGGCGCTGTCCCTCAGCTCTTCAGCTCAAAGCTTGCGCTCTGCCACTTGAGTCACAGCGCCACTTCCAGCTTTTTTCTTTTTGCTTATGTGGTGCTAAGGAATCGAACCCAGGGCCTCATGCATGCAAGGCAAGTGCTCTACCACTGAGCCACCTTCCCATCCCCCTGTTTTATTTTTATTTCCTCCCACTAGTCATAACCCTCATGACCTCCTCTTTTCTTCCCCTTACTTACTTTTTTTGTGTGCTAGTATTGGGGCTTGAATATAGGGCCTCATGTTCTTATTTGGCTTTTTAGCTTAAGGCTTATGCTCTACCATTTAAGCCATAGTTTCACTTCCAGCTTTTTGCTGGTTAATGGGAGATAAGAGATTTACTTTTCTGCTTGTATGGTTTTGAACTGTGATCCTCAGCCTCCTGAGTAGCTAGGATTACAAGGATGAGCTATTAACACCCATCTCTTGGCTCATTCTTTCTTCTTGAGTGCTTGAGTGAAAATGCATCCTTATAAGATCCCTAAACCTATAGGATTCTTTTATGTAGCTGTAGATAAGTACCACTAATGGTGATGATAATAATGATGTTGGTGGTGGTGATGGTGGTAGTCATGATAGCAGTAATCATTTGAGTGCTGATTATGAGCCAGGCAATTACATGTTTATTCACTTAATCCTCAAAAACACCTATAAGGTTTATGTTTTTATCTTTTTGCTCTGAGATTACAATTCAAATAGAGGAGCTACAATTTGAACATTACAAGACCAGCACCAAGGTTCGCCTGGTGCGATAAAATTATAATATATTTCAAATTGTGCATCAGTCCCTAGGACAACTGCTGTGTTCATACAACCTCTCTTTTTCACTTGTATACTTCTCTATGAGGTTTTTTGGTTTTTGTTTTTTGGGGTTTTTTTTTTGTGGCTCATGAGGCTTGAACTCTGGGCCTGAGCGCTGTCCCTCAGCTCTTCAGCTCAAGGCAAGCATTTTAGCCACAGCACCATTTTTGGTTTTCTGGTGGTTAATTGGAGATGAGTCTCACAGACTCTCCTTACCCAGGCTAGCTTTGAACCGCAGCCCTCAGATCTCCTGAGTAGCTAGGATTGCAAGTGTGAGCCACTGGTACCTGGCTTCTATGAGTATTTTAATCATCTTAGAATATAAATACTAGTTCTTAGATCAAAAAGATACATGAATACTTATTCTTAGTGGAGAGCCTTATTAATTTTATAGCACTAGATGACTTTATAAAGTGCTAGCTTGACCCATCAGTAGTCTTTGATGTGAAAAGCACTCATGGGAACAAATACATGGCTGTGAGGAAGGGATTGTGGGCAGGGAAAAGAAGCAGATGACATGAGTCCCTAGACTGAACTCAGGCAGGCATGAGGATGTGTGTTCCTTAGAGAAGCGGTAGCTCTGGGGAGAGGGTCACAAGGACTATATTCTTAAGGTAGGGATGTAGCACCAAGCAGGATATTAGTTTGTGGATTTACAGTGGATTGAGGAGACCATGAGAACTGTATCACGAGCACGTTGGGCCCCAGGGCAGGTCATATGCTCTGCTCAGAGCACACATAGTCCATTTACGTGGCTGACTGCCTGCGTCACTTCCCAGATTTCTCCATTGTAGATTGCGTGTCCTGCTTCTGGTAGGTGCTCTCATCCTCCAGATAGGGAGGATGTGGTCTGTTAAAGTATAAATGAACTCTGGCCTTGGGATCATGTCATCAGCTTCAAGTGACTGGCATTCCTGATTCTATTGAAATTTGTGGTCCAAGTCTCAGAGGCTGAAGGGAGAGGATAGAATGGATCTAAGGGCTGTTCTCTGTCACAAAGAAAATGCAAGACATCTAGAGACCACAATATACATATCAAACTGTGATGAAGCATCCATGATGGATACATAGAATCTTCCTAAAGAGCTGAAATCAGAACAGTCTCAGGATTTTACCTAATTACATTTTCAACCTTCCAATTTTAAGATGGGATATGTTAGCAATAACTATTAATCATATACAGAGAACATACTGAAGATTTTTGGTGCACATATCTTTTCTGTCTCCTACATATAGTTATAATATATGTGCACACACACACACACACACACACACACACACACACATTGAGTGTCTTCTCTGCTGATTTTAAGATATTCCCTTTAGCTAGGGACATGTATGAAGTGGTCAATCTTCCTAGCAAGTGCCAGGTCCTTAATTCAAAACTTTGAAATCCTTTGAAGTACACCTAAAGACATGATCAATATTTTTATTCCAATTTTCACTAAAATTATTTTGCTGATTTTTTTATATTTTTATCACTTCCCACTATGTAAAAAAGAAAAAAACCGAACTCTTATGAAAATCATTTTGGCATTGATATTGCAAAGTTTTTCATTTGAGTTGTTGAAGTGCTGAGGTTCCTCTCTGTGTCCCTACCATCTCTAGTGCTCATGAAATTTGGGGAGAAAATGACTAGTGGTTTAATCTTGGAAGCAAATTGCATATGGTATTTTAATCCAACCACAAATAAAAACTATATACCATGTTTGTCATGTTGCCCTATGCTAGTTGCTGTGGAAGCTGACAAAAATGTCAGATTGAACACATGCCTTTTTGAGAACTGATGGGAACCAATATGTGCAGAGATGTGCATGTGTATGTTGCATTTCTAATAGAACCTAATCAGGTTTGGGTCTGCAGAGAGTGTACTTGATAGTGATAGAGCAGCCTGGGGTTTCTCAGTCTGCATATTGACATGGGACTTTACACTGGCTGGATCATTCTCTTGTTTGGGATTGTCCTGTGCATTGTAGAGTATTTAGCAACATCTGTGGCCCAAATTCACTTCCAGGAGCACTTCCCTCTCCCTCCAGTGTGATAACTGAGCCTATCGCCACTTCAGATGCTCAGGTGAGAGGCACGAAGGTAGACTGAGATGGGAGAGTTGAAAACTGGGTGCAGTCTTGGGTCTTATGCTAAGTGGCCTTCAGTTGTATACAGGGCCTGGTGCCTGACCTTCAGACCCATTTCTGTAAAAAGCAAAGGGGTAACAGGTGACTTCTCAGGTTCCTCCAGTTTGGATGGTCCATGTCAGAGTAAATATTTATAAGAAACATTTCCCTGATTGACTGCTGTCTTCAGCATCAAGACATGTTTGGCACGCCTTGCTTCCTTCCATCACTCTGGGTTGACAGCAGGACTCTCCTTTTCTTCCTCGTTGCTGCATTTCTAGGTTTGCTCGACTTGCTGCAACCACGTTCATCAGCCAGGGAATTCCTGTGCATCTATTTTCTGATATAACCCCCACTCCCTTTGTGGTAAGTAATCGTTTCCCTCCATCGTTCCCTCTTTTTCTTTCTCTTTCCCTCTCGCCTTCCCTCCCTTCTCCTTCCCCTCCTTCCTCCCTTCCTCCCTTCCTTCTTCTCTCCCTCCCTCCTTCCCTTCCTCCCACCTTTCTTTCTTTCTTTCTTTCTTTCTTTCTTTCTTTCTTTCTTTCTTTCCCTTCCTTCCTCCCTTCCTTCCTTCCTTTCTTCCTTCCTTCCTTCTTTCCTTCCTTCCTTCCTTCCTCTCTCTCTCTCTCTCTCTTTCTTTCTTCCTTTCTTCCTTTTTTCTTTCTTTCTTCTGCTTTCTTAAACTCTGGGCCTGGGTGCTATCCTAGAGCTTTTTTGCTGAAGGCTGGTGCCCCATTATTTGAGCCATAGTTCCACTTCCAGTTTTTTTGTGGCTAATTAGAGATAAGAGTCTCACAGACTTTACTGCCTGGGTTGGCTTCAAACCTCTACCCTCAGATCTCAGTCTCCTGAGTAGCTAGGATTACATGTGAGAGCCACTGTATAATCATTTCCTTTTCTAATTTCCTGCCCTGGCATCAGACATGGAACACAGCTTAATTTTACAGGCTTACATACCTTTGAGATTCAGATATTTCCCTGACAAAGGGCTCCTTGGTATTCACAAGGGCAGTTCTTTCCAGGAAAGGCATTCTGGTATTCATCTTTTGATTCATCACAACTGGTTTTTTTAAGGGTATGGTTCAGGGCTGGGCTGTAGGTCAGTGGTAAGGTGAATAAAGACCTGGGTTTCATCTCTAGAACTGCAAAAGGAAACAGTGCAGATTTTCCTTTATTTGCATTCTAAGGATATTTTTAGTGAATTGGAAAAATATTTTTTTGTTTATTTTCTAATTTGGTGAGTATTCTTTTTCCCAGCTGTCACAATTAGGAAACTTCCTGGATCTAAATCTGAATTTATCTCCAACTCTGTCTTATGAATATTTGACAGGTCAGTGTACCAGCTTTATATGCACCTGCTTCATCCCAGACTTGCCTCAAATTCTTTTTTTTTTTTTTTTTTTTTTTTGTTCTGGTCGTGGGGCCTGAACTCTGGGCCTGGGCGCTGTCTCTCAGCTCTTCAGCTCAAAGCTAACGCTCTACCACTTGAACCACAGCGCCACTTCTGGCTGTTTTCTTTTTGTTTATGTGGTGCTGAGGAATGGAACCCAGGGCCTCATGCACGCAAGGCAAGCGCTCTACCACTGAGCCACCTTCCCAGCCCTTGCCTCAAATTCTTAATGAAGTAGCCTCCAAACAGAAAGGTAATAGTAGCTGAGCACTGGTGGCTCACATTTGTAATCCTAGCTACTCAGGAGGCTGAGATTTGAGGGTTGTGATTTAAAGCTAGCCTGGGCACCCAAATGCAAGAGATTCAAGTCTCATCTCCACTTAACCAATTAAAAAGCCCCAAGTGGAGGTATGGCTCAGGTGGTGGAGCACCAGCCTTGAGTGCAAAAGCCAAGCAAGAACATGAAGCCCTTAAGTTCAAGCTCTAGTGCCAGTACAGAGAGGAAGAGAGAGAGAGAGAGAGAGAGAGAGAGAGAGAGAGAGAGAGAGAGAGAGAGAGAGAGAGAGAGAGAGAGAGAGAGAGCAAGCACACCTGCAGACAGTTGTGACCACTGTTGCTTTCACAGAATTGTTGAGAACTGAGAGTATGTTTTAGAGCACAGCATCTGGGTGCAGTTCCTGACAGCAGGCAGTGGAAACATCATCAGGACAGTCACCTCCCTGGATTTTTGCTGGCTCCCTGTGCACTGACAGGGTCAGGTCAAGGTTGCAAATAACCCAGTAGACACAGAATGTCATAGTAGTTCAAGATTCATTGTTAGTGGAAAATCGTAATGTGCTCTAGTATCCTAGTTGTCATCTTTACTAAGAGTGAAGAGCTATTCTTTTTGCATCAGGTGTGAGTTACTGAGTGCTTCTTGGTCATTTCCTATACTGTAGAGTGCTTCTACACCTGACACCAGGACACCTGATGGATGTGACATCAGTTCCAAGGGGACCAAGAACTACAGCCATTCTTGGTGGGAGGGTGGAAGAGACAGACAGTTCCAATTTCAGGTTGCCTGTATATAACAAATCTCAGAAGTAATCCAGTCCTCTCCTCCACTGTAGTATTGTAAAGATGGCAGCTAAAACTGGGCATTGATGGCTCATGCCTGTAATCCCAGCTGCTGAGGAGGCTGAGATCTATGGATTAAGGTTCAAAGCCAGGCCAGATAGGAAAGTCAGTAAAAGTCTTATCTCTAATTAAGTACCATGAAAGTGGCACTGTGGCTCAGTGGTAGAGTGCTGGCTTTGTGCACATAAGCTCTGGAACAGCATCCAGGCCCTGACTTCTAGTCCCAGGACCCACTAGGAAAAAAAAAAAAAGAAAGAAAGAAAAAGAAAAAGAAGGCAGTTAAATCAAAACTCAGGGAATCATCTTTAACACTGGAATGAGATAAATGAGCCACCTGTGAGTATTCTCCATCTCCTCAGCCTTTTCTTCAGAAGGAAATGATAAAGAAGAGGAGAATAAACTAAATATTTAAGCTTCTCTCCTGAGCAATAGCTTTAGAAGAATGTAGAATGGAGGCATAGAGCATCTTTTGTATGTTAGAGCTGTCTAGCCCTCCCAAGTAGAAGACAGAGAAGAAGGAAACTGGGAATCTACTTACCTTCCTTAGTAGGAAGGTCTGGTTCTGGGGTCTGGTACAGTCAGATAATTCCAGGAACAATAGCATACAGTTGGTTTTGCTTGTATGTGGCAGGGAGCAGTGAAAGGTATGTTTGAAAACCAATGGATGCCTGCAAATACAGAGAATATGGACCCCTGTGTATCCTGTACATACAGACCCATGCATACAGACATATGAGAAAGTACATTTTGTAAACTAGGCAAATGATTAACAACAATAGCTAATAATAAACAGAATGATTCTAACAACATGCTATAAGAAGGTGGTCTGTCTCTTCTCTCTTTTGAAAGAGTTAAGATAAGTATTCGTCACTGAAGTGACATACAGCCACAGTGGAGATAAAGGGGAGACTCCTATGTACTGCTTAGGTGTGGCTCAAAAATCCCAAATGGCACTTTGTGATACACATTGTGTTTGTGGAAAGGGAAATCAGCAGACATGAGCACAGTGTGCAATAGACATTTCAAGTAGATCTAGTCTTTTGTTCAAAAAAATTCTCTGTTGTTCTGTTTCAGCCCTATACTGTGTCACATTTGAAACTTTGTGCTGGGATCATGATCACTGCCTCCCACAATCCAAAGGAAGACAATGGTTACAAGGTATTTTCCTATCTCCACTCATGGTCCTTCTGTGGAAAGCCCATTCCTGCACTGGACCTCCTGAATGCAGTCTTGGTTTCCCTAGGTCTACTGGGACAATGGAGCCCAGATCATCTCTCCACACGATAAAGGGATTTCTCAAGCTATTGAAGAAAATCTAGAGCCCTGGCCTCAGGCTTGGGATGATTCTGTTGTTGACGGCAGCCCCCTGCTTCACAACCCCAGCACCTCCATCAATAATGACTACTTCGAAGACCTTAAAAAATACTGTTTTCACAGGTAACAAAATTGTTCAGCACTGACCTTAAGGGAGTTCAGTGAATGTGATTCAGCCAAAACCAAGTTCTATCTGTGTCTGTTGAATTTTGTTTGTTTTTTAGGTGGTACATACACTAGAATGATTTGTTACAGGGACTCAGGGTCGGGACTGATCAACTTTTCTTAGACAGTTAGTAAATAAGCCGGTTCTGTGAGGCCTTTCTCCAGTTTTGTTGTAGCAACCTGTCAGGGAAGTAATGAAAATGTAGCTTCGTATACAAAAGCAGACTGCCAGCCCATGGGCTATTATTTGCTGATCTGTTATAGACTCATACATTTATGTATGTGGCTGTGCATGTGTGTCTATGTCAACATAAATATGTATATAAATGTATAGTTAAAAACTTTTACCTAATCAGGAGGCAGAGATCTGAGGATCTAGGTTCAAAAGCCAGCCCTGGAAGGAAAGACCAGGAGACTTTTATCTCCAATTAACCTTAAAAAAAAAAACCAAACTGGAAGTGGGGCTGTAGCAAGTTGTAGAGTACTAGCCAAGAGAGAGCATGAGTTCCCAAGTTCATGCCTCAATACTAGCCCAAAACAAAAATCAAACAAAATTTACCAAAAGGTATTGAAACGGATCTTTTTTCCTCCCAAAGGGAAACCCCCTAATTTATAAACGTGGGGGCCATGTTTTTCACTATGCATAATCCAAACAAAACACTCATGGGAACTTTGCCTGTGCACCTCTGATAAAGAATTTTTTGTTACTGCAAGGAGAAATGGAGCCAACGTCCTGCTCATAGTTCTGTGTGTGGGTGTGGGTGTGGGTGTGTGTGTGTATGTGTGTGTGTGTGTGCATAAAAGTGCTTTCTGACATCAGAATTATATATGCATTAGAGCTAGAGGTGTAACTCAGTGCTAGAGACACTTGTCTAGCATGCACAAGATCCTGCGTACCCGCTTCTGCACTACAATAATAATAAAACAGAAAGGAGTCCTGCAAGCATTTACAAAGTTGGCAGTAGTTACCACCACCCCCTCCAAAATACTATAGCAGTTGATGGTGGGATGGCACTCCACAATCCTCCCCAGGACCAATGTCATTGAAGTCCTCCCTT
The DNA here is from genome assembly GCF_024711535.1 of Dipodomys merriami. Classification (NCBI taxonomy): domain Eukaryota; kingdom Metazoa; phylum Chordata; class Mammalia; order Rodentia; family Heteromyidae; genus Dipodomys; species Dipodomys merriami. The sequence continues at coordinate 44,576,889 of NW_027206512.1, read as the reverse complement.
TTTCTGGATTGGCTAGGTGACAATAACAGCTATGTAGGTTTGTATTCTTTTTTTTTGTTGTTTTTTTTTTTTGGTCCAGTCGTGGGGCCTGAACTCTGGGCCTGGGCGCTGTCCCTCAGCTCTTCAGCTCAAGGCTAGCGCTCTACCACTTGAGCCACAGCGCCACTTCTGGCTTTTTTCTTTTTGCTTATGTGGTGCTGAGGAATCGAACCCAGGGCCTCAGGCATGCAAGGCAAGCGCTCTACCACTGAGCCAACTTCCCAGCCCTAGGTTTGTATTCTTATCATTAGGAATAAACTTCTTTTTTCATTTCTTAACATATATTTTTCTATGTGTTTAGTTCTTGTATTTGGAAAACTTCCACTTAGAAAGCTAGTCTTATCTATTTAAAATACTGTCTTTCCTCTTGTTGTTCCTTGGATTTTTTTTTTTTAAGTTGAAGTGTTTTGTTGCACTTTTCACTATTTTTGCTAATATTGGCCAGGCTGCGATGGCTCATGGCTGTAATCCTAGCTACATAGGTGGCTGAGATCTGAGGATTGAGATTCAAAGCCAGCCTGGGCAGGAAAGTCCATGAGGTTATATTGCCAATTAACCAAAAAGTCAGAAGGGGAGCTGTGGCTCAAGTGGTAGAGTACCAGCCTTAAGCATAAAGGCTCAGGGACAGTGCCAAGGCCCTGAGTTCAAGCCCCAGTACTAGAACAAGAAGAAAAAGAAATTGCCAATATTTTAAGGTTTTTTTTAATGTATGGTTTCTACACCTAAGGAAGTTGTTTTGTTTTTGTCAATTGAGGGGCTTGAGCTCAGAGCCTTGATGCTGCCCCTAAGCTCTTTTTGCTTAAGGCTATCTCTCTACCACTTTGAGCCACAGCACTACTTCCAGTTTTCTGGTGGTTAATTGGAGATAAGAGTCTCACAGACTTTTCTGCTTAGTGTGGCTTTGAACCACAATCCTCAGATCTCAGCTCCTAAGTAGCCACTGGTACCTGGAAGGAAATTTTTTTTTTAATTTTTTTTGGGGGGTCTGGTTGTGGGGCCTGAACTCTGGGCCTGGGCGCTGTCCCTCAGCTCTTCAGCTCACAGCACCACTTCCGGCTTTTTTCTTTTTGCTTATGTGGTGCTGAGGAATCGAATGCAGGGCCTCAGGCATGCAAGGCAAGCACTCTACCACTGAGCCACCTTCCCAGCCCCAGAAATGTTTTTTTCTAGAACTTTTATACTTACATTTTCTGATATAGATGGTTTTGTTATTAGTGATTTTTTAAAAATTTTGTATGGGGCTATAAAACAGGATAGTAGCTTTTGTGGGGTTTTTTTCTGGAAGGTTGTAGTTATACCAATACTATGAATTGGCTCATAGGTCAATAACATATATAGATATAGATATAATATTATCTAAGCTATGTAATATATATATATATAATGTAATATATAATTACATAAAATAGCATAATACATATATATGTATTAGAAGTGGCAGAACTCTAGGATTTAAATGCAGAGTCTAGCCAGAGTATACTAACCACAGAACACTCCTGCCACTTGTGTCAATTTAATCTACCTTTATTGTTTGAGAAGGGTCTTGTTGTGTAGCCCAGGCTGTACTCCTATGTGTAGCTTAATTTGCCATATTTCTATCTAATGCTCAAACCTTCAAAGACTGTAACTTTCTAATGTGTTTTAATATCCAAAAGATGTTGTATATCAGCTTTGTCCTCCCGGAAGCATATTATATTTAAGTATGTGTTTATTTAAACCATTGTTCTCTGAGAGAAAATGAACCTTGTTCATTTATTTCATTTCCATGAAAGAAACCGATAATAACTTGATCTTCTAGAGATGCAAGCTATAGAAGTTTCTAAAAACCTTACAATCATTTTTTTGAATCTTCTGTTCATTTTTATTTTTGTTGTTATTCTATGATATTGAATCCCTGGCTCATGATACTTTACCAGACAGCACTGTTACTTAGCAAAGAACACCTTATATTTTTCATATATCAATATATGGGATAATTCATGAAAGGGATATTTGAAAATCATTTTGAGTCTACCAAAGAATACATGGAGTCCTGGAGCCCATCTTGGACACTGCCGTGGACAGCACCCACATGAGCAGATGCATGTTTCTTCATGGAATCTGGGCTGAGGTTCTTAGCAGCACCCGCTCTGGGAAAAACCAGCTCTTCTGTATCACTCAATCTCAAAGTCATTGGACTTGTCAGAAATAATTGCAGAGTAAAATCTAAAACTGCACATACCGGAGGAAGTTCAATCTATTTTTAGAGAGAGTAGATGTTCTGTTCTTCTCCCCACCTGCCTTGGGTGCTGGTACTGGGTCTTGAACTCAGGGCTTTTGCTTGGCTTTTTCCACTCAAGACTGGTGCTCTACCACATGAATCATACCTCTAGTTCAGGCTTTTGTGTGGTTTAATTAGATGTAAGAGTTTCATGGATTTTTTTGCCTGGACTGGCCTCAAACCATGGTTCTCAGATCTCAGCCTCCTTAGTAGCTAGGATTACAGGCATGAGCCACCAGCGCCTGGCCCCTTATATACTCTTATGACCTGGATATTTCAGTCTTAAGTGTGACTTCTTGATACTTGTACTTGTTTTCAGAGCTATATTTGTATGTTTTGTCATTTTATCCCAGGAAGGTGAACAAGGAAGCCACAGTGAAGTTTGTGCACACGTCAGTCCACGGAGTGGGGCATGACTTCGTGCAGTCAGCATTTAAAGCTTTTGACCTGGCTCCACCAGAAGCTGTTCCCCAGCAGAGAAAGCCGGATCCCCAGTTCCCAACCGTCAAATACCCCAACCCCGAAGAGGGTAAAGGTGTCTTGGTAACCTACTTTTATTAAATAATAACATCTAGATTTTCCCCCAAGAATCCTATTTAAAAATTTACCATCCAGTCAAGTATGTTTTTATGTGTTTTCATTGAACTGAAGAAATTAATTTCATCATTGGAAATATGCATGTTTCAGTCATTAATTTCATCTTTTTGGTTTTTTTTAAAAAAAATTCCTCCCCAGGGCTCCATGCTTCCAAGGCAAGCACTGAACTACTGAACCATGGCTCCAGCCCTTTTTTTTAAAAACTGCTTAATTTTGACATGGCGGGTTCTCCACCCACTATAGACATAAACATCAATCTACCTATTGTAAGTTTCTTCTGGCTAAGATTACAGGTACACCTCACCACATCCAGTTTTCAGTTGAGATATCTCATTCATGATTCTTCAAATTTCAGCCTCCCAAGTAGCTACACTTACTTTATGATGCTTATTTTAATTATTTTTGGTGCTATTAGGGTTTGAACACAGGCCCTTGAAGTTTCTCAGCTTGCTTGGCTGACACTCCACCGCCTGAGCCATACTCCAGACTTAGCTGTTTGGAAGATAGAATCTAGAGGACTTTTTGCCTTGTCCAACCTTCAACCACAGTCCTCCAGATCTTAGGTCCTAAGTAGCTAGAATTACAGCCACCAGCACCTTAAGCCACCAGCACCTGACTTTATAGTTTAATTTCTCAAATTAGACCTCTTAACATCCTGATGGATGGAAATCTTTATACTTTTAATTTAAGTGTGATTTGCTTATGTCCTGAATGTCAAAAATAACAGGAATAGAATGGAATTTTCTTAATATCGTGACTTTTTATTTTTTAATTCATGTGGTTGTGATATGAAGGAGTGTTATTTTAAATTATGTTACATATAAGGTTTTTTTTGGCAGTACTGAGATTTGAATTCATGGTACCTTACACTTGGTAGGCATGCATGCTACCACTTGAGCCACGTAGCGCCTAATTCTTTGGTGAATTAGTTATTTTTCAAATGGAGTCTCACACTTTTGCCCAAGGCCAGTATCAGACTGTCATCATGCTTTCTCTGCCTTTTATATAGCTGCGTTTGCAGGTGTGTGAGCCATCACTCCTAGCTTATTATTTGAGATAGAGTCTTGGTACCTTTTTGTCCAGGCTGGCTTTGTCATCCTCCTATCTCTACCCTTCATGTATCTGATTATAGGTGTGAGCCACTGTGCCCAGTTCATAGAACATTTTTTACGGTCAGGTAATGATGATACTGAATGAGGATCAGTGGAGGTTTATGGAGATAGCCACTCAGTAATGCCTAGAAAGCCAGTTCAGCACCTTGTCACATGTAGGTTGCGTAGCAGGGCAAGTGTGAGCCGCACTCTGGAATGCCCTCCTTATCTTGACCTCCACCTTTGGATGGTCAAGAGCAGAAGCAAGACCAGCTCCAGAAATAAATGAACTCTTGAAGACCTGAACCTGTGAAAAGACTTGGTTCTCTCATTGTTAAGCAATCACTTACTTTCATCCTCTTTTTCAGACTTTGTCTTTTGCTTTGGCTGACAAAATCAAAGCCAACATTGTTTTAGCAAACGACCCGGATGCAGATCGACTTGCTGTGGCAGAAAAGCAAGACAGGTGAAATTACTTGTGACTGGATAATGGGAAATACAAATGATGACATGTTCCTGGGGAGAATGAACCCAGTTTCAGTGGAAACATTTTCCACGTATTTTGCAAATTCTCTCACAAAAGTAAGGGGCTGTTCTTAATGGGAAGGATACATACTGGCATGCATAGTGTAGATCAAACAGCCTATTGCAATTGAAATGACTTTGTGAGCCTCTCCCATTTTATAATTGAGTTGAATGTAAATTGAGGTTGGTGCTATGCAGTTCTGTATTTGTCGGTGGGTTTGAGTTAGGGGGAAAAGGGAAAGACAGAAGAATACCTGTGGGGTATTGGCACAGTGTGAGAGAAATAGGACCCTAGAGTTTGCACAAAGGGATAGAGAGGTCAGTTAAAGTAAAGCCATTGCCAAAGATTACAGGTCTCTCTGACATGTTTATTACATGTGATCTTCAAAGAGGGGATATTTATCTAAACATACTGGCAGATACATGGTAGTCCCTGGAGTATGTATGAAGTGACAGTTACATTTCTGATCGGTTATGTAATTCTTGCAGCAAGCCTAGTTGCTTGGCTTTTCCATCCCACTGTCTTCTATGCCTTCCTTCAGCTCACTGAAATGAATGTTTTGTTATGATTTTTTGTTTCTAGTGGTGAATGGAGAGTGTTTTCAGGCAATGAGCTGGGGGCCCTCTTGGGCTGGTGGCTCTTTACATGTTGGAAAGAAAAGAACCCAGATCGCAGTGCCCTCAAAGACACTTACATGTTATCCAGCACTGTGTCTTCCAAAATCTTGCGGGCCATTGCCTTAAAGGAGGGCTTCCACTTTGAGGTAAGGTGTTTATGGGACCAGCACAATTGCCATATCTTTTTCTTCTGAGGAGGATCTAAAGCATTTCCTTTCCTTTCGTCTCATCTCTTTAGGAAACATTAACTGGCTTTAAGTGGATGGGGAACAGAGCCAAACAGCTAATAGACCAGGGAAAGACTGTCTTATTTGCATTTGAAGAAGCTATTGGTAAGAAGCAATTCTGAGTGCTAATGTAAAATATGTAAATAGTGGAAGATTTGCCACTTAAGCCATGCCTCTTGTCTAGCATTTTTTAGTTAACTGGAGATAGAGTCTCACAGACTTTTCTACTTGGGCTTCCTTCAAACCACAATCCTCTAGGTCTCAGTCTCTTGAACAGCTACGATTACAGGTGTAAGCCACTGGTGCCTGGCTACTAGGTTCAATTCTTAACCTATTATGGGGTAATGAGAAATGTGCGTATACTCCATACTGTTCCACTTGTAATGTGCAGTAGCCAGGATGCTTGTACTATAAAGCTGGACACAGAGTAGTTAAGGAACCCACTCCTAAGTGTGTATGTGTCTGACTTGTGTCTCTGCAGGGTACATGTGCTGCCCTTTCGTTCTGGACAAAGATGGAGTCAGTGCTGCTGTCATAAGTGCAGAGTTGGCGAGCTTCCTAGCAACCAAGAATTTGTCTCTGTCTCAGCAGCTGAAGGCCATCTATGTGGAGTAAGTCTCTACTGACTCTGCTTGACTGAAGTGCTATGTTTAAATGTTTTATTATCTTCTCGGGCATGAGATACAAAGATCCATTCTAGCGTTTGTACATTAGTGAAGTATTTCTTGTGAGAAATTTGGTCACCTTTTCCTTTCGATGTTAAACCACTTGCTACTTATCATACCTCTGCAATTGCAGTGACATCCGGTCAATCTTCTTAGCAAGTTCTGAACTCTGCTAACACAGTGCAGAAACTTCTGGAGACAGCACATGGTATAGCTGCCTTCCAGTAAATCTTGAATTTACAAATACAAGCTGATCCTTGGGTAGATTGTTAGACTTTCCCCCCCATCCCCGCAAATACTGGCTCTTGAACTTAGAGCCTGGATACTATCCTTTAGCTTTTTTGCTTAAGGCCAGTGCTTTACCACTTGAACCACAACTCCACTTCCAGATTTTTGCTGGTTATTTGGAGATATTTGTGCCTAGGCTGGCTTCTGCGATTCTCAGATCTCAGCTTCCTGAGTAGCTAGTATTATCGGTGTGAGTCACCAGCATCTGGCTGGACCTGTTTTTCAAATAATAGACAACTTTGAAGTTCTGGCTGTTTATTTCATTTATTTTAGAATAAATGGTTGACAACATATGACAGTATATCATGTGTAACACTGTAAAGGTATTTGTTGCTCATTTTGCATGAATTGGTATTTTTTTGATAGGTATGGCTACCATATTACCAAAGCTTCATATTTTATCTGCCACGATCAAGGCACCATTCAAAAATTATTTGGTAACTTAAGAAACTATGATGGGAAGAATAATTATCCAAAAACTTGTGGCAAATTTGAAATCTCTGCCATTAGGGACCTTACAACTGGATACGATGACAGCCAATCTGATAAAAAAGCAGTAAGTAATATTTGCCCTATCAACCTGAACTCTTTACTGTTTGCCTTTTCTTTTTTTCCAATAATTTGGAGAAATTTACCTAATTCATTTCATGTATTAAACTCAATTGTATAAGCTATAAAATATATGAACAATGACCACTTGTGGGCTAGATCTGAAAAGGCTTTCTCTGGTCTTTACATGGTAAGTGGTACCAGGGCCATCACTTGAGACACAGGGAATTTATCATTAGTAATTCTTCACTGAAGTCATATAGAGGACTGGCTAAAATCAAATGCTAGCCAAACCAGGTGGCACACTCACCTGAAGCAGGAGGATTGAGAGTTTGAGGCATCCCAGCTACTGTCACAAACAAAACAAACAATGCTACAATGTTTTTCAGCCCACCCTGGAGTTTCTTGGTTATTCTGTCTGCTGTGGGGGACTGAGAATTTGCATATCCAACAAGTTTCCGGAACATATGGAACATATGCTGATGCAGCTGGTCTGGTCCACCGTGGAAGAATCACCACTTGCTGTCTGATTAGCTTTACCCTAGTCTCTGGATGCACATGCTCTAAAGCATACCTCTGCATTTTTCATACCATGTGGACTCCTCCATTACTGCCAAAGGGAAGCCCGAGGAGTATTAACTGTGACAGAACATTAGGAGGAGAATTGGGAATATCTTAATGAGCTGGTAGATATCTTCTTGATTTTTACCATTTTTTTGTCTGTCATAGGGCTTAACCTCAGCTCTGGATACTGTCCCTGAGATTTTTGGTTCAAGGCTAGCACTCTACTGCCTTGAACCATTTCCAGTTTTTAGGTGGTTAATTGGAGATGAGTTTCATGGCCTTTCCTGCCTGGACTGGCTTCAAACCATGTTCCTCAGATCTCAGCCTCCTGAGTAGCTAGGATTAGAGGTGGGAGTCACCAGCGCCTAGCTTGTATTTACCTTTTTTAAAATTTTCATTTGTGCATGGTATTAAAAAGGTTATGATGAAATCTGCCACCTACTGGCCAAACCACCTTCCACTCTTGTTTCTTCCAGTGTTTCCATATTGTATCATGCACATACAATGTGCTTCTTATACTTCCTGCATTGCACGCTGGTCACTCTGCCCTACCAAATCAGATTCCACTTTTATTTTATTTTATTTTGGTGCTTGTATTGGAGCTTAAACTGAGCATCTGGGCACTGTTCCTTAGCTTTTTCACTAAAGTTGGGGCTCTAGCACTTGAGCCACAGCTTGACTTCCAGCTTTTTGCTCATTAGCTGGAGATAAGAGTCTCACAGACTTTTATGCTTGGGCTGGATTTAAATTACAATCCTCAGATCTCAGCCTCCTGAGTAGCTAGGATTATAGGGATGAGCGCCTGGCAGATTACAAGCTTTTACCACAATGACTAGTATTACTGTGGCCTGCTGCTTACCTAAATAGTATATTCTTGGTGAAGTTTTTGTTCTTTCATTTGCCTTCGTATCTATTTAACTGTCCCCAGATCTTGTTAACTTTTTCAAATGACGCTTGGTAATATTTTCTACATGATCAAAGGATTCAGCTATTTTGGGGTCTCCATTTTATCTTCACATCTCCCCCCCAATACCCTCTTCCTTCATCCAGTCTATGCTAGCTGTTTTCTAAGAATGTCATCCTGAGATGCCAATTGCCAGGGCTGAGACTCTTATTCTGAACCCCCTGGTTTTCTCTTTACTTATTTTCCTGCATTACATCCTCTAATTGTTTCCTGAAAAAAATGGAGTCAAGTTTTAGAAGCATTTTGTTCTGAAAATGTCTGATTTTGTCCTCACAGTTTGGCTCAGTTTTGAAAGCACTGCTCTGTTACAGCTTGGCTTTCCAGTATTACCTTGAGCATGCATACATTACTTCCTTCAGCCAATAGTTGAGGCCTGCTGTATACTGCTTACCGAGATGTCAATGCCATACTTAGCCATTTCTTCACAGCTTTTCTTCTTTTTGTTTTTCTTTTGTTGGTTGTGGGACTTGAACTCAGGGCCTGGGCATTGTCCCTGAGCTTTTTTACTCAAGACTAGCACTCTACCACTTTGAGCCATAATGCCACTTCACATTTTCTGGTGGTTAATTGGAGATAAGAGTCTCAGGGACTTTCTTGCTTAAACTGGTTTTGAGCCATGATCCTCAGATCTCAGACTCTTGAACAGCTAGTATTACAGGCTTGAGCCACTGGTGCCCAGTTCTTGCTTTTCTTCTCTCTGGGGAGATTTTAGGAATTTTTTCATGAACTTGGTGTTCTCAGACATGACGGTGATGTACACTGGTTTATATTTATGGGTTGTTGGGTGTGTTAGACTTGTCACTGACAGGCAGTCACATCAACTGTCATCTCCTCTCTGTTCTTCTGTTTATGCTTAGCAAATTACATCTATTATTATTCCAGTGGAGTCTGGGGAACTATCACCTACAAATACCACAGTCAGAGCTTTATAAAAAAATCCTTATGAATTTTGTTTGGCAAAGTTTCATCGTGTGAGAATGTTAAAAGGGTGACATTGATCAAGATGGCATTGTTTTCATAAACTGCTTTGTTGAATGACAGTTCCTTTATACAACTACTTAAGCATTATAAAAACAGTTTCATTTTGCAATAGTGAACTATGATGTAATTTTAGTGCATTATTAATCCATTTGAATCCTTTTCTTGTGAAATGATATATTTTCATTTGAATAAAACTTTAGTAACTTCAGTAGATCAAGGGAAGTTAAAATCTACTCTACAGAGTTACTAATGTTTTTATGTTATTATTACCACATAGTAATTATTCACATGAATACCTTCTCTAATTTTTTCAAAACTGTTTTTTGCCAGGCATTGGTGGCTCATGCCTGTAATCCTTGTTACTCAGGAGGCTGAGGTCTGAGGATTATGGTTCAGAGTCAGCTCAGGGAGATAAATCCAAGTGACTTACCTCCATGTGGCTAGCAAGAAGCTGTAAGTGGAGCTGTGGCTCAAGTGGTCAGATGTTAGACTTGAACAAAAAATCCAAGCAAGAGTACAAGGTGCAGAGTTCAAGCCACAGTAGCAGTGTGCGCACGCGCGTGCGCACAACACGCACACCCACACACAGTGTTCTTATCTGCCTAGTTTATTTGTTTGCCATGATTTTCTTGCTTATCCAAATGAAAGTATTGGCTAGGCCACAATGGCTACAATGAAGCTGTGTAACACATATGAATTAATTCCTAGGTTCTTCCTACTAGTAAGAGCAGCCAGATGATCACATTCACCTTTGTTAATGGATGTGTGGCCACAATGAGGACCAGTGGGACAGAGCCCAAGATCAAGTATTACGCGGAGCTGTGTGCCCCACCAGGTAACAGGTATGTTGGCAGCCGCTGGTGAAGGTTTTATTCCCTGGGCCTCCTAGTTGGTTCAAGTACTAGGTAAAAGTGCACATCTTTCCAATGTATAGTTTAATTAAACTGTGGCTACATTGTGGTACAAACAATGCTTGAACATCCAGAGATACACATGCTTGTCTTTTTTTTCTCTTTTTGTTTCTTTTTAGCACTCTTACTGCTTGCTTACTTCCCTCCTACCTTTCTTTTTATGGGAAAGTTACCTTTCTAATGTCAGTAATAAAAACAAACTATTTTCTGGGTACTTTTATTAATAACTGATACCATAGAGTTATTATTATTATTATTATTAACCTGTGGCATTATTCTTATCCTGTGGTCTACCCACATCTCTGATAAAATCTGTTCCAATTCAATAAAGATCTTTGAGTAACTGTATAGGTGTGAGCCTTTAGCCAGGAAGGATAAAGAACCATATCAGAAGGAGTCTTTGCTGTTACAGAGATGGGGAGTTTTTTAGCTTCAGGTTCAAAAAGCCTGAGTTGCTCACCTTCCAGCCATGGTACCATTTTGAACTTTCATGCATAAAATGGTACATGTCCTTGCATGTGAAAATTTGACCTGGCATAAATATGTAGTGTGCAGTGCCCTTCTCCAGCCTAAAGAGAAGTAACAGTGTTTACAAGGTGAGTTAAGTCAGAGCTGTCCCATAGAAAGTAAATCCAAGCTGTAGATGCAATTAAATTTTTTTTTCTATTAGCTGGGCTCTGGTGACTTATAGCTATAATCCTAGCTACTCAAGAGGCTAGGATCTTCAAAATAACCAGCAAAATGCCAGGCTGCAGGCATGACTAAAGTGGTAGAGCACCAACAGAACAAGCAAGCTGAGTGAGCATGAGACCCTGAGATCAAACCTCAGTAATGAGGGGGGAAAAATCCACTAACTCTATTTTATGTATTTATTTATTACTAACCACATTTACATTTTAACAGTGAAAAGGTACAAGTGAAGTTAATATAAATAATATTTAGCTTAATATAGCCAAAATATTATCATTACAACAATATAATCCATGGGGAAATTATTGAGTTCTTTTGGTTTTTAAACTGTACTTTAAAAAAAAAATCTTTCCTTTATTGCTACTGGGGATCAAACCCAGGATGCTGCACTTGCTAGGCAAGCACTTTGCCACTGAGCTTCATCCCAGCCCCATTTTGTTACTTTTTAAAGAAAAAAAAGGCCTATAAGACTACTGCCTGGAGGCAGCCCATAATCTTGCAGCATGTTGAAATTTGGATGACAAATTTTTACTGGAACACTTGACCTCTCTTTATATTTTACAAATTTTATAGTAGATAAAGTAGATTTTGATACCAAAATTATTTCAATAACTGAATTAAATGTCTCTTTTTAAAAATTAATTTGGATTTTAGGGGGCAAAATATCAGCCATAAAGCCAACATGTAAAAGTAGTTCATTTTCTGTGAATTCTAAATTGTCAATAATTTATTTAAAAATAATATGCTTTTATCAGATTTCTGTATGGTTAAATAATAAGCTACTGACAGGCACTGGTGGCTTACACCTAGCTACTCAGGAGGCTGAGATCTGAGGATCATGATGTGATGCCAGCCCAGGCAAAAAGTTCATGAGACTCTTAACTCCAGTTAACCACCCAGAAAACTGGAAGTGGAGCTGTGGCTCAAGTAGTAGAGCACTAGCTTTGAGCACAAAAGTTCAGGGATAGTATCCAGGCCCTGAGTTCAAGCCCCAGGACTGACACACACACACACACACACACACACACACACACACACACACACACACACACACACACACACACACACACACACACACACACACACACACACACACACACACACACACACACACACACACACACACACTAACTATACTGCTTGTAGGGCTTACACACACACACACATACACAGTATGCTGCTTGTAGGGCTTACACACACACACACAGTATGCTGCTTGTAGGGCTTAAACTTAGGCCCTGGGCACCATCTCTGAGCAATTTCCATGCAGTGCTAGTGCTCTACCCCTTAGAGCCACGGTGCCACTTCTGGTTTTCTGGTAGTTAGAGGCAAGAGTCTTGTGGACTTCCCTGTCAGGGCTGGCTTTGAACTGTGATCTCAGATCTCAGCCTCCTGAGTATCTAGGATTACAGGTGTGAGCCAATGGCACCCAGCTAATAAGCTACTTTATACCATATTAAATACCGTTTTCCATAGACATTTCTTTGTATTTCTCATCTTAGTATTTTTACATTTCTGCGCACCTTTTTCTTTTTTAACATTTGATAGAACTGGAGTTTGAACTTCAGGCATGGAGTCTATTAGGCTGGTACAGTACTGCTGAGCCTTGCTTCCAGCCCTGTTCTACACTGGTAATTTTTAGGATGAGGGTTTCACTTCCCAGATGGACATTCACCTAGTGATGAACTGCCTGCTTTTAGACTTTCTGTCATTGCTGGGTTCATAAGAACATGCTACTATGTCCACCTTCTTGTCTATGGAGATCAAGTCTTGCAGGCTTTTCTGCTCAGGCTGGCCTGGAACTTGGATCCTCCCAGTCACAGTCTCTTATGTTGCTTGGGAAGACAGGCGGGCTGTATTGTTCCCAACTATGAGTTGAGAAGGGATCATGTGAACTTTTCTACTTGGGATGGTGAATTATAATCTTCCCATTTGTAATCTCTCAAGTAGCTAGGGTTACACCATGAACCACCAGCACCTGGCCTGTATGCATTCTTTTTGTTTGTTTGTTTTAATCAAAGGACTTAGTGCAACTTAAAGATCTGTTTTCTCATAATCTTCTTCCTCCTCCTCCTCCTCCTCATCTTCTTTTTTGTCAGTAGTAGGGCTTAGACTCAGCATCTGGGTGCTGTTCCTAAGCTCTTTTTGCTCAAGGCTAGCACTCATAGGGACTCTTCTGTCTAGGCTGGGTTGAACTCCGATCCTTAGATCTCAGCCTCCTAAGATTACAGGTCTGAGCCACTGGTACCTGGAATGTTTCTTCTTTTCTATTTAGTGTTTATGGCTCTATGCCATTATTTATTTGAGCTCTAGGGCTGAAGGTATGGCTCAAGTGATAAAACACTTACCCAGCAAGTTCAAAATTCTAGTTGCAATTACTGGTGATGGGGGAAGAGGGACTCCTGAATCATATTAATATTAGAATGGGGAATAGTAAGACATATTTCCGTTTTAGGAAATCATGTGCAGTAGTACTGATCTTCTCTCCCATCATGTAAATTCATATAAATGCAATGTCAGAAACATTAAATCAATAGACAGATATACCATGGCTAAAACCATACCAGATTAACAAATAATAGTTAACAGAAAATCCCCTGAGTTTCATTCTTAGGTTTTGTTTTTAAATATTGTTTTAAATAATTATTACTCTATTTACTTTCCTGAGAACTGTTATTTTCTTCATAGCATATTTATAGAGAAGGAAAAGCAGCCAGTGTAATTCCTAATATTTATGAGACATTTTATACATATGTTGTCAGTAGGGATAAAATAATTACAATGCTAGGTACATTTATTCAGGTCGTTGGGCCAAATTCTGTGCTAATTACTTTATATAATGTATCTCAATCTGAATAACAACTCTCTCAAGAGGGTAAAGTCTTTATTCCAATTTTACAAATGAAGAATCCAGACCTGAGAGGCTGAGGCTCCCTGTCTCAGGGCACATAGCTACTAGCACCTAGTGGAGGCACAATTAATGTCTATAAATCCATTGCTTTCATTGTGCTAGTTAGCTCTTGTAATATAAAAACAAGCTCACATAATTACAGGTACTGTCATTTCCATTAAATGAGCTTTGCATGTAAACTTTGCAGGTAGTTAAGAGTAAAGTATGAAATATTTCGTTTTTCAAATCCAGATATTTTTGTTAGAAATTTATAGTAACTCACCCTATGTTCCATAAGCTGCTGCAAACCAGCATAACTGAGTGAATTGTTTGCTACATATAAATAAGGAGTTCCCATATTCCTTGCATACTTGATTCTTAGGTCAACTTCCCTATTTTTGTTTATACTTTAGTAATGACAGTTTTTTGCTTGTTTCTTTTTCAAGATGAATTCAATTCCCAAGGGAAAATAGTCAGGGGGCATTTCCTGGTGTTTGATGGCTCAGACCTGCAAACAGATTGTCCCCTAATGGGATGGGTAGACATTAGGGACAGGCTTAGCCTGGGGCATTCAGAACTCAGGATATCCTGGATAAAAGTACAGCAGGATTTGGAATCAAGAAAGTTTTCTCTACACTAGTAGGTACATGCATTGGAAATCTAGAGATGCTAGGCCCAAAATCTAAAAATTCTAATGTGGCAGATGCTGGTGGCTCATGCCTAGCTACTGCTGGTGGCTCATGCCTAGCTACTCAGGAGGGCAAGATCTGAAAATTACCTAGCTACTCAGGAGGGCAAGATCTGAAAATTACCATTCAAAGCCAGCCCAAGCAGGAGAGTCTCTGAAACACCTCTCCTTAACCAGCAAATAGCTAGAAGTGGGGCTGCATTTCTGGTGGTAGTTTCTGGTGGTAGAACACTTAAGTGAAAAAGGGACAGCATCCAGGCCCTGAGTTCAAGCCCTAGCACCAGAGCGTGCGTGCACACACACACACACACATACACACACACACACACACACACACACATTCTAATGCAAAGAATAAGAGGTAATTGGGAAAAACCTTTAAGGAAAATAAATTAATATCTTATTGGGACTTTTTTTCATCAGTTAACAGATATATTTCCATGCATAAGTTATTGGAGTTCTGTTTTCTTATTTGGTTTTCCTCTTGGGGTTAGTGCACTTGGTCAATGGAGAGTGTTTGAAAGACATGTTAGAATAATCCCTTGACCTGGATTCCCCCCTCTCATTTCCCAGTGATCCTGAGCAACTGAAGAAGGAACTGAATGACCTTGTTGATGCTATTGAAGAAAACTTTTTCCAGCCACAGAAGTATCATCTGCAGCCAAAGGCAGAGTGAAGGACTCTGGTCTGAATGGATTTACATTTACCTCCAGTTAAGCAGAACTTGACTTTTTAAAGCAATATGTCTAAGGGCCAAGCAATTCAAATTATCACTCTTAAATATTTATATAGCTTATGGAGATACGTTTTCCTCCTTGTTTTATGTTTATTCTTTAAGAACTTGAGGAAAAGTAAGCAAACATCTTTATTAAAATGCTGCCATGAGCCGGCATCCTATGCCTGTAATTCTAGTGATTCAGAAGACTGAGATACAAGGATCCTTTGAAGTCAGCCTGGGCAGGAAAGTCTGTAAGACTCCTATCTCCAGGAAACTACCAAAAAGCTGGAAGGGAAGCTATGGCTGAAGTGAACAGCATCAACCTTGAGTAAAAAAGCTAAGGGACAGGACCTGAGTTCAAGCCCCAGTACACACACACACACACACACCACACACACACACACACACACTCTCTCTCTCTCTCTCTCTCTCTCTCTCTCTATTATACCTGGGCATTATCTGGATTTTTTTTAATGAAAATTTTTAAAATAACTTTCAAAAGAAGATTGTAATTAATGTCTTCATTTGCATAAATGTGTGTCTTCTGTGTAATTCTTTTGATATGCAATTGAAATAATCAGAAATCCTATACAGTTATTAAGTTCTGGGCTACTATATTTAGATATATTTGTAGTTTATGTTTCTATGAATTTCTTATAATTAAAATAAATGAGTAGGTCAAATGTTGTCTTCATGTTTCGGAAATATTCAATTCATAGGAACCTGTGAAGTAAAACAAAAGCAGTGTTAAAAGAGTTTTGCAATTTTGTTTTACATAAAACTCCGTTTTATATGGTTGCCGGTGAGAATTGCCTGTAAACGCCAGCTGCTCAGGACACCGAGCTCTGCGGATCATGCTGTAAAGCCAACCCAGACAGAAGAGTGTGTTAGATTCTTATCCCCAATGAACCCCTAAAAAGCCAGGAGTGGAGGTGTGGCTCAAATGATATTGTGCCAGCCTTGAGTGGAAAAAACTAAGGGATAACGCTTAGGTCCTGAGTTCAGGCTCCAGTAGTGTAGCTTTAGTTCTGTAGTAAAATTGAGTGATGGGTTCAGAATTGGCCTGTGAACCCCTTTCCAGACACATAGGCTCCCCCATAGTCAACAGTTCCCACCCTAGGGTCCATTGTTTCTGTAGTGAAATGACACACATTATCACTTGAGGTGAAGACAGTGAGGAGACCTGGATGTAGAGCAGGCAGAGAGCAGGGCATGAATAGACAGAGCAGGACCGAGGGACAGTGAAACTCCTGTTCTGTCTGCTATGGTGGTAGTAGACATGTGTCAGTCCACTGTTATACCCCATGGACCGCATCCTAACATAAAACTATGAGTTTGGGGTGATAATTTTGTCATTTTTTCAAATGAAGAAACTCCACTGCATAGTCTCTGAAGTTATTTCTTCCTGGAGGTCTTTAAAGTACGTAAAAATCTATACAGGGCAACTGGGAATTCTCCCTGGTATAATGCTTAGCTAGTTCTCTCCTAAGATTTAACATCTCAGATAAAGGAAAAATACTTCATACCAAAGAGGAGAGCTGCGTGGCATGGCCACCTGAAGGAGAAGTGGCTGCGAGTGTGCTAGAATTGGGGACAAGACAGACCTGCAAAGCAGGCAGAGGCTGGGAGAAGGCTCTCAGGAACAAAACAGTGGCCACTGGCCGTGATCAGGGCTGTCACAGCTGCCTGACTGCATCCTAATGGCTTTCCCTGCCTGGGAAGATAATCCAATTTGAATGCACAGGTGGCCGTCCCTTTTTTTTTTTTTTTGTACCTAAAAAGAACACATCCCAAATTAAGTTTTAGAGACTGACT
This sequence comes from Dipodomys merriami, assembly GCF_024711535.1. Lineage (NCBI taxonomy): Eukaryota > Metazoa > Chordata > Mammalia > Rodentia > Heteromyidae > Dipodomys > Dipodomys merriami. The sequence continues at coordinate 44,559,809 of NW_027206512.1, read as the reverse complement.
GGAGGGAGGAAAGGCAGGTTAATTTTTTTTAATTTCTTCTTGGTGGTCTCTGAATTAACAGCTTGTTCCTCTTTCCTGTAAGTATCATGGGGTGCCTCTCATTTATCTTTGTATTGACTTATCAAGTCACTCATGGTACTATTCAGGGACAATATTGCTTCATTGGTATTGGAAAATCAACTGGGTTTAAAAAATAAATGCTTCATCCAGACACTGGTGGCACACACCTATAATCCCAGCTACTGAGGAGACTGAGATCTCAATTCAAAGCCAGCCTACCAAAATGCCACCAAAATGCCAGAAGGAGAGGTTTGACTCAAAAAGTGGTAGAGCACCAGCCTTGAGTGAAAAAGCCAAGAAAGAGCTTGAGTCCCTGAGTTCCAGCCCCAGTACCATCATATATAGATAAGTAGATATGTAGGTAGGTAGGTAGAGATGATAGCTAGATAGATAGATACTATGTCCTACTTTGAAGAGAGTTTTGAAGGATAGCATCAACATGTTTATATGGTTTCTGAGTACTAAAAGCATCCTCAGAGTTGTGTTTTCATTCACATCAGTGCTACAGGAGTTCTGTATCCTGCTAGTCATGTGTAAATCTGGACACTGATGCAAGAGAAATACCCACTTGATATCCACATAGTGTGCGGCCATGGAATAGGAAGGCATTTCTAGTGTGACAGGAAGTTTGGGTGTGCCTCCTTCTGAACTCTCTTCAAAAAACTGTCAAGTTCACACTCCTAACATTTGTGTTTAAAAATGACGTTGGGATGCTATTTACATGTCATTTCCCCCACAGATTTCCCTTGTTCCATTCTTCTCACCAGATTATTTATTTATGTAGAGCTATTCAGTTGTTCAAAGCAAGATATCACAGACTGGTGTGGTGACTCATTCATGCCTATAATTCCAGCTTCTCAGAATGTGGAGACCAAGAGGATGGAGATTCAAGGCCAGCACAGGCAAAAGAAAAAGATTCCCTTCTCAACAACAACAAAAAAAAGCCAGGCTTTGGTAGGGCATATCTGTAATCCTAGCAACACAAGAGACTGTAGAAAGGACTATCTCAACCCAGATCAACTCCAGGCAAAACCAGGAGACTGTAATTGAAAAATAACTAAGACAATAAGGGCTGGAGACCTGGCTCAGGTGGTAGAGCACCTGTTTGACAATGGAGAGATCCTGAGTTCAAACCTAGTACTTTCTGAAAGAAAAGACATCACATTCATAGGTAGATGAGAATCTAACTTTAAAACAATATTAGCCAACTGTAGCCTGTAATCCTAGCTACTCAGAAGGCTAAGGTCTGAGGATTGAGGTTCAAAGCCAGCCTAGGCAGGAAAGTCTGTGAGATTCTTATCTCCAGTTAACCTAGAAAAAGTCAGAAGTGGAGCTGTGTCTCAAGTGGTAGGGTGCCAGTCTTATGAGAACAAGCTCAGGAATAGCATGCAGGGCCTAAGTTCAACTCCACCACTAGCACAAAATAAATCATTTTTATAGATGGAATCATTTTCTACATGGAAGCAGAGTATTTTGAGTTCTGGGATTAATTGAAGGAGAAGGAAAACTGGAGAGAGGAGGCACTTCATCATAATTACCGCCATGGTCATGGTCAGGAGGATATAGAATAGTGTTGAGGAATCTGGACTTTTTTTTCCCATTTGACTCCAGCTGCCTCCTTGGATGCAATGAAGCCACTTGTTTGGCCCAAAATCTGGTGCAGAATAGAGCTGGGCACACAGAGTGAAAAGTCAGCTCCAGGTCTAAACTAGCTCTTGAAAACCTTTCAAAATTGTATTGTGCAACTTCCAAAGGGAAGTTAGGGTTGCAAGTTACAGACATAGCAGAGCCTGCTTCATTCTTTAAAATGCATTGTTCTCGGGCTGGGAAGGTGGCTCAGTGGTAGAGTGCTTGCCTCGCATGCATGAGGCCCTGAGTTCGATTTCTCAGCACCACATAAGCAAAAAAGAAAAAAGCCAGAAATGGTGCTGTGGCTCAAGTGGTAGAGTGCTAGCTTTGAACTGAAGAGCTGAGAGACAGCGCCCAGGCCCAGAGTTCAAGCCCAATGACCGGACCCCCGCCTCAAAATTAAATGCATTGTTCTCAACTCTGGCACTCATTGGAAGAACAGGTTTTTAAGGAAGGCACTCCTAGGTGTAAGAGTGAAATGTTGTTCCCTATCAGGTTCAGTGTTCCTGTCGTTTATTAATAAAGAAAAGTGAGCTGTCAGGCACTGGTGGTTCACAGCTGTAATCCCAGCTACTCAGGAGGCTGAGATCTGAGATCTGAAGTTCAGAGCTAACCTGGAGAAAAAAGTCCATGAGATTCATATCTTCAATTAACCAGCAAAAAGCTAGAAGTGGAAGTATGGTTCAGTGCTAGAGCTCCAGCCTTGAGGGAAAAAAACAAATGCAAAAAGGCCCTGAGTTTAAGCCCCACTCCGTGCCCATGTGTGCACGCGCATGCACACACACACACACACACAAGGAGAAGCTATGGAGGCAGAGGCTAGCAGAGGCTACTTCTTCACAGACTTCCTTTATTTCCCTTCCAACCCTCAGTGGCTCACTCCCTATGTTATATTGATCTCTGGCCTCTGAAAGCTTCTGAATCTGAGGGCTGTAGTTGTTTCATGCTACAGACTTCCATAGCAAGTTCCCCAACTCCTACCCAGATGTTCTATTGCATTAAGTGTAGCCTATCCCCAAGCCAGAGTATGTCCCCAAACTACTGTTAGTCACATCTGTCCAGATCCTTCCATGATGGCAGCATCTGACTCACCTGTCTTTTCCTTATTGTGAGAATTTACTCTTGTTTATTCTTGTTAGAATCGAGAAGTTTTACAAAGAACAGTACACACCATACCCAGACAGTGTCCATAGCAATACCTCAGTTCATGACCAATCTTGTTACCTATATTTTTCTCGTTACCTTTCATTCTGAAGCAAGACCCAGACCAGTGACTCTTACTGTAGCTATTTTATTTTTCATTGTGAAAATACTGTACAGAGAGGTTACAATTACATGGGCAAGGTAATGAGTGCATTTCTTATTAAACATTGTTGCCTCCTCCTTTGTTACCCCTTCCCATCCCTTTCCATCTCCCCCCCGTAGCTATTTTAGTATGAAGAGGAAAAGGCCTCTTCACACACAAACACAACCATATCCCACTGTCACATCTAAAAATGTTACCACTTAATAACTCAGCTTCTACCCAAACAATTCAGGTACTGAATTTGTGCTTAGATAACATGGTGGCGTGAAACTTTAAAACAACAACAAAAACCCAAGAGCTGAGCTATCTCTCATCTATCCTGTTCATAGAACCCAATTCCCACACATTAAGGCAATCATCCCAGCTGGTTTCAAGTGTCTTTTTTCCAGAGATTTTGTGTACAGGACAATAATACGGTAGATACTTTGATTCTTTTTTTTTTTTTTTTTTTTTTGTCGGTCATGGGGGCTGAACTCTGGGCCTGGGCACTGTCCCTCAGCTCTTCAGCTCAAGGCTAGGTCTCTACCACTGGAGCCACAGCTCCACTTCCGGCTTTTTTCTGCTTATGTGGTGCTGAGGAATTGAACCCAGGACCTCATGCATGCAAGGCAAGCGCTCTACCACTGAGTCAACTTCCCAGCTGATTGATTCTTACCTTGATTTTATCCAAATGGTAGGCTACCACATATTGTTCTTCACTGCGCAGCTTCTACTTAGTAATTGCAAAATAATGTTTAGTGTTTGCAATTATTCACTCCCTCCTTCCCTGTAGCTGGAGTGTATTGAGAAATCCACATTTGTTATAACAACCCACTTGAGATTTTGAGGTGGTTAATGTAGGAAAATCTGACTCATGCTGAAATATATTTCTTTTGTATCATAAAAGAGTTCCTCTCTTGATGAATATCGAGGGTATTTCTGATTTGTGCTCGTTCAAACAATACCATGGTGAATAACTCTCATGAATCATATTGTGTGTGTGTGTGTGTGTGCGCGTGCGAGCACATGCGTGTGTGTGTGCATGTGTGGAGGATAGCCACATCATTGTAAAAGCTCCTCAAGAATCGTTACTTCTAAAACGTTGATGTCTGTGTAGATTAGTCAACCTTTTAGTTATGAAGGATCCACCTTTTGTTTTGTTTTTTGCCAGGCCTGGGGCTTGAACTCAGGGCCTGCGCACTGTCTCCAAGCTTCTTTTGCTCAAGGCCAGCACTCTACCACTTGAGCCACAGAGCCACTTCCAGCTTTTTCTATGTGGATGGTGCTGCTAGGCAGGCACTCTACCACTAAGCCACATTCTTAGCCCAGGATCCACCTTTTGTACCTCTTCTTGCTGACGCACATGTTTTTGATCCTGGTCTGACAAAGTCTGTAGTCACCTCACTCATTAATTATAGTTCTGAAGAGAAATATTCTATGCTGATGTCGATTTTCCCCTGGGATTTTCATGCAATATTGGACTGTGTTCTGAACTTTCCTTTCTGACCAACAGTGAGCTGCCAGTCTTTTGTACTTTGCTATCATGTGTTTTACTTTCTTTAACGAAGTTTTGATTTAAAAAAAAAAGTATTTTGAGATATAAAACATCTCCAGCTCTTTTTCCTGCTCAGTTCACAGGCGGTTGCTTGCCATTTATTTATTTCTAGGACCATGGAAGATGGGGGACATTCCTGGTATTTCTGGGGACACCTCGGGCCCTCCCTGCCCTGCACAGCCTGCATCCTCTTCCCCGTCTGAGGTGGCAGTTACTCTAGCAGAGATGGTTAGCCTGTTTGTGACCTTCACATAGTGAGATTGGGTCATTTGTTCATTGCCTGTCTGCATTTCTCCTCCTCTTCCTCCTCCTCTTGTTCCTCTTCTTACTCTCCCTCCTCTTTCTTCTCCTCCTCCTTTGCCTTCTTCTCTTCTTTCCTCTTCTCCTCCATCTTTGTCTTCATTATTTTAGTTTCATGGTGATATTAGCCGTACATTTCATGTTTTCTCTGTGCTGCCTTTCTGTGATTTCCTCTGAAATCCAATTCATGAATCTCTCTAGTTTCTCATCTTTTGTTTAATCCTTCTTTGGAGTTTCAAATGTCAATGGTTTTCTTTTAAAAAAAAATATGAAAGTTCCATTTGTCGTTTTTGCAAATCTTCTTTTCTATCCGCATCCCATTTCACGCTACAGCCCCCATGTCTGCTGTGGACTAGTTATTTATCTTGCATGTTTCTGAATACTCCCTCAATTTCACTTCCCTCTTTCAGATTGTTTTATAACCTACAATTTTGAACTGCAATATTTTTAATGTGGTGAGTGTGTGTACTATCCCTCACAGCCAATAGTTCTGTAGTGTCTCTTAAGTTTTCTTGTTTGTGTCTTGGCAGAGATTTGTTTTCAGTTTGTGAGAACTTCCCAAGTCCTGTTTTATACAGACACTAACACAAAGCAGTTTGGTGTTTGTTTCACTGTCTTGTTGCTATTGTTGTTTTATAAACCTTTTGTGGTCTTTTAAAAATGAACTGCTTAGCACACCCTGCAATTAATTAGACGATACCATTCACATGTTTTCTAAAATTATCTAAATGTGGAAACTTAAATCATACATTTATGTTTAGCAAGATAATACTACCCCAACCAGCTACACAAAGTGATCTTAGAATTCACAAGAATAAAAATGGGGAGACTACTGAGACGTCACTCCCCAGGTTGCCTGCATTTCTGCACAGGAGCAGAGACACGGGCAGGTTTCCTTATGAATATCTTTCCAAAGATGTTGAGAACAGCTTTGAAAAACAGCAACAATGCCTCCCTCCAGGGCAATGGGGAGATTGATTTAATGTCTTGGGTAATGAAGAAATGTCTCCCTGTATATCTTCCTGTGTGGTGAAGGATGGGCAGGTTTGCTAGCCAGTGTGGGATTTCTTCCTCAGCTTGGGTTCCTCGCTATAATATGTAGTGTTCATCTCAGCTCTCCCAGCTCACAAGGGACTTAAGTTCCAGGGCAACCGAAAAGAACACAAAGCGCACGCTCCCTCTGTGCTGTGCACAGTACATCCTCAGCCTCTGCCTCATCAGCCTCATGCCTTTTGCCATGCAGCAGGCAGGCTAATGTGTTTGCTTGCAAGAAGGAAAAGGATAAGATGCCGAAGACAGGGAAGGCATCTGCTATTTCTCTGCCAAGCCCATGAACAAACAGCTCCGTGGTCAATCTCACTGGTGGAAAGCACCTACTAAGCACATACCAACTTTTTTTAAGCATGCGTGCATGTGTGTATGTATGCATGCGTGTGTGTGTGTGTGTGTGTGTGTGTGTGTGTGTGTGTGTGTGTGTGTGTGTGTGTGTGCTGTACCGGGGCTTGAAGTCAGGGCCTGGGTGCCGTCCCTTAGCTGTGTCACTCAAGGCTAGTGCTCTACCACTTGAGTCACACATCCATTTCTGACTTTTTGCTGGTTGACTGGAGATCTGCTCAGATCCCTCAGATTTGTATGCCTGGGCTGGCTTTGAACCACGATCCCCATAGATCAGTCTTCTGAGGAGTTAGGATTACAAGCATGAGCCATAGGCACCTGACTTTACAAAGACCTTTGAGGTGCTGTCGGGGTCATTTTAGAATCTCAGGAAGTGCCACCTCCCTCTTCCTTTTCCCCCTGAGCTTCCTAATCGAGGACCCACTTTCTCTGGAATAGAGCATTTTATATTTAGTAACATGAAAATGGAGGCTGCTAAATGTCTTTAGCTCAGCTTTAATGGTAAGGGAAATAACTAAGTAATGAAGCAAGCTTTTGCGACAGTGCTGCTGCACAATATAAATTATTACACACTAGGGAAAATGGTCAGAAGTGCTCGCTACATGCTACCATGCTGCTTCCTGCTACAGGAGGACAGGGGCAGAAGACCCCAGTCATGGCTAGGTCTTTCCAGGACTGTCCAGTGACAAGGCTATTCTGAAAACCAAGGAAATAATTAGACCCTCCTCGTTTCTTATTCACTAAACAAACCACTCTGTAAAATAGCTCTTTCAAAAACAGCAATTTAAAAGGCAGTAGATGCCATCGGTCCACGCCTGTAATCCTACCTACTCAGTTGACTGAGATCTGAGAATCAAGGTTCAAAATCAGCCTAGACAAAAAAGTCCATGAGACTTACCTCCAATTAACTAACAAAACAAAAACTGAGATGTAGTTCAAGTGGTAGAGTAACAGCCTTCAGGGAAAATGCTAAAAGGTAAGGAAGAGCACCCTGCTGGGCACTGGTGGCTACTTAGGAGACTGAGATCTGAGGGTCAATGTCCAAAGCCAGCCTGAGCCCCAAAGTCTGTGAGACTCTTATCTCCAATAAACCACTAGAAAACCAGAAGTGGCACTGTGGCTCAAGTAGTCAAGTGCTCGCCTTGAGCTGAAGAGCTGAGGGACACACCCAAGCCCAGAGTTCAAGCCCCATGACCAACCAAAAAAAAAAAAAAAAAAAAAGGAAGAGCACCCTGCACACACACACACACACACACACACACACACACACACACACACACACACACACACACACACACACACACACACACACACACACACAAAGACAATGATGTGGTTCAGAGGAAAAGAATCAAGCTTGCTATCAGGATATCTAAGTTAACATTGCAGCCTCTCCCTGGAGGTTTTCTGTCTTTGGACCATGCAATTGAACTTGCTAAGCTCCAATACTAGGAGGGAAAGGGAAAATCATACTCTCTGAGGACTAAGAAAGGGGTGAAGAAGATGACACCAAAAATAAATGATAAAGTACTGTGTTGTGCAGCTAGCACACAGATTAGGTAAAGAAGAGACTTGGTGCTGTGTGGAGCTGGGTGCCAAGGAGAGCAAGTTGGTGTGTGCTCTGTCTTAGAAGTCTGTTTGCCCACTTATTCATTCATTCATTCATGTTATCTGTATCTCAGGAATGAATGACTGGAGATGGCTTCAATGAAATCAAGGCAAGAAAAATTTAAAAAAATAAGTGAATAATAAAATAAAATAAAGAAAAGAAAGTATTGATCACTGGTGGCTCACTCCAGTAATCTATCTACTTGGGAGGCAGAGACCTGAGAATTGCAGTTACTAACTACTCAGAGAAAGATTACAGTTTTAAGCTAGCCTAACCGGAGACTTTATCTTCAATTAACCATCAAAAATCAGGAAATGAGACTGTGGCAGAGCACTAACTTTGAGCAAAATGGCAGGAACAATCCTCAGGCCCTGAGTTCAAGCCCCAGGATGGGTAACAAAAATAAAAAATTAAAGAAAAAAAGTCAGACTAAAGGGAAAGCTAGTATATGTAGTAGCATAAGCTAGGTACAAACCATTATTTCTAGTCTTTAGGATTCTCCAAACACTAGGATTGACAGAGGGATGCTATTATGTCCTTTCCCCTAGGTTAGGCATCAACATACACACACACACACACACACACACACACACACACACACACACACACACACACACACACACACACACACACACACACACACACACACACTAAGGGATCCTACCATTAAATCTCAGCACATCATAAAACATTTTGTTAATGCTTGCAAAGTAGGAAAAACATGGGCTCAGAATTCAGGGCAGTCAGTTCTGGTTTCATGCAATACAGGTAGCAATGGCTTTAAAAAGGTTGTTACTACACACACAAAAAACCTAGACACATGCTAAACAGTGGACACCAAATGTGACCCCTGAGTCCATTAGTCATTGCAAGGATCCAAACATGTCCAGTTTTGTTCAAAGAAAAAATTTTCCTGGTAGAGCCCTGAGAGAAAGCTTTCCTGGATTCCTGTTAAAGGGATACTGTCTAAGGTTGGGTACATTTGTAATCCTAGCTACCTGGAGGTGGAGATAGGAGGATCATGAGCTGAAGACAGACTAAGCAAAAGTGTGAGATCCTATCTAAAATACAAACTAAAGCAAAAGAGTTGTTATGAGAAAGCAGTAAAAGCACTTGCCTAACAAGTATCACAGAAAGAAAGAAGGGAAGAGGAAGGGGGAGGAAGAGGGAGAGGGAGGAAGAGGAAGAAAGAAAAGGGAGGGAAGGAGGAAGGAAGAATGGAAGGAAGGGAGAAAGAGAAAGGGAGAAAGGAGGGAGAGATGGATGGAGGGAGGGAGGGAGGGTTGGTCATTGCATAATGTGTTAAGTAACATCCTCAACAATATTCCCAGACTGAACAGGGAATTTTGATCAAATGTTTTCTCCCAATATGCATGAATGGAATAATGTTAACATCTATTTCAAAAAAAGATGGAATCCACATACAATTTCTTCACGTGGGTTGACCTGATGCAGAACTGAGTTCAGAAGATGGAGATTCTGGAGGACCTACTGGATTTTTTTTTCATGCAAGGCTCCAAAATCACATCTTTCTTAACTTGACTTCTGACAGCTACTTCACTCCAGATACTTCTGGAGTGAGTTCTCAGTTATAGCATGACTGTGCAGTTCTTTCGTGAGGGACCTGGACATCAGATACTACGTGGGTGTTAAACAAGGCATCCCATGTGTTAGCATTCAGCTCCTCTGGGGATAGGCACTGATTGACATACCTGCTAGCATGGTTGGGAAACCTGAGAGGGTACTGGGCGGGGGAGAGGGGAGGGAAGGCCTAGGAAGTGGATAATCAAAGGGGCGATGATACAAAGAGATTCAGTAAACCTGCAAATGCCATGTGATGTTTGATATTTCCATCCTTTGATTTGCTCAGCACAGATAAACTGAACACCTTTTATGAGTGGGGCTCTAGTCTCAAAATAGAGCAGTGAACAAAACAGACAGACTTTTCTGCTCCATGGAAGGGGGAAGAATAGATGCCAAGATAGACAAATTGCCAACTTAGTTTAGTAGAGGGCAAGTGCTGTGTAGAAATACAACACAGGAAAAGGAGGCAAGTAGTGCGTGTGTGCACATGCATGCACACATGTGTGTTTGCATGTGCGTGCATGCATGTGTGTGTGTAGCAGTGATCCCATCTTCCAGAAGGTAGTCAGAAAGGCCTTATGGTGACAGTAATATGTAAACAAAGTCCTGAAGAAAGTAGGGGACAAAGTGCCTATCTGAGGGTACCTACTAGACACAGGGCATAGTGGGCACAAAACCTGGGGTAGGAGTGTGCCTGCAGGCTTTGTGCCAGTGGCAGGAGTGGGGTGAGGGAGCTGTCATCGCTGATGCGATACAGCAGCAGTGGTGTGAGGGTGGTGGAGGGGGAAGACCCTAAAGATCCCATAGGGATTGTAAGGACTTGAACCTTTACTCTTGAGAAGTCTGAGAAGCCACAGGAAGGTTCTAAGTCAAGTAATGACAGGGCCCAACTGCTATTTCAAAAGATTCTCTTGGCTTTTTTCTCTTTCTTTCTTTTCTTAGAACTTGAACTCAGGGTCTGGGCATGCATGGTCCTTTAGCTTTTTTACATAAGGCTAGCACTCTACCACTTGAACCATAGTCTCACTTCTGGCTTTTTGGTGGTTAACTGGAGATCAGAGTCTCACCAGCTTTTCTATCCAGGCTGGTCTGACCCTTGATTCTCAGATCTCAACCTCCTGAGTAGTTAAATTACAGCCACGGGTGCCGAGCTTTCCCTGAGCTTTTACACTGAGGTAAGCCTTTGGGGTAGAAAGAGAAGAGCAGGGTGGAGGTTATCTGGCTACTACATTCTAACCAGACTCACAAGAATCAGCCATGCCTTCACAGCCCTGAAAGAGAAGGGGAGGGAATCCCGTAGGGTTGAAAGCTCAGCCGCGTACAGCATCTGTGTAAAATCATGGGGACCAATCACAAGCCTCTCACTGACCTGATATGACTTTAGGTATCATAACAAGGCATGATGTGTGTGCAAGCCAGCCATGCCCAGCCTACAACTCACTTGGATGGGAAGCAGGGGGAAGTGGGAACCCCTGGTAAGACTGGACACCCTCAGAGAACTGCACTGAGTTGTTTGTGCAGAGCCATGACAAATAAGAGCAGTTGCTGAGAAGCGAAGGGGAGCAGTGCCCAGAGTTTTCTCCACTTTGTCCATAAAAGGACATCAGACGCTGCACAGAAGCCTGCTCCGGCTGGATACATTGCCTCTTTCTCCCCACATGGATTTCTAGCTAAACTCTTTGGCCAGGACGTGACACTCTTTAGAGTAGAATAATCCCTGTGGGCTTGGCAGGGCTGGTAATGACAGCATTGGTGCTGGGATGCTTACTCTGTCCATGCTCAAGGCACAACCCTGCTTCTTGCATACTTGTCCACTGATCATGGATTTGCTGCTAGAACTTTCTCTGACTGGGGCTTCAGCAAGTCACTGCCCACCAATGAGTCGTGCACACAGTGAACCACTTCAGTATGCTAGGCTTCTATCTCGTGCAATCTTAACTTTTGTCTTTGTTGATAAAGATTTTGGAAAGGGTCCACTGATTAAAAACCTATTTTGGCCAGGTGATGGTGGCTCATGCCTGTACTTCTAACTACTCAGGAGAATGAAGTCTTGAGATCGAGGTTCAAAGCCAGCCTGGACAGGAAAATCCAGGAAAATCTTCTCTACAATTCACCACCAAAGAGTCTGAAGCCGTGCTATGGCTCAAATGGTAGAGCACTAGCCTTGAGCAAAAAAGCTAAAAGGCAGCACTTGGGTCCTAAGTTCAAACCCCAGTTCTGGTATACATACTCATAAGAAGAGCTCTAGAGTCTCTACTATTTCTCTTAGAGCTGCTACAAGTCAAAGGGCAAGTAGGCAGAAAAAGCTGTACAGAATTCTTTGTGTGACAGAGGGAGTTCTGTTTCTAGAAAGCAAAAAGCCCTATAAAATGTGGCATATCATTGCTCAGGCACCAACTAGTCCTGGGAACTAGAAAAGTGCTGCAGAAATTGCTGCTTCTCATAAGCCCATGGCCCTTTTCTGACCCACGTTAGGGGTGGGTCATTTGCCACTAAGTTAGATATGGAGCTAGCACTTCCTAGTTTCAGCAATGGGGTGGGGTAAGATGTCTCATCTCATATCACTATGGCATTATGAGAGACGAGGCCTAGCTTTGCCTCCATCCCCCACTCCTTCACTTCCTACCTTTGTGACCTATTAGGGATGCTATTTGGCTGCCTTCAATACTCTGGGGCTAGGAATGCAGACAGGAAGTGGGTAAGAGAGGAAAAGGAACAGGGAGTAGAATAGCCTAGTGAGGGGGGACTCTGGCCATGACCATCTTTAGGCAGAGTCCTAGGTGTGACTTTGCCTGCCGCCCTCTCTATTAGGGTGGGGGCACTGGGCAATAATTCAGCCACCCTCAGTCAGGCATCTCCCCAAATCCTAGCCTTCTGGAGGCAGCTATGTTCTGCAGGCCACCTCAGGGAGGGAAAGAGAACTGTACCCTGGACTTGAAGGAAAAACTACTGAGTAACTGTGGTATGATCCAGGAGAAAACAATGCAACATGTTTAACTGGTTTTTCTGGTCTCATAATCAGAAAAAAATAATTTCTATACCTCAATACATAGTCTACTCAATAAAATTTTCATGCCGTATCTACTACTCACCTCTTTTTCTTTTCCAGTTCTGGGGCTTGAACTCTGGGCCTGGGTACTGTTGCTGAGCTTTTGTGCTCAAGCTAGTGCTCTATGACTTGAGCCACAGCACCACTTCTGGCTAATTGGAGATAAGAGTTAATTGGAGAGAAGCATCTCACAGTCTTCTGCCTGTGATCCTCAGAGTTCAGCCTTCTGAACAGCTAGGGTTACAGGTGTGAGCCACCCTTGCCCAGTTTACTCACCTCTTTTTCTAAAAAGAATAAATAAATAGAAAAAGATTCGAGACTAGGTACACTGCCACAACAAAGAAAGGGCTCAGCATTATGCGACGGATGCCAATGGCAGGGAGAATGTGGTGAGCCCTGTGGGCATAGCCCTGAACATACCCAGGCATGGCACAAATCCTCCAAGATGCCACCTGGGCTTCTCTGAGCTGTCTTCACCCTGCATCCACCCCCTTCTTCATGCCGGACTCCCCCTGTTTCCTCCTAGTCTCTGGAGATGGTGTTGGGCCCCCCAGTTTTCTCTGCTTCCTCCTGCTTTCCTGCAGGTGAAATTACCACTCTTACCTGGTGGAGCAGAGCTTTGGGAGGTGTGCCTGTTTCTTGCAGACTTCTGGAGCCTTTTCCATCTCGTGGTTCTCTCCTTATGCCCCTCACGCCGCCGCAGGGAGTATGTGCGTGTGCTCACGCGTGCGTGCGTGCATGTGTGAGGGGCCTGTGGAAGGAAAGAGCGCTCAATCCAGGCTCTGCGTCACTTCTGCCACGGGTCACAGATGGGGTTCAACAGAGGTTTATAAACCAGGGAACGCGTTTCAACCTTCCCTACCATCCGGACTCCCTTATTTCCTTGCCTGGGGTGTCAGCACCCCCCCCCATAGGGCAACCCAGCCTAGGACAGGAAGAAGGGGTGATGCACCCCACCCCACCCCAAGGGTGCTGCGCAGTTTTCACCACGGCCATTTCCGAGGGCGAAGAGTGGCGAGGAGAGGCCAGGCCCTGGGGGGGGGGGGTAGAGGCTGGCGGTGCCACCTGCTAAGAGCCTCCCAGGCCCGCCAGCGACCAGGCAGTGCCACCTGCTATAAATAGATCGCCCAGAACAGGGTGTGCGACCACACATCCCGTGCGCAGGGCCTCCATCCCGCGCGCGCGTGCGCGCGTGGGGCCCCTCGCGTCCCCACGGGGCAGCGGTGGGGGAGGGCGCCTGGGAACCCCCCACCTCCGGGCGGGCTGAGGATGGACGGCGGCGGGAAGGGGAGGCAGGCAGGGCCCGGAGGCCGCGGAGGCCCCGCACTGCAGCAGCTGTGGGTCGCCGGGGACCCGCGGGTCTGGGCTGGGCCGCGGGGCAGGTTCACCCGGCGCAGGGAGGAAGGGGGGACATCGCGTCCTTCCTCCTAGCTGCCGGGACGCGGGAGTTGAGATCCCGGCTTCAGTCCTCCCTCTCACCTCCCTGCCCCCCCACCTCCACCCGGTGCCCGCCCAGCGGGGGAGGGGGAAACGCCAGCGGGGCGGGCGCAGACACCTCCTCCTCCTCCCTCTCCTCCTCCTCCCTCTTCTCCCCCCGCCGCCGCCACCGCTGCCGCTGCCGCCGCCAGCCGACCACGGTGCCTGTTGCTGCCGCCGCCGCCGCCGCCGCCGCCGTGGGACCCGCGGGGTCCTCCGCCCGGAGGACGAGGAGAGGCGGGAGCCAGCGGAGCGCTGCCGCGCCGGGAGGCGGGAAGACAGCGTAGCCGCCGCGCACCGCGGATGCCCCGCTCGCCCGGGCGCTCCCCAGGATGCCCCCGAGCTCCTGCGCGCCCGGCCCGGGCCCGGGGCTCTGAGCGCGCGTACCCCCAGCACAGGTAGGCGCCTCCTAGGTCTGCCCCCGGGCATGGCGTGAAGTCCGGACCCCCGAATCCCCTCCCCGCGCCGCGCGCTCTCGGGGCTGCCTTGGAACCTGGCAGTCCGGGAGGGTGGGTGGGGGGCGATCCTGCTGTCCTCGCCGTGAGGGGGGCTCGGTGGCGGGCGCGAGTTCGGTGCCACCCTGTGGTCCCCCCACCCCACCCCGGTCTGGAGGAAAGCGAAACCCGGGTGTGCGGTGCGCGCCGCGTGGGGAGCTCCTGCAGTTCCCACCCGGCCCCTCCCCGGCTCGCTGGTCCCGGCATCTCCTGCTCCTCCCTCCTGCCCTCGCTCCCTTCCTCCCGCCAAATATCTCCTAGGCTCCCCTGCAACGCAGGAGGCCTGATTAGGAGGAAGGGGGTGGTCCAGGTGACCCCGTGCCACCCCCTTTAAAAGTTCAGGGTTACTCTGCAGTAGCAACTTTGGCAGCGTCTCCGGTACGCGCAACGCCGCTTTCTATGGGCACATCCTGTACCAGTCATTTTGAAAGCCTGCTTCATTGCTTCTAGCAGCTTCCTCCTTGTCTGTGTGGACGTGAGACCTCAAACTTCGCCCCTCATGGCTGTTAGCTTTTCTTTTAGAGGTGTGTGTGTGTGTGTGTGTGTGTGTGTGTGTGTGTGTGTGTGTGTGTGTGTGTGTGTGTAAAGAGATGACGGTTTGCTTGCAATCCACCCAAACGTGGCTTTCCCCGTTGTGATTCTATTTAAAATAGATTGTCCTCCGGAAGTTGCTTCGGAAAAGAGAAGAAATTGAAAGTGATGGTTGTTCCTCTCACCAAAATCCTTTAGTTTTCACCGGGGTCTATGGTTCGCTTCTTCGAGCCCGTCTTGCTTCTCCTTTTGGAGAGGATTGGATGGTTTCATTTATCTAATTAGGCTCCGATGGAGTTTTACAACGACCTGCTTTAAATAGGTCACACTCACCCGTGGAACTCTTAGCTATCGCTACAAGTCTAAACTTACAAACTTTTTTGCACTGGGCCTAGATGCTGAACGTAGAGGCCCCGATAAAGAACCTTTGTTTTGGGGGAGCAGAAATGCCTCTTCCCCCGCAGGTGTGAGGTGGGATTGGCAGGAGTGGAGGCCTGCCACCCTGGGGTTCTGTTGTGTGGGAGGAACCTGTTGTGTGGGGAGGGGTTAGAGTAGACCAAGGAAAGGAGCATCGTTTCAGGAGGCTGGAATCACCTTGCAAAACTCCCTCCACCTGTCTGACTGTTCACGTCCTATCATTGGCTTGGATTAGCAGGCCCTCAAGCCGGTGAGCTGAAGCTGGTGAGCCCTGCTAGCATTGAAGGGCTGGACCAGGTTCAGGAGGTGTGTCTCATAATCACCTCCTCCTGCCTGGGAACCCTGAAGACTGTCTTAAGGAATCTAGAAATTGCAAGGGAAAAAAAAAAAACGTTTGTAAAAAGGTGTGTTGACAACTGTTTGAAATTGGATGCTACCACAGTTTCCAATCTGCCTGTATTTGTTTGTTATAGAGAAATAAGTACCCCCAGATCCTTCTATACATAATTGTTGACATAATGTGTGCTCCAAGACTGGGTAGAACTGTGAGTTCAAGTGCATGCTGGGAAATTCTGAGTATAAAATGATGTAGTTAACAATACAGTTAATGGAGGATTGGGAGACAAAGAATAAGCTGTGGTTCAAAGGAGGAAACAGAAGCATCTGGTGAATGATGACATGCCTTCACATGAACCAGTTCAGTGATTTGCAGGCCTCCGCAAGGAGAAACTATCATTGGCCAAATAATGAATTGGAATCCAAGTCGAGTTTTACAAATGCACCCTCTGCCCCATCACCATGGCGTTCTCCCTTTCTCTATAACATTTCTGGTTGGGTGGCACTCATGTCAATATTCATCCTTTATCCCATGAGACAGCATGCCACAGTATCAAGAGGGTATGAGGAAGAAATGATGGGTGGCTGATGGACCAGCCCTCTGTCCTTCCTTACCAGGCCAGGAAGGCCGGAAGTTACCATCATGTGTGCCACTGTGCAGAGCCAGGTGAGAGTGGGCACTCCCATCTAGCCCTCTTCTTCTGGAATCTTCTAGAATATACCAGAAGGAGGGTTGCTTGTTTTATTTCTGTTGTTAGTTTTGCCACCAGCTTCTTGCAGTACTAGAGCATCTCTGAGTTCAAGCTCAAGGCTTTGATTACTAAGTAGGCACGCTATTATTTGAGCCATGTCCCCAGACCTATTTGTTTTCTTTTTTTTTTTTTAATGTTAACTTTTTTGCCCTAGAATGGTACTCTGACTTTTGCCCTGCCTATGCCTCCTGAGATTAAAGGCATGAGCTACCATGCCCGGTGAGTACTCTATCTTTGAACATTCTTTTAATTTTCTTTCTACAAGAGACAGCCCCTCAAGCCTCCTGTACCCTTCCAAGTATTTCTCTGTAGATTCCCAGTCCCCACACTTTTCAGATTCTCCTGCATATATGTGTGTGTGTGTGTGTGTGTGTGTGTGTGTGTGTGTGTGTGTGTGTGTGTGTGTCTTGGCACGGGTGCTTTTGCTCTTTCTGTGTTCACTCTGCACTTTTCAAATTTGACAGCCACAGTCACCCCAAAACTTTTCTTGCTCATTAAAACTTGGAGAAGTGGAAATCTGTTCACTCAGACAGTGCTCAGAGTCTGCTCAGGAGCTGAGGAAGTTGGGATTCAGCTCCCTGGAGTGACGACGAAGGACTGAAGTCTTTAATCAGAACTATTTCCTTATACCTCCCTTTGCAGGCTGGCCTCAACGCTTGCTTTTCAATTTCACATCCCAATAAAAATATGTTTTAAAAAGTTTATTCACAAAAGACATAACCATTTCCGCTTTCAAGTAAAAGAAAATCTATTCTGATATTTTGACAGGTTCTTAGAGAGTGTACGTCTTTTCCACGTTTCCAGTGTTATAAAAAGACCTGTCATGTGTGGACCATATGAAATTATCTTGACACTTATGTTCCAGAGCAAGTACAAAGAATGTAAGAAGTATGTTCTAGAGCTGTCACACATTTAGTTTTGATTGTGCCTCTCTCCTTCGAGATAACCATGGACATTTCTCCCTTTGAAAGCAAAGGCAAATCTTTCACTTTAGTGAAGCACCATATGTAGTTGGTGAATCTGAACTTCCAAAGTAGGTAAGCACATAAAGTGTTTAAAACAGTACCTGGTACATAAACACAATGGAAACTACTTGTTGCTACTATTTGTTTTATTTTTTAGGCACTAAATTTACATTGCTGAGGCTACCTAAACCTTAGATAGAATAAACTAAGCTAAGCCATTAGTTGGAGGTTATTCCCTTCTAAAGATAGCATCATATTGGGAAGAACAAAAGTTTGTGTAAGACAGGTCTGGATTCAAATTCTGCCAATCTCAGAGTAGAGAGAATACTCAAGGTCATCTCTATCAAGTGTCCCAGAAAAGGTAGTTGGTTAATAGGTAATCCTTTAGTGAAATGCTTAAGAGCAAGCACCAGCTCTGGAGCCAAAAGATTTGGGTTCAAATCTAGATTCCACCATTTTCTTTTTTTAAATGTTTTTTATTGTGAAAATACTGTACAGAGGGGTTACAGTTACATGAGCAAGGTAATGAGTGCATTTCTTACCAAGCATTGTTGCCTCCTCCTTTGTTTTCCCCACCATCCCTTCTGCCATTTTCTACCAGGATGATCTTAGGCAGATGTGCTCATTTCCTGTGCTGCCTCCTTCCTTCCTGCCTCCACTTTAAATTGGACATGATGGTAAATGCTATAGAATACTCCATATTACTCAGGGTGGTTTCAAGAGTTAAATCAGTTAATACACACCTGGAACTATTACTAAGTTAACCATTATTATTCCTGACAACAACCATATAGAAAGGTTATATATAAGCTCTGAGGGTTACTTAGCACCTCCATCCTCCACCCCTTTTTCCTGTGCAGTAAAATACAAAAGGATACAAGAACTGACCTTTGACTTATGTAAGAAGGAAGCCATTTAAAAGCAGTATTATTGTCCAAGTCATGTTGCTAGGTTCACCAGTTATTGAAGCATCTGTGGGTGTCAGCTTCTGGGGCTAGTTGGTGAATAGCTAAACCTGCAAAGATCATTGCTACCTGGGCAACTGCTGGGTGCAGAGTTCACTGCTCTGACTGGTGTGGGATTTTGTGTAGGGAAGCAAATTATGTACATGAGTTGGTGGACCTGTTGCATGAGTTCAGAGAACTTCAGATTGAAGGAGACTTCTGCTCAGGCATATGCCCATTTAGTTAACCATCAATTCACAAAGGGAAGTAAGGGCCTATCTCAGAATTTCCCACTGGGATCCCCTAGAAGTTGTTAGTATTGGCTTGTTCCTAATGTGGCTGGAAGTTAGAAGCCCCTAATCCCCTTTCCTCCATCTTTTCCTCCATCTTCTTCATCTGTTTTTCCCTCTATCTTAGTGTATTTTATGTTGTGGAAACAAAATTCCCAAGACTGTACAACTTATAAAAAGATTTATTTGGGTTATAATACTGGTGGCTGGAATGTCGCCAGATGCACTGGCATCTGGTTAGGGTCCCCTGGCTGGGGTCCCAATATGGTGGAGAGCATCCAGGGCAAGGGCATATGTGAGGATAAGAGATCACCTGTCAAGAGAGAAAGCAAGACAGTGAGGAGGAACCAGACTCCTTTATAACAACCCACTCTTAGAGAAACAAAGCCATTCCTGCAGACATAGCCCACTCCAGGAAACCAACGTTAAACCTTTCAAAATGGAGGTCATGACCCAGTCACCTCCTTCTAGGCCATGACTCTAATGTTGCCAGTACCTGTCAATATGGTCATACTGAGTACCACAATTCCAATACATCAACCTTTGGGTCACACACAAACCCCATGCAAATCATAGCACCTTCCCACCAGCATTCTGGGGAGGCTGTGTGTTGTTGGCAATGGAAAAGTCCACATTCTACTCTCTGTGGCTTGCTGGAGGGAGTGATAGGGCTGAGAAAAGAGGGGGTTCCCACTAGGCAGCTTTCCAACACCTACCCTTGCTTCTCTCGCTTCCTGATCAATAGATCCCATCCCTTCTTCATGTAGCTCCCCCTCATTTTTGTTCAGAAAAGCAGCTTTGTATCCTCACACTGTGTTGGAGACATTTGGTGTTATGTATTATGAAAATGAGATTCACAGATTACAGATAGAACTTAACAAGATGAGTTTGTTTTGTTCTGCTGTAAGAATGAGCTTGAGTTTGGAGAAGTTAAGTAACTTGCGTTTTCAACTTGAGACTTGAAAATGTCCTCGTGGGGAAATTGAGGTTCTTTGCAGCTCTTGGATGGGCAATCGGGATTTGTGCTGTCCTAATTTTATCACTAAATTTGGACAAGCCCACTTAACCTCTCCAGAACCCAGTTTCACTTAAGAAGGATATTTCTAAATGGCATAAGAGAACCTTGTTGATTTTAAAATTTTATGATCTTAAGTGCCTGCTTCCGGGCAGAGGTAGTATTGCAGGAACCCCAGCAACTGTTCTAAGAAAGGTAGAAATGTCTTTTGGGTTACTGTAGAAATGAAGGCGTTGTGTAGAATACAACAGAATTAGGCTTGTACATAGCGCTCTACTAAGAAGAAGCTAACAGGAGACTTAATGATGTAAAGATCAGATTATTGTCTTCCATGGATACAAAGCAGAAGAGACCTCTGTGGAATAGATGGTTGGTTCTATCTGAGGCTTACGGTATAGATGGTTCTACTGGGTCAGGTGTAAATAATGTGTATTGAAATGGCTTTGCAAACAATGTAATGGCTTGTTAGTATTGCTGAATTAGTGTATCTATTCATGAAACTTATTATTGAAAAGTAATTATTATCTAGTTGAAGTGACCATGTATCTTACATTAGAAGTATCTGAATTGTTTTCAACTTAACAGTTATGTCTGAGGTCAAACTTATCATTTGATATTTTATAAGCAATATTAAATAAAGTCTACTGTACTTTTTTTTAACAGAAACTAAGAGCATGCTTGTTTAAAAACAAAGTAAAAAGTAGGTGGCTCATATACCTGAAATCTTCAATTGGCCCACAAATGTAAGAGATTTTTATTGCTACTTAAACAGAAAAAGCTGAAAGTGGAGACAGGGCTTAAGTGGTAAAGAACCAGACTTGAACAAAAATATCTAAGACAAGGCCCAGAGTTCAAGCCCCAACAAGTAGAGACTATGTTTTTCAAATAGTTTTGTCAATAAAATGACAGTATAATTTGATGATTGATTATTTACCGAGGCATTTAAAAGAGCAGAAAACTGAAAGTAGTTTTGCTATCCTTGTTGCCACCTGATTAATAACTGCTTCATTTAGAATACTTGGTAGATGCGGCCGTGTTCTTTGTAGTAATACTAGTACTTCTGTAGGCATGTCTTGGGATTAGCAGCTGTCAACGGTTAAAACTTAAAGCCGATTCAGTTACAGGAGTGAATGTCAAGCCAGACATTTAATACCACTTTCACCTGTAAGTTGAAGAGAGACAAGAGAAGAAAGAGGACTATTATTTTATTTTGGAATTCTAAGACTAATTTCATCATCATAAGTACTGTACATTGAAGGAAGGAAGTCAGGGATTCACTTTCACAAAATGTATTTAGAATCATAAGGGTATTGGTTTATTTTTGAACTTTTGAACATTTAAAATTAAAAACATCTGAAATATGTTCAGATTTATTTAAACATTACTTTCAGAATATGTCTCATGTAAAAAAGAGGAAAGCTACATAGCGTTCTTTTCTCTTTCCTAAAGAGTTAAAATATTGAGTTTTATAACCCCAAGTCTTAAAGTGTTTAAGAAGTTTGCAATCCTGTCAAAGGACATCTATTCAATTCTTAAAATAAATATGACTAGGTCCAAAGTGCAGTAAGGACATGACGGTGGTAGCTCTGAATCATGTTGGGAGAAAAGAGGTGATGGTCATCTGAGCTATGACATTCAAATGAGTTAGGTTTAAGGACAAGAGTAGGGGTGGCTAGGAGATGATCCTCATGGCCCTGTGTTTACACCCATCTTGTGGGCAGAGGCACTGCCTGCTTTTATCCTGACTACACTGTCAATTATGTTTCTGTAGCAACCAGCTATGTGAGAAGGCATCTTTCTCTGGGGTAAGGCCGAACAGGCTTCCTTTCCTAATAGTCAGGTTCCCTAGGCTCAGCTTCTGCTCCTGTAGTACCCTGTGATACAAGTGTCACCTGACCTGTGAGCACGAGGAGTCAAGGAACTAACTGTTGCTTTTGGTCCATGTAATCAATTGTCCTTTGTCTCTGACCCAGGAATCTCTTATCTTTTACCAAGTTGTTAGCTTGTATGTAAGGAAAACCAAGCCCCCTTCTAAGTTGCCATCCGCATTACAATCGGAGGAGAGAGGAACAAGATGCACTGTGCACTGAGCCACGTTGCATGTGGGGAACTGTGTCCAGTTCTCTGTCTTCAGAGCCAAGAAGAATGCAAAGGAGGACATGGGGAGAATGTAAAGTTGGAGCTACATACAGGACCATATTCCAATGTGATTGTACAGGCCACATAGAAGAACTTAGATTTCTAAGGATAGGGAAGTTATTGAGGAACTACTTGCAGAGAAGTGACTTGATAAATCCTGTGTATTTGCAAATTAGCTCAAGTAGATATTGGCGAGAGAAAGAAAAGATGTATTTAGATGATAGAGTTAAAAGTATTGATATGATGAAGGAATCTAAGTGACTCGATGCTATATAATGTTAAAGTATGGACCCCCTAGTAGTCTAAACAGGCTATACATCACAGCAGGAGCAAGTAGCTGACCAAACCACTCACCTTATGACTGAGAACGAAAGACAGGACAGGGAAGACGCTAAAGTCCCATTATCCCCTCCCAGTATCCACTCCTGATGATCTGAAGACCTCTTTGAGCATTCCATCATCTCCTCAAGACATAAATTTTCTCTCTTTAATATGTTCATTATCTCAGGATTTTGTTACAGTGACTGAAAGCTGACTTAACATAGTAAATAAAATCAACACCGATGCTGTTAACCCTGTTGGAGAGAAGTTCTGGGAAGGAGGGTGGGAGATGTTTAAATAACAAAGTTCGGGCTGGAATGACTTACATTACACGAATTAAAATAATGTTTAGGATGGTGCTTGAAACCTGATAGATACTGGGGAGATGTTAATGGAATACAGATCTGTAGATCAGAATCTCTAGACAGTCCCCTTTCATAACTTGAGTAGGGGCTGGGGATATAGCTCAGTGGTAGAGTTCTTGCCTAGCATGCATAAGGCCCTGAGTTCATCCCCTAGCAACATTAAAAAATGGTTGTGGAGCCAGGTGCCAGTGGCTCATCATTCCTAGCTTCTCAGGGGGCTGAGATCTGAGGACCATGATTCGAAACTAGCTTGGGCAGGAAAGTCTGTAAGACTCTTATCTCCAATAAGCTTGTCAGAAAAAACTGGAAGTGACACTGTGGCTCAAGTGGTAGAGCATTAGGCTTACGCACAAAGAGGCTCAGAGACAGTACCCAGGCCCTGAGTTCAAGCCACAGGACCAGGAAAAAAAATGGAGGTGGGTAAAAATTGACAAGTCTGTAGATGAACCCTTAAACACTTCTTTAAAGCTGGTTTGGTTGCTGGATGGTTGATTTTTTTTCCCTATGAGACTTCTTTTTGGAAGGAATCTTTTTGGCTATGGAATAGAACAGGGTGTAAAGCCATCAGAGGAGAGAAATATTGTTTTCTATCATGCGTGACTTTGCTATCCCTCTATTCCTATGCTTTCTTGAACTTTCCCAGTGGTGTTTTTGTATCCTATAACGAGTGTGACAGGTTCATCATTCCCTTTCAGGAAAGCTCTCTAGCCAGAGTAGCTTATTTGAGCACATATCTGTATCTCTTTGTATTTGTGTTTCAGACTTTTAAGTTCTGGAATAACAACTCTCTGAAAGTAGCTATTGCTGTGACTTTATTTGATTCTAATACCTCTGTTTCTCCTTCAGGATTCTGCATCAAAAGCGTGTAGAATAGATTGTTCGTTTGGATTGTTCAGCTGGTCGGCACTACGAATCCAGCAGCAAGGGTTTGCTGAGTCTCCATTCCTTTTCCAAGATGGAGCCCATAACATTCACAGCAAGGAAGCACGCATTTCCTAATGAGGTCTCGGTGGACTTCGGCCTTCAGCTGGTAGGCTCTTTGCCTGTGCATTCTCTCACCACCATGCCCATGCTGCCATGGGTGGTGGCTGAGGTGCGAAGACTTAGTGGACAGGCCTCCAAAAAAGAGCCTGTCACTAAGCAAGTGCGACTTTGGGTTTCACCCTCTGGACTGAAATGTGAACCTGACCCAGGGAGAAGTCAACAATGGGACCCACTGATCTGCTCCAGCATCTTTGAGTGCAAGCCCCAGCGTGTGCACAAACTGATTCATAATAGTCACGACCCCAGTTATTTTGCTTGTCTCATTAAGGAAGATGCTGCGCACCGGCAGAGTATCTGCTATGTCTTCAAAGCCGATGATCAGACTAAAGTAAGTTAAGAAGGGACCTAAGGGATAATACGGAGCTGCAATGTTTTTAATTGTCTTGGGGCCAGGAAATTTATTATAAGTAGACTGGAACAAATAAGGAGATCATGTGGCAGTTATACATAGGTTATTTAACTGAATATTGGGTTTGTAAGGATTTCTTTTTTGCCAGTCCTAGGACTTGAACTCAGGGCCTGGGCACTCCGCCTGAGTTTCTTTTGCATAAGGCTAGCACTCTACCCTTTGAGCCACAGTGCCACTTCCAGCTTTTTCTGTTTATGTGATACTGAGGAATCGAACCTAGGGCTCCATGCATGCTAGGCAAGCATTCTACCACTAAGCCACATTCCTAGTCCAATAATTTATATTTTTGAAAGGTATTAGACTGGGCACTAGTGGCTCATGCCTGTGATCCTAGCTATGCAGGAGGTGGAGATCTCTAAGGATCAGCATTCAAAGCCAGCCTCCACTATCTGTGAGACTCTTCTTTCTAATTAACCACCAAAAAGCTGGGAGTGAAAGCTTAAATGGTGGGGTATCAGTCTTTGTTTTTGGTCAGTCCTGGGGCTTGAACTCAGGACCTGGTCACCTGGGCAGCTAGGCAGCTGTCCCTGAGCTCTTTTGCTCAAGGCTAGTGCTCTACCACTTTAAGCCACAGCACCACTTCTAATTCTCTGATGGCTAATAGGAGATTAGAGTCTCACAGGCTTTCCTGCTTTTAGGCTGGCTTTGAACAGTGAACCTCAGATCTCAGTCTCCTGAGTACCTAGGATTACAAGTGTGAGCCACCAGTGCCATACTAGAGTGCCAGTCTTGAGCATAAAAAGCTGAGGGACAGAGCCCAGGCCCTGAGTTCAAGCTCTAGTACCAGCATTCAAAAAATAATAATAGCTATTAGAAAGTGTAAGTTTGTAAGGTGCTGATGGCTCACACTTACAATGCTAGATACTCAGGAGGCTAAGATCTGAGGATTAAGGTTTGAAGCCCTATTGGCAGACAAATCTAGGAGATTCTTATCTCCAATTAACCAACAAAAAAAAGGGCTGGAACTGGAGGTTTGGCCAAGTGGTAGAGCCGTGATTGAAAAATCTGAATGTGAATGTACCAGAGTTCAAGCCCCAGTACTATACAAGGTTGATGTTGCACCTTTGCAAATTGCCCTTTGAATAAGCAAAGTTCCATATCAGTGATCTCCACATTTTTAAATACCACTAAGAAAAGTGTAGTTCTTTATAAACCATATTAGAATAATTCTAGCTGGTTTCCCAGGGTATGATGTTCCCTTGGGCAAAGGTCTTCGATGACAGCAGTGGATATGAAGTTGTTTTGATATTATCAGGGGTTCTTTTGTGTGTTTTGCCTTTTGTCCACTTCATGTCAGATCTCATTGGCTTATCACTGTTTAATCTGGTGATATGTCTGAGAAAAATCTATGACAGGTGGTCAAAACCCTGCTATTTTCTTTTTCATTTGGGTTTTCATTGTTATCTATACTATTTGTAGTTCTTTGCAAGACTTGTTTAAAGCTTCTTGTCTTCTACTTAGTGAGGATTGGTGTAGATAAAATTGAAAAGATAACCCATATCGCCACTTTTTCAATTAAGCCCACAGAATATGCTTTTTGGTATAAGACATGGGAATCACAGCTCATGCATGGGCTGAAAATCCCTTAGCTGCTTTAGATGCTAAGCTGCCTGTGTGTCTCCTCATTTATACTGAGATGTCTGTGCCCATCTGTATGATAACTGTCCATAAAGCCTAAGTTCTTCATAATTTCAAATTTAAAATATGAATAGAGGCTAAGAGCAGTGGTAGAGATCAGGAGGATTGTGGTTCCAGGCTAGGCCTGGCAGAAAGATAGCAAGACTCCATCTCAACTAACATGCTAAGCATGTTGGGATATACCAGTCATACCTATATATGCAACAGGCATAATATGTAGGAATGCTAGTGTTTTCCTTCTGTACTTTGTTGGTTTATTTTGCATACTCTTCTAAGTATGAGCCCCACGTAGAATTAATGTTGTTGGTACTAAGTGTAGTTGGCTCTTCATAGCCATAGGTTCCATGCTTGTGGATTCAACCACTTTCAAATAGAAATTTTCTTGGCAGGACTGGGATTTGAATTCAGTCTTCTACTTGCTAAACTGGTACAATACCTCTGAGCCATGCCTCCAGCTCTGTTTTTTTCACTTGGTTATTTTTAGGATAGAGCCTCATTTCTTGCTCAGGCTCAGGCCTGATTAGAGAGAGATCTGTCTACTTTTAGGTTTCCTGTTATCTCTGGGGTCATAGACACAGCCACTGTGCCCATCTTCCCATTCACGGAAATGGCCTAGCACCACATTTTCCCAATCCCAATCTCTCTGTATCTTGGGATAATAGGCAGTTGCCGCTGCTCCCAGCTCTGGATTGAGGAGTCTCATGAATTTTTCTGTCCTCTCTGCCCTGGAACCACATCCTCCTATTCTCATTTCAAGTAGCCATTGGCATAGCTACTGGCCCTGGTTCCCAGGAGATAGAAGATATTTTACCAGAAAATTATATCTGTATGGAACATGTATTGACATATACTTTTCTAGCCCTTAAACAATACAGGTAACAACTTTTATATAATGTTTTCATTGGATTAGGTTGTAAGTAATCTAGAGGTGATTATATAGGAGAATTGTATCAGTTATGTGCAAATTATATGCTACTTTGTAGGGATTTGGGAGTCTGCAGATTTGGATATCTGGGGACGTTCTGGAACCAATCACCTGCAGATACCGAGAGACAGCAGATTTGTGGAGATACACATTTGTTCCTTGGTTTTTAATACATTGAAGCAGTGACTGCTGCTATTCAAGAGGTTATTAGTAGAGGCTACCAGGAAGTCAGCTATTGTCAGCAGGAAGTCAGTCTAAATCCCCAATAGGGAATCAGACCAGTTGGTGCATGTGCAGGGCATGATGGGAAGACAAAATAGAGCTTGAGGCTCACTCTGAGTATAGAAAAAGCTCTCTCTCTGTGTGTGTGTGTGTGTGTGTGTGTGTGTGTGTGTGTGTGTAAGCAGACACAAGTCCTAGTGTTTGAACTCAAGGCCTGAGGCAGGGCATGATAGGAAGACAAAATAGAGCCTGATGCACACTCTGAGTATAGAGAAAGCTGTGTGTGTGTGTGTGTGTGTGTGTGTGTGTGTGTGTGTGTGTGTGTGTGTGTGTGTGTGTGTGTGTGTGTGTGTGTGTGTGTGTGTAAGCATCACAAGTCTTAGTGTTTGAACTCAGGGCCTGAGTGCTGTTCTTGAGCTTTTGTGCTAGTATGTTTGAGTCACAGCTCCACTTTTGACTTTTTGATGGTTAACTGGAGATGAGTCTCATGGACTTTGTTGCCCAGGCTGGCTTTAAACAACCATTATCAGAACTCAGTCTCCTGAGTAGCCAAGATTACAGGTGTGAGGCGTCAGTGCCCAAAGAGAAGGCCTTTTGAAAGAAAGGATAGTGTGGAACTCAAAACCACCATTTCCCCTAGAGACTCCAAGATCTTGATATTATAAAACGTATGATGTTATTCGCAGGCCACGCAGATAAACAGGACATGCTCACTATGGGAGGTGCAGAGGGACTAACTTCCTGGATTCCAATCCTTCCTCTGGCACATATACACTGGATAGTTTCTGGCAACTGAGTCTGCTTCCTCACCTGTAAAACTGTAAAACAGCACTTATATCCTGCAGGTATGAGGAGAACTAAATGAGGTAGATTGGGACCTGGAATTTAGTAAGTGGGCTATGGGGTATAGCTCAATAGTAGAGTGCTTGCCAGGCATGCATGGAATCCTGGGTTTGGTTCTAGCAAATGAAAAAAGAAAAGAAACCACCTAATAACCATTTATGACCATAACATTTAATCAGGAAAGAGTTACTAGAAGCAGATTAAGTGCCAGTTTCACTTCAAGTATTTGGTAAAAAGAAAAAAAAATCTCAAGTTGTGTAGCTTCACCTAAAGCATGAAATCCTGGTCATCCTTGAACAATAATACAAACTAGACTGCAGAAATAAACTTAATGGCTCTTGTGATTTGGAGTGAAGGTGAGAACTGAACAGGCCAGCTCTATCTAAGGATAGTTTCTTTGGTGAAAGGTTTTGCAAAAAATAATTGTTCAATACTTTATACTTTTGACACTTTTCCCAAAGTCTTTTATGCCTTCTTGAACAGGTTCTGGCCAGTCATTTGGATATCTGACAGGATGGAGAGAGATTTATAAGTAAATTCTGGGCTTCCAGTCTCACTCAAGATCGAAAATTGGTCTTACTCTATATTCTAAAAAGTCAACGTTGGAATATGAATTAGGTCTTAAGTTATTTTTGGCTGGCTTCCAATTTTGACCAACACAGATTGTCATTACTCCGAGAATAAATCGCTGTCTACCTTTTATAAAATGATAAAAGAGTTATTTGTAATGCAGCTACTGCTATTAGAGATTCTGTTGCCCTCAGAAACAGAATGGTAAATGACATTAGGTTCTTGGAAATGCCCTCCCACCCCCACCCCCCAATCACATCTCATAACAGAGCATTGTCTGTTGGAGAACATGTCAGTCTCCACTGTCAAATCTCTCCACTCTTTGTAACGTTTGCTCAGTGGGAGAATTCTCCACAGAAAGGCCTCTTCTAAACACATGAGGTCAGCATGGACTGTGCTTGCCAGGGTCAGAAGCACCAACTCTTGTCTGGGAGGAAATCCTTTGATCAGCATGTAAATTAATTTACTGAGGAATGTCTAGAGAGTAGAGGGGTAGGGGAGTCATCTTACAGGCCTGCCACTGGATGCCTCTTTCCCTGTATAGTCCATACTCAAGCCATTCCATGCACAACAGCTGTCATGACCAAATGGGTTAGGGGAAGCATCTCAATGGTTTTGGGTCCAAGGACCACTTTTTACCTTTCCAAAGTTATTGAATATCTGGGGTTGGGGGGTTAGCCCAGCAGAAGGGCGCCCGCCCGGCGTGCGCAAGGCCCTGGGTTCGATCCTCAGCCCTGGGGAAAAAAAAAAAAAGCTACAAAATTATTGAATATCCCAAAGAATGCAGTTTCTGTGGGATATACACCGACCACTATTCACTCTATTTGAAATTAAAACCAAGCTCTTCTAATGATACTGACATTTAAATTCACTTAAAAATCAAAATAATAAACTTCATGTTCCCATAAATAATGTTTTGTGGATAATAACTATATTTTCCAGAAAAAAATATTTAGCAGTAAGTGGGGCACATTTTTGTTTTATTTTATGCATTCTTTTATATTCTTAATCTCTAATGTCTATACTAGTAAAAGCTGACTAGTAGTATCCATTTGTTCTGTTTGTGATGTGTCACTCTGGTGGGGTCCGTGGAAAATTTGGCCTCACACAGAGATACAAGGAAGAATGGAGAAATTATGGCTATTCTTTGTAACAATAGAACTCAACAAATGGTAGTTTCTTAAAGGTTAGCTGCCAGATGAATGCTGAAGCCCTAACAAAGTGTTTTGCACTTCATTATAGTGCCACCCATTAGTCTGTGTTATATTTCAATGCCCCTTTGACTGTACCACCATCATGCATTGACTATTTGGGAAATATTGTTTCTGTGATGCAGACCACACATCCATTACTGCTTGATTAAGAGAACCTTGTTCTCATTCGTCCCCCCTGAATTGTACATTGGTGCATTAAGAGCTCTGCAAATTCCTGCAGCAAGAAAACTGATTAACTTTGCTGAGTTCAATTTTCTCCATTCATGGCATCATAGATTACATTTTCTCATCGCAAACATCCCCAGGCCTCCTTCTTGACATGTGGTATAAAGCTCTAGGTTGTGGCACTAGTTTTGAATCTTGTCTGTGGTGAGATAGGATTGTTACCACTCTGACATGCTAGCCAACTGTCCCTAACTGGATCTTTGCCCTCTTACCTCCCACAGAAATCAAGAGTTCTAGGCCTGAAACTCAGGTCTAGAAAAACTGTCAGAAAACCATTTGGAGACCCTTCAGCATCTCCTCTTCTACTAAAGGCTGCATTAAGAGCTTCTGGTCTGCTTCTCAGTCCAAAGCAACTTTAGCTCATTCCTAAGAGTGGTTACACTTTAATCTTGTGTCTGTGGAGTTCTGCTTCCACCAAAGAGACTAGCACTCAGAGGAGGTATGGGAAGTGTTGGGCTATGGCTTCCAACTTTGTTGCTGTTTTATGACCATCAAAGGGAAGAATGGCCAGTGGCTTATGCCTGTATTCCTAGCGAGTCAGGAGGCTGAGATCTGAGGATCGCTGTTCAAAACCAGCCTAAGCAGGACAAGCAAAGAGACTCTTATCTCCCATTTGCCAGCAAAAAGCTGGCAATGGAGGCTCAAGCGGTAGAGCACCAGATTTTTGTGAAAAGGCCAAGCAAGAGTACAAATCCCTGAGTACAAAGCCCCAATACCAGCACAAAGAAATCATGCTGGAGAATTTGTGATCTGGGCGAAGTAGTTCTGGAGAGCACAGGGCTAGTTTTCAGATGTTCTTATCTAGGCTTACTTCTGCAGGTGGTAGCTATAATTTCTTAGTTTCAGACAGTCTTCTTGTTTTTTGCTATTCAGAAAAGGGTTATCAGAGTATGTTTGTTACCTGTGTTTTGGGGGGACTTTTCATCTATGCTAAATTCCCACTGGTCCTTTTCAATCCCACCCTGGTGTAGAAGATACCAGTATGCTGGGATTCCACAGCATCTGTGTCTCAGTACGTGAATTTAGGGATTAATATATTCAGGTCAGCTAATCAACATGATGGTTGTCCATATTAACAGAAGTCGGCTGCTGGGTGAAATGGTTGGCAGGGATTTTTTTTTTTTTCATCTATAAAAAGAATGTCTAGGACTTCATGAACTCAGAGGTATTTGCTGGAAGGTTTTTGATTCATGACACTGGATTGATTACATAATTTATTTTTGACTTTGATAAATGAGTCTGCAGGCCTTAGAAGCATTGGGTTTATGAGATACATACTTGGGTAATTATGAAAAGTCTTTTTTATTTTTCAGTGCAGCTTTAGCTTTATATTGCTTTGCATTTTTCACCAAATTGCTCTGAGTTTGATAATTACTTTTAAAAATAAATCCATTGCTAAGAATAGACTTTATAAATATCATGGACCTAAAATTGACTTGTATCATAAAAGAATTTATTTATAGCCTAGACCTTTACTATCCAGTGTAGTCATCTGCAGCCCTGTAGTTCTGAGCATTTGAAATGTTAATCTCTATGGATTGGACCTAATTTCACCTGTTTCTAGTTCCTTTTTCTTTGGTTGTTTTTGGTAGTGGGAGCACTGTACTGGGCTTTGAACTTAGGTCCTTATATTTGCTAGGAAGGCATTCTACCACTGAGCCACACCTCTAGCTCCCTTTTCCACCATTATTAGTTATTTTCATCTTTTTCGGTTGTGGGGCCTGAACTCTGGGCCTGGGTGCTGTCCCTCAGCTCTTCAGCTCAAGGCTAGCACTCTACCACTTGAGCCACAGCGCCACTTCCGGCTTTTTGCTTTTTGCTTATGTGGTGCTGAGGAATCGAGCCGAGGGCCTCATGCATGCAAGGCAAGCACTCTACAACTGAGCCACCTTCCCAGCCCATTATTAGTTATTTTCGAGATAGGATCTTACTTCTTGCCCAGGTGTGCCCTAGGATCACAGTCCTCATGTTTGAAGCTAGGATGATGGGTGTGTCTACCTCCTTCTATTAACATAGAATCTTGTAGGTTTTGCTGCCTGGGCTGGCTTAGGGCCTCAGTTCTCCTGATCTTAGCCTCCCAGGGTAACAGGTTTGGGCCCCGGCACCCTCCTATCAGCTGGAAAGTAGTCTCATGAACTTTTTGTCTGGGCTGGCCTCAAATTATGATCTTCCCCATCTCAGCCTCAGAAGTAGCTGAGATTATAGGTTTGAGCCACCAATGCCTAGCCTTTTACCTAAAATGTCTTCTGGAGAATTTAAAATTGCATATGCACCTTGATATGTTTGCACTGGTAAGATGTAGATTAGATTGGCTACCTAGCAAGTATTTCTGGAAATAATCTAAACACCTAATCAGCTTCTCTCTTGTGTTTGCTGCCTTTTATTTGTTAATGCTAGAATTTTGCTTAGAGATCTTTTGTAGTTTTTCCCCCCAGACTACAACATGTGGTAGTGAATCAGCACCACATGGGCCCCTATTTTAGGACATACTGAAAGCCACTAGCTGGAATGATCTGTTTATTCATATGCTTCCTTGTTTGCTGTCTGTCTTCCCTGAGCCCTAAGAGAGCAGGGCCCTTTCCTGTCTTTTCACTCGTGGACAGTGTGGTGCATAGGAGCACTTTGTGCGGGAACATCCCCTTTAGTGTGTCCATCCTTGAGAATGCACCAACTCCTCTCTACTTTTTATTTCCTCATCTAGACAGCCCCTGAATTAGTTAGCATTTTCAGGGAGCCAGAATGGATCTTGTAAAGTACTAACACATGCAATCATAGAGGCTGAGACCTCCTATGAGCTGCCATTTGCAAGTCAGAACAAGTCAAGGTGTAGTTTAATCTATACCAGCTGGAAGCTGGAGGAGAACCTCTGGCATAGATTCTACTGTGTTTGAAAGCCTGAAAACCCAGAGTTGCATGGGAAGGAAAAAGTCAATGTTCTGTTTATGCAGTCAAGCAGAGAGAGAATTGAATTCCTTCTGCCTTTCTGTTCTATTTAAGGTTTTGAATGATATCTCCAACATTGGGTAGGGATATCTGCCATGCTCAGAATACCAATTCAAATGATAGTCTGTTTTAGTAATACTGAGGTTTAATATTGAACCTGATATCTGGGCATCTCATAGCCCAATCAAATTGACATATAGCTACCCATCCCTTTGCAACTCTTTAGTCATTTCCTTATTTTTCCTTTCCTGCTTCACCATCATAGTTTTTTCTAGTTCAGTCACGATTTTGTTCTTAGACCCCAACCAGCCTCCTAAGCTTGATGTATAGGGCAATTATCATTGCCTCTCAGCCTCTTGAATTCTACACAGTTCTCTTCTTTGTTTTTTAGGTGCATAAAAGTTTCCTGGCATTTACTGGTGATAGTTGTGGAAGAAATTTCCTGAAGGTTGAGTAGCCTTTAGTGCTGAGAAATTTGTTCTTGTGTGTAAGTCCTTTCAGCTGCAACATGAGTCCATTTGCTTTGCAGCAATGTTTTATTCCACACTCAGTTTTTTAATTATAGAAGTACTTATATTAAATGTTAAAATTAAGATTAGTATCAAAAAGTGGAAAGTGATTTTTTTTAAGTTGAAAGTGAAAGCTTCCCCTTACTCCCATTTCCTAGAAAGAAACAAACATCAAGATTTGTATATGTTCTTGTCAGGCGCCGGTGGCTCACACCTGTAATCCTAGCTACTCAGGATGAGATCTAAGGATCGTGGGTCAAAGCCAGCCCGGGCAGGAAAGGCCATGAAACTTTTTTTTTTTTTTTTTTTTTTTTTGTCGGGCATGGGGCTTGAACTCTGGGGCTGGGTGTTATCCCTCAGCTCTTCAGCTCAAGGAGAGTGCTCCAATAAACCACTCAAAAAACTTGAAGTGGCATGTGGCTCAAGTGGTAGAGTGCTAGCCTGGACCTGAAGAGCTGAGGGACAGAGTCCAGGCCCAGAGTTCAAGCCCATGACTGACAAAATAATTGTGTATATTCTTATAGTTTATTTCATTTTTTGCATAAACAGATGCTTCTATATGAATTTTTTTTTTTTTTGTTGGTTGTTGGGCTTGAACTCGGGGCATGGGCGCTGTCCCTGCACTCTTCAGCTCAAGGCAAATACTCTACCACTTAAGCCATAGTGCCACTTCCCATTTTCTGGTGGTTTATTGGAGATAAGAGTCTCATAGATGTTCCTGCCTGGGCTAGCTTTGAACCATGATACTCAGATCTCAGCCTCCTGAGTAGCTAGGATTAGAGGCATGAGCCACCAGCATCCAGCTTTATGAAATCATTTTATAAAGTTTTCCACCTCTCCCTTCTCTGCCTCTGTGTCTGTCTTTCCATACATGTGTCTGTATGTGGGCATGTGTTTTTAGCATCTTTTTATAGCTGTAGAAACAAGTTGTGTTTTAGGTATTATATTGTAGTTGTCCCTTGTATTCCTTGCCAGAGCAGAAGGCTGTGACTGTGACCAAGCTTCTGTTTGCATGGGCATGAACATGGCTTAGCTCTGGTCATGCCATTTGGGTTGTGAAAGTGGAATATGCATGACCAGTAAACTGAAAGTGACTCTTACCTATTTAGCATAAAAAAGGGTCAGGATTTGGAAGAAAGCTAGGCCTTAATGACAATGGAAACTAAATTCTACCTTGATGGCAATTTACGGGGAATAACTAAGATCTATGAACAGGAGGTCTAATGCTCACCCATCAGTTGGCTGCTCCATTGAATGTAGCTATGGAATATCTCATTGTGTCTCTGATGAGAGTCCACCAAAAACCTAACATAGTTAACTACCTGTAAGAAGTTGTGTGAATACTATTTGTTGAAATCAATAGAGGAGTTTATGTGGTATGTCAGATGCTAGTGGACAGAGAAGGGAAGAGAGGTAGCTTTCACTGGAGGGGACAGAAAGCTGGGAACTAGGGGAACCGTGGGCTTCCAGGAAGCCAGCAGAGACTTGAGTAGGTGCTGGCTTCTCATTCCTTATGTGATCTAATCTTTCAAATCTCTCAAGTGATAGAACTAACCTCTTGTTATATAGATGTACCATAATTTAGCCAGCCCCTGTTGATGGTCACTTAGATTCTTCTTTTTTTTTTTTTTTTGCAGATCTTTTCTTCTTTACATCTGTTTTATATCTACTTTGAAGCAAATACAATCAATTAATGCAGATTAATAGAAACAGTGCCCCTCCCCTGGAAGGAGGGACCCAAGAATATTTCAGGAACAATCCCCTGAGCAGTGGCTAGGAGTCAGAGCCCATTGTTTACCTGGGCTACTTCTGTGATTTTAAATTTCAAGCCAGAGATTATATTTTAATTCTCCTGTCATGTCTTAATGGGATTCAAAGCTTTAAAAGACAACAATAAGTAAAGACTGACATGCAAGTTAACAAATGTCACATCCATGATTTCCACTCTCAAAGCTTGAAATAGATAGAACAGGCTTTCTCTAATCTGCTCTCCAAAACTAGATAGATACACACACAGACACACACATACATACACACACACACCTTCCTCTAACAATAATTATAAATTATCCTATTTTTTCAATTATAGACAACACATAGAACCTTTTAATTTCTTTTTGCATTTCTGGCACATATAACTTTTCTTTACATATCAGCATAATTTAACATAATTGCTAAGAATTATTGAATAATTTTTCCTATGAGGTTTTTGATGATAATGTAGTCTTCAGAACAAAATAACAAGAACCCAAAGAAAAACCAAGGAAATGATTCCTATGTGAGGACTTGAAGGTTTTTTTCTCTCATCCTTTTTTTCCTCTCTCTTTCTAATCCAGGAGCATGCATCTTAGAAATGAAAAGCTCAAAAGAAAAATAACCCCCCAAAATTGAATTTAACTGGATAGTTTTTATGCAATTAAGTACTGGGAAAAGAACAACCATACCTATTAAAAGCTCATAACACAATCCCTAGGTAAAAATTACATGCGCAGATTTCTCAGAACAAATCCTTTTACATTAGTAAATGTAGAATCTGTGGTGTCATCTGCTGCATAGTTTAGATATAATAAGCTTCCCCCTAAATGAATGCATTAAATACTGTCTACTCACACTTTACACATAAATATTTTCATACCAAGCAGAAGCTTCTTCTTTAGTGTCTCTACCACTGCTGAGGGTTGTTTTTATTCAGTAAACTGAACATGGTGTGCTAGGCAGTATGCTAGGTGTGGTGGGTACATATCCCAACAAAGAGCCTGTGTCCTTGAGCAGCTTAGAACCCAGGGACTGTGGAACCGGGGTGGGGGTTTACAGGACAGTCACAGACTATGCTTCAGAATCTTCCATTGAGTGGTAAAGGGCGAATTTGTGTGCAGGGTACAAGGAGTCTCTGGGAAACCATCATGGAGAACATCATGTGTGAGCCATGTGTTTAGGAGGGATGAGAATCAGATGAAGGAAGCTAAGCACTGAGCCATGGTGAGGCAAGGAGTGGCAGAAAGAGGAGGGAGAAGCCATGGGCTGGAGATAGGTAGACAGAGCTAACTCATGGTGGCTGAAGCTTGGGAGTTGCTGATGGTGTTGGAAGGTGAGGGAACACTGGGAACATGAACATTTTAGGAGGCGGATAGAAGAAGGGGATGGGGAACCCAAAAGGGAATATTAAGGGAGGAGGAAGCTTGTGAGGTAGTGCTGTCACAGGAGCCAATGGAGCACCCCTGCTACTATTAGTCATAATACTCATGGATAGCAGGTTTCAGAACAGTAATGAAGGTCAGACACTGGCCTGTAATCTTAGCTACTCAGGGGGCTGAGATCTGAGGATCACAGTTTAAAGCCAGCCCAATCAGGAAAGTCCGTGGGACTCTTATGTCTAACTAACTAGCAAAAAGCCAGGAGTTGGAGCTATGGCTCCCCTTGAGGGGAAAAATACTTAAGGACAGCACCCAGGCCCTCAGTTCAAGCCCAAGTATCATCACATAAACAAAACAAATCAATAATAATGAAGTTTGTAAAGGTAACAGCTGACAATGCTGGTGAGGGTTGTGTACTCAGGAGCCTAAAGAAGGCAGATCGAAAGTTCAAGGCCAGCCTGAGTTACATAGAGAGACCCATCTCAAACTACAGCAAAAGAGATATTAGTTGACAAATCTTTCCTAGATTTAGTGGCATGGGTGATCATTGATGGTCTTTGGCAATGAAATAGTAGTGGAAGTAGATGCCAGAGTTTGATCAAGTATGGATGGAGGTCAAGAAGGGAGGTCGAGGTCAAGGTCATGGAGATGATATTGGTTACTCAGCGAGTTCTGCTAACCCTGCTTTTAATCTCCCTCCCTCCCTCCCTCTTTCCTTTCTCTTTCCCTTCCTCTCTCCCTCTCTCCCCCTCTCCCTCTTTTTACCTTTCTGACCCTCTTTCTTTCCTCCCTCTCCTTTTCCCTGTCCCTTTCCTTCTCTCTCCTCCCCACATCAAACTCAGGGTTCCCATATGCTAAGTAAACACTCCATGTTGAGCAACACCCCAAGCTCTGTTTCTATGAAGCAGAGAACCATTCCACTTTGTATTTTTCTCCTTTTTACTCTCCTTTTTCTGTTGATGTTGAAAATTATAACCACAACTAATTTGCATGGTTGTGATTTACAAAGTATATATATATATATATATATTCATATACATATACATATATATAGTTAATATTCTTGCCCATCTCCATCCTTTGATGGGTAATATGACTAATTTGCTTTGCTTAAGATAGAAGTTTAGACACATAGGCTCTAGAAACCTATCATTTCAACCCATCCTTGATATTGAGGTAAACGAGGCTCTGAGATCTTTATGGCTTATATTTCATTGCTATTTAGTAGAGTTCTGAAACTCGAAGCCAGTCTGTTACTGCACAACTCTAATTACAGGGTGGAGAGGTTGATGAGGTTCAGTTAACTCCGTTAGAATTCATTGCTGTGGAACTTTCACCTGAATGAGATCCTGTGCCTTTAAACCCTTCTGACTCACCCATGTGCTAGTTGCTGGCAGGCAGTAAACCAAACCACATACACTCCACCTTTGCTGGAAATTGCCTCAGACTCCCTAGCTTGGTTTATCATCATGACTTCCACTTACTCTTACTTCCTTTTCTGAGTCTATGGAGCTTCCTCCTAGTTGATTTTTGCCTTCCAATAGAGGACATTATCTTTTTAACCCCCCTGAGAAATTTCCTTTCCTACTTAATCTATCAGGGTAACACCTCTATGTGGTCCACGAGGGGAAGACTCATGATTAATTAGCATATCCTTTACTTGGAACTCGGTGATTGGCTGAGAGGTAAGCTTGTGATCCAAGCCAGGCAATCAGAGTCAATCCTGGAAAGACAATCTCTCTGCAGGATCCTATTGGCCACTGCCTGGAAAGAGCTGTTTGAATGAAACCAACCGGGTGGCAACACAACATGGGTACAGTTGCAAGGCTTCCAACTTCCTTCAGCCTGCTGGAGGATCCCCCATACCTTTTAATTGTCGGAGCCTTGAAGATCTCATTTATGTTTAGTCCCTTTGAGGTGAGTAGCATTTGCAACCTCAAGAGCATTAACTATTCTTTTTAGCCTCATTTTGCTCCTGTACAACACCATGGCCTGGTAGCATGTACCATGTTGCCTGGTACAACATGGCCTGGAAGCATGTATACATGTTGCCTAGCCTATCTTTCACACATGGAGTCTTGTCATTTACACTGCTGAGCTTTATTCTTGCCAAATTCATAACCTATCTGCTGGCAACTGGCATCTTTCAGTACACATGTGGTCGAACTTATACTCCTAGAAGGTGGGAGAATCAGAAAGAAGCTAAAGAAAAAAAAAAGCACCTTTTTTATTATAAAGTTGACACATGAAAAAATCCCACACAAAATTATAGAAACAAATAGTGAAGTCACCAGACAGTACCCTTTCATCATACCATTCAGATAATCGATTTTCATGAAAAGTCAACATGAATACATAAAGTTATTCAATCTTAGTAGTGTGGAATCAATTTACTCTATATAACAAAAGATAGAAATTGGTCCTAGAAAGTGCCTCTCATCTGCCTTTGACACATTAAAATTATTCAATTCATTTAGTGAGGATTTATGGGCTTCTGTTTGGAGGACATCCATCCTGCTGAATTAGCCAGATGGTGCCCTGGAGTGGCACTATGATTATCCATCATTGTTAGGAAAAAATGCTCCATAATCTGTCTGTATTAGCTCTAAGTGTTTGGAAGGAACATGTATGCTTTGGAAGGTGGGTACCATGTGAGGAAAGCACACAGCAGGACCTCATGAGGGAAGAGTGTGAGTTCTTTCAGTAAGCCTCATTATCTACACACGAATGCCAGACACAGAGATCATGTAAATGACACTTGACCACACCAGAACAACATGGTCATGTCTCTCACTGATTTAGTATTACACTCCAGGAATGTTCTAGACTGATGGCACCTGTGAGCAAATTAGGAAAAAGGGCCTTTTTCTTCCAGAAAGAGGTGGCCCTGTTCCATGGGTTGGCCAGAGAGCCAAAGGGAATTCATTTTTTCACTTGCTTCTTTGGCCAGGCATCCTTGCTCAGTGAACATGTTCCTGGCTCCTGGCTCTATGTTTTTGAGGCATGCTCTCCCGGAAGATGTAGATGCTGTAGATAATCCGGAGTTAAGTGATGGACCTCCACTTCCAGCTGAACCCTAGAGATGCGGTTTTTGTCAATGCAATGTATTCTGTAAACTCTAAAGTGTCTAGGACTAATCTCCTGGAAGAGCTACTTGGACCCAAACATGAGTATTCTTGAGATTGCCTCCTACCAACTAGGTAGGAACTTTCAACTCTAGAGTCCGTTAAGTCTCAGAGGCATTTCTTGCAAGTAGCTTTACCTACAGGTATTTGATGTCCAAATTCTTAGCAAATAGCCAAATTAATATCAGTTGCTAATAGAGGCAGGAATGTATCAGCTAGGCTAGTTTTTCCAAAGTTTAACTCTATTTGATATTCTCTCCATTCCTAACCTGAGGATCATGATTTGAAGCCAGCCCAGGCAGAAAAGTCTGAGATGCTTATCTCCAATAATCAGTAAAGAGCCAACAGTGGAGCCATGGCTCAGGGGTAGAGTGCCAGCCTTGAGCAAAACATTTAAAAGAGAACATTTGGTCCTGGAGTTCAAGTTCCAGTACTGGAAGTAAAAGAAAAGAGTCTTTCTTTCTAGAAATTGCTTTTTTTTTTCTTCTTCAGAGCTTGAGGACTAATCTCAGGGCTTTGCATTTTCCAGGCAAGTATTCTTCCACTGAGCACAATTCCCAACCCCTAGTTATTGCTTTTTTTTTTTTGTCATTTGTGGGGCTTGAACTTGGAGGCCTAAGTGCTATCTCTGAGTTCTTTGCTCAAGGCTAGTGCTCTACCACTTTGAGGCATAGCTTTACTTCTAGTTTTCTAGTGGTTAATTGGAGATAAAAGTCTCATGGACTTTTCTTCCCAGGCTGGCTTCGAACTGCGATCCTCAGATTTCAGCCTTCTGAAATCTAGCTAGGAATATAGGTGTGAGTGACCACCATCTGGTAGCAAGTGCTTTTTGGGGAGGGGGGGAAGGGTGTCCAGTTGTGGGGCCTGAACTCTTGGCCTGGGTGCTGTCCCTCAGCTCTTCAGCTCAAGGCTAGCAGCACTCTACCACTTGAGCCACAGCACCACTTCTGGCTTTTTTTCTTTTTGCTTATGTGGTGCTGAGGAATCGAACCCAGGGCCTCATGCATCCAAGGCAAGCACTCTACCACTGAGCCACCTTCCTAGCCCCCAGCGATTGCTTTTTAACTCCAGTTTTCTTCCTTCTGGGGATCTTGGGTTAGTGGATCCAACTGTAAGCATCTCTAGTTTTTACTTAACTGTGGTGATGTTTTAATTTTCCTTTTAGCTTTTGAAAAAAATATTTTGCTAGGACTGAGGCTTGAACTCAGGGCATCTCACTTGCTCAGTTTGCTTGACTTGGCTAGTGCTTTACATTGGAGCCATGCCTCTACCCTGGTTTTTTACTTATTGTTGAGATGGAGTCTTACAGTCTGCCTGGGCTGGCTTTAATCTGCTATCTTCAAGATCTTAACCTACTGAGTAGCTAGGTTTTACAGGTGTAAGCCACTAGCACCCGCTTATGATGATGTTTTTTTTCTTTTTGTTGTTGTTGTTTTGTTTCGTTAATAAAAGCTAAAACAGCAATTACATTGTCTTAGACACTGCAGATGAGTTTTTCATGTTCCAAACAGTCATTATGGCATTATGCAAATACAAGTAATTTTGTGGAAATAAAAACCTAATGTGAAGCTGAGCTGCTTAGATGCAAATCCTGATGCTTTCATCTACCCAGTGCAATTCAAAAGATTGTTAGGCAGGGATTCAGGTCATTAATGTCCCTTTACCACAGCAGACAAGATTGATGTCTGCCAGATGTGATCAAAAGAACTCACTCAGAGCCATGAGGGAGTTAGGTACAGTATTTAGAACATGGCTGGCATAGTACCACTGCAGGATAAGTGGTAGTTACTACATAAAAAGTAAACCAGCTGGGTGCTGGTGGCTTGTAACAGTAATCCTCAGGAGGTTGAGCTCTGAGGATCACAGTTTAAAGCCAGCTGGGGTAGCAAAGTTCATGAGACTTCTATTTCTAATTAACTACCAAAAAGCTGGAAGTGAAGGTGTGACTCAAATGGTAGTGCTTTAGCCTTGAGTGGAAAAAATCTAAGGGACAGAGCCCAAACCCTGAATTTATATCTATAATCCCAGCACTCAAGTGCAGTAAGGCTGGAGAATCACAGGTTCAAAGCTAGTTTGGCTAAAACAGCAGCAGCAGCAACAACAAAAGAGGTAGAGACAATATTCTGAAACTATTCATTGATCACTTCCTCATTTACATGGAGAAAGACTAGACCAAGAGACCTGAGTGTGTGAGTGTGAATATGTGTGTGTGTGTGTGTGTGTGTGTGTGTGTGTGTGTGTGAGACTCTGTCTGTCTGTCTGTCTGTCTTTGTGTGGTGCTAGGGATGGAACCCCCGGCCTCAGACATGTCAGACATGCTATCATTGAGCTACACCCTCAGCTGAACACTTTCTGATACTGGATTTGTAAAAGAATACTGATGGTTGTTACTATTTCTTACATTTAGGGTTTATGGCATTCACTTCATAGTTATTTGTGATATTTTCCAATTTTTGCCCTTAATCTCCTTAACATTTTCATCTGCCTCTTTTTTCTTTTCCCTTCAAATTCATTCACACAAGGTGTTTTGCAAATCATCTTTTAATATAAAGCAATTTTTACTCTACCTTTCCTGCATTCCCTCCTTTCCTCCCTCCTTCCCTCTCTCCTTTTTTTCTTCCTTATTATCTTTCTCTCTTTCTCTTTCTTTGTTTCTTTGTTTCTTTCTTTCTTTCTCTTCCTTCCTTCCTTCCTTCCTTCCTTTCTTTCCTCCTTTCTTTCTTTCCGTCTTTCTTCCTTTCTTCCTTTCTCTCTCTTTCTCTCTCTCTTTCTCTCTCTCTTTCTTTCTTTCTTTCTTTCTTTCTTTCTTTCTTTCTTTCTTTCTTTCTTTCTTTCTTTCTTTCTTTCTTTCTTTCTTTTTTTCTTCCTTTCTGTACTGGCACTGGGGCTTGAATTCAGGGCCTGGGTACTGTCCCCCAGCTTTTTTGTTCAAGATTGGCACTCTACCACTTGAGCCACAGCACATTTGTACTTTTTGGTGATTAATTATGAGAGTCCCACAGACCTTTCTAGCTAGGTTGGCTTCATACTCCAGTCCTCAGATCTCAGCCTCCTGAGTAGCTAGGATTATAGGCATGAGCCACTGATTCTCAGCTTTTATTTTTTTCCTAGTGCTTGAAACTTCCTTTCCTTTCCCCTGA
Source organism: Dipodomys merriami (assembly GCF_024711535.1). Classification (NCBI taxonomy): domain Eukaryota; kingdom Metazoa; phylum Chordata; class Mammalia; order Rodentia; family Heteromyidae; genus Dipodomys; species Dipodomys merriami. Next base: position 44,517,357 of record NW_027206512.1, on the reverse strand, counting down.
TGCTAGTAACTGAGTAGAATTGAGAAAACAATTTTAAAACACTGAAATAGAACTAAAAGCCTCTCTTTTTCTATCTGGTCAGTATTTACCCCTGTGAACTTGGATCAGTGAGATTTTGACTACCAAGTCCGGAACCATCTGCAAAAATCTTGAACGCATCCATCATTGTTTTTCCTCCAGAGGCAGCTAAAGATTGCACATGTGAGCTTTTGCCAGAATAAACAGTCTGAGTCTTCAGTGAGGCCTGTGAAACCCAACTCCCGAGCCTGGCCAGAGGACAGATCCAGATTGAGCCCCTTTACTTCACCCTTTACAAAAATAGCCTGTCTGTTCTCTGTAACAAATCCCTTCATGGCTCATTCGTTAGCCCAGTGAACTTAGAGAGAAGATGCAGTTTTACTCATCTCAGAGAATATGATCAGTGCAGAACACCAAGGATTTTTAATGCGATCATTGGTTGAGAGTTCATCTGGATTAAGCCTTTCTTTTATTGATATTAGAGAAAAAATTTCAAGGAATTCAGATGGAAAGACAATAGAAAGTCAGGAGTATGAAGTCTAATATTGCTTGAGGACATTATTTATTATTGAATAGTTTTATTATTATTATTGCTATTTTGTACCAGAGTTGAATACAGGGCTTAGTGGACACTAGGCATACCTTTTGTGCTTGTGTTTTGTTTTTGCGATAGAATCTTACTACTTATATTAGGGCTGGCATTGAACTTCTCATCCTCCTGCCTCCTGAGTAGCTGGAGTTACAGGTGTGCACCACCACTCTCTGCTTGTAGATAGTATTTTAAGAAAGAGTCAGTGTGACATTCTGTTCCCCTGCATTGCCATGTATTAGAGCAAGAATGAACAGATAAGGTCACAAGTCAAGCTCCCTCTTTTTAAAGATGGGCATTTGACTCGGAGAAGGCCTATGGCAGCAGTCACAAAGCTAGAACTAGAGCCCTGGATCCTGTTCTCTTCCATTACTGAAGTTCCTAAGTAATGACTTTCACATGCAATGTAATTTTGAAAGCACTGGGTCTTTCTGTTAGAATAGCATATTGTACTAAGTGTATCACCAACTAGCTAAATGAGGACATCTTTCACTATACAAAAACATACATAGATACCTGTGTGCATTATATGCACGTAAATATACCCTCACACATATACCTTTGTACATCTTCATACCTGTGTATGCATATATAGTCCTCTCTATATAGATGTACACACAACCATTTGTGTACGCACAAATGTATTTTATGTACACATACACAGACAGCAGAATAAATAAGAGCTCAGTTTTGGAGCCAGACAAACTTTGATCTTTGCTTGGATTGACTGTGTATCCTCAGGTAATTAAGTAAACATTTTAAATCTGAATTTCACCTTTAGTAAAGGAGCAAAGACAACACTACTCTACTTTTTCTTTTAAAGTCATCTTTAAGTAGTCCTACAAAGGGTTTTCAATTCAACAATTCAATTCACTTTATGAGTAGAATGCTTCTTAATCAGTGTTACCTCTACCATTGTTTTCCCCCATCTCTCTTCACCGCACCCCTCCCCTCAACTTACCTGCTTCGGGACCACACTACTGTTAAACTGATAATGAAAAATAAAACAGAGAACATAAGCAGTCAGCACATTGTCCACCTTCGAACAAACTTACAATGAATATTAGCTAGCATTGTGAATGATGAGCAAACTTTAAAAAAAAAAAAAGAAGGTTTGATTCATACTCTTGACCTTCATGCTCATCACAACCAGCTTGAGTTGATCGAGTTACCCATACCTGATTATGATGCCTAGAAGAGCTGGCAGACCTCTGGTTGGGGGACTGAGTCCAAACCAAAGGAACATGGCAGAGTCTTATTCATTTGGAAAGAGACATGTCAAAAGACAGTGTATCATGCTCGGGGCTGATTGATGATAAAGGGAAAACCCACTCAGGAACCTGGAAAGTGGGGACCTTGGGGGAGTCAATTGAAGGTGAGCAGAAGCCATTTGTGTTGTACGGATTTGCATAAATGAAAGCACTTCCGTATGGCTCTTGGTTCTGGGTGAGTAGTGACCCTGTGGATTATCTGGGAAGAACCAGCAAATGAGAGACCTTGGCTATAAGCATGTGGTGTGTGTGGTCTGTGTGCTGAGGCCCAGAGGAGGGAGGGAGATTGGAAGAGGAACCAGACTGCCTGGGCTTTGGAAAGGTCAGTTGGCCTGACAGCTGTTTGCCCAAGGCCTATCTAGGAGCAAGGCCAGAGCTCAGGATGAGTCAGAGAGGCATGGGTAGCACAGGTGCAGGGTGTCCCCCAAGGCTGTGCCAGGGGCCAGTCGATGCCAGGCTGCTGGACATCCTAGCCACAGCATGGACTCAGGACCAAGAAAAAGGTTAGCCAGAAACCCATCCAAGAAACAGATTGAGGACTGGAAAGACTTAAGGGAGTAAGTCAAAGGCCAGATCAGGGCAGGACAGATTGGAGGGAGGAGGGAGTTGTATGGCTTTAGCTGAAATCCAGTTTCTCCTTGTGCCCGTTGATACATATCAGAGAAAAGAAGGCAGAATAAGATTTTCTTTTGGTAAGCTGGAAACCCAAATTGGCCAGCAGGGGGCAGTCTGACCAAGGCTAATCTGCAGAGGGCTCCATTGATTTACACACACACACACACACACACACACACACACACACACACACACACACACACACACACACACACACACACACACACACACACACACACACACACACACACACACACACACACACACACACACACACACACACACACACACACACACCACCCCCTTCAATTTGTGCTTTTTCTTAAAGTTTGGTCATGCATTTGCTTGGTTTCCTACTTGTGGCAGAGGAAGAGGCTCACTTTTCCTGCAATAACCCAAAGACCCCAAATTTCAGGAGGTATATAATCACAAACTTTTATTTCTTGCTCTAGTGATACTCTCATTGCCAGTCATCTCCAGCCTGGTTCCTTTGGGTCTCTGCTGGCATGAAGCCTGTCTGCCTGCAGCGTTGCAATTTGTCATAGCAGGGGGGAAAGAAGCCACTGAGGAGTTTGACCAGGCCTTGAAGCTTCTGCTATTCTATAGGACAAACAAGAGTTTGAGAGTCCATCCCGTTATCAATAGGGCAGAAAGATGTAATACTTTCTTGAAGAGGGACTGTGAATATTTGGAATACCAGGAGAGTTCACTAACTTACTGTTAACTGACCACGTGGCCTGGGAGTCCTCTACACCCAATAATCTCAGATCCCCATCTTCCTCTAGCTAGCTAAGAACTCTGCATTGAGAGCCAAGCCCTCAACATCCAGCTTCTAATCAGGTAGTTCTCCTTGGTCATGTTAAGCTGAACATGACTGATTCTAAAATTATTTCCTTATCAGTATTTTTCTTGCTTTTCACTAATGGCCCATTGTCCACAGGCTAACCAGATTGGATATCTAGAGCCATCTTTGACTCCTTGTTTTCATTCATCACTCTCTAGCCATCAGTCGGAAAGTCCTCTTGATTATTGCTGAGTACTGGTAACTCATGCCTATAATTCTTGCTACTCAGGAGGGTAAGATCTGAGGATTATGGATGGAAGCTAGCCTGGTCAGAAAAGTCCATGAGTCTCTTACCTCCATTCACTATCCTTGAGCAAAAGAGCCAAGTGAGAGAATGAGGGCTAGAGTTTAAGACGCAGTACTGGCACCAAAAAAAAAAAAAAAAAAAGTCCTCGATGGTATCAATACAGACAGCCTTGAATATTTCTGCTGCTCTTTCTCTCTCCTAGACCTCGTCATTCTCTTCTGGACTGCTTGGCAAGCTAGTAAGAAATCTCATGGTTCCATCTGTTCCTTTCCAGGCTTTTCCATCCTCATCTGGAGTGCCTATCTTAACTGCAGATCTGACAATGGTCCTTTGGCTGCCATCACTTTTAAGCCCTACATTTTTGTTTGTTTGTTTGTTACTGTCCTAAGAATCAAGCTATGGAATCTTAGCAAGATTTTCTTCCACCTCTCAGTCTTGCTTTAACCATGATCTCAGCCTTCCCAAATGCTTCTGTGTCATGTCTCCTCTTAGTAAACCCTCGCCGCCCTCTCCATTATGCTGGACACTGTTATTTCTAGACTATTACAGGCTCCTTCTAACTGGATGCTCTGTATTAATTTCATTCAGCTAACTTTACCCTCTCGGATTTCAGGTCACACATCACTCTTTTCAAAAACCTCTCCCCGCTTCCTAAACTGGCTGAGGTTTTCCTGTTGGGTGTGCTTTGGCCTTGTACTGCCCCTACTAGGTCCATGCCACTGTTTAGAGCTAACATGGATGTGTGCTGGTAGCTTGCTATTTCACCGTCACCTCTTTGAGTTCAGCCTTGTATCTCCATCTCCTAGTAGAGCACCTGGGATAGTTTAGCTACTAGGATATGTTTAGGAAGGGATGATGAAGGAACATAATGGTGTCCAAGTAGACTGATGTGAACTTCAGAGTAAAGCCAGAAGATCATGGTTTTGAGAACCAACCCTAGCCATTCCATAAGTAGAAGGAGAATTATGTGGAAGGATATGGGATAGTTCATGAATTATCATAACAAAGTCTGGAGAATTGAGTCTAGCAAATGAGTAGCCACCAAGAGAATCAGGCAGGTGGAACCACAGCCAACGTTTCATCACAGTAATACCTGCCAAGGGCACTACCCTGGCCCTTGCAGCTGCCAGACACTGCTGTCTTCTCATTAGCTGTGGTGCCACTAACCTCCTTGTGAGTCAGCTTCTCGCTGACCCTGTGACTTGACCCCGTGACCCTTCCAACAGTCACAGTCTTAGAGAGGGATATCTGATTGGGTGAGCCAAGGTCAAGTGTGTGAGTTGCTGGAAAGCAAGAGGAAGTGAATACTTGTTCCCATGGACAGAGGGGCCATGTTGCCCTCTGGTTTATGATTTCTCCTTGCTATGACAGCCACTGAATGCTGAACTCCAAGCAGATGAGTAGAGTAAATGCTTACTATAGAAATTTAATCTAGCTGGGCTCCAGTGGCTCACACCTGTAATCCTAACTACTCAGGAGGCTAAGATCTGAGGATCACAGTTTGAAGCCAGACTGGACAGAAAAGTCCCTGTGAAACTCTTACCTCCAATTAACCATTCCAAAAAAAAATGGAAGTGGTGCTATGGCTCAAGTAGTAGAGCACTGCCCTTGAGCACAAAGAGGTTCAATGACAGTGTCCAGGCCCTGAGTTCAAGCCCCACAACGGACCTCCCCCCAAAAAATTTAATCAATTTAGAAGGGTATGAAGTATAAAAAGTAAATACACGTCCTATTTCTTAATCCTTAGTCCGCCCTCAGAAATAACTATTGTTACCAGTTGGTACTATTTTCTTTCAGATTTCTTCAAGAAATTTCTAAGAGAAGCTGGATATGGCAGTACATTCCTGTAAAATCAGCTACTCAGGAAAAAATGAGGATATTGTGGTTTGAGGCCAGCCTGAGCAATAAATTAGTGAGGCTCTGTGTCAGCAAGTAAGCTGGGTATGGTAGTGTGTAAATGATCCCAGCTCATGAGAGGCATAGGTAAGAGAACTGAGGTTCTAAGCTGGCCCTGGGTAGGATGGATGGGTGGAGAGTGCCAGCCTACCAAAGTGCAAGGCCCCAGTACCACCAAAAGGGAAAAAAGGAAATTTTAAGATAATATTTATTTCTTGAACTACATGTGACTGGATTCCTTGCTGCTATGGGGTGCTTGTAATGTATAAATGAAGCATGCAGCCTAATGTTTTCACTTTGGAACAAGATGGTTGCTTGGAGTCTTAGGGATTGGCCATGTGTGGCAATGGTGAAGGTCTGTGTACTGTTTGCTTTGTGTGCGCTGTGTTAAATATTCTGGGTGTGGGTATTCTTTGTGTGCAATTGATGAGGGCTATGATGCCACCTGTTATTTGGATGGCAAAGGCAAGTTTGGGTTCTGTTGGAAGGAAGGTATTTACTCAGCCTTAGCCACTTGGTGAAGGGGAGTTGTATAGAGAATTCTGCACTTCTGAAAAACACCAACAAAAAAGTATCTCCCAAATATTTTTTTCTGGGATTTTAAATAAAGTTCTATAACTAACCCATCACCTCCTGACTGCCAGAGAAGTTAGTTCCAGGCATGTAGCTGTGATTTGACTTGGATGCTTATTGGGTGGATGATTTGTAGTGCCCAGGAAACTGGTCTCAGTGCCCCATGGGGGCTGGGCAGTTCATACAGAGCACATTTTTAGAAGAGAATTGTTGCTCAGATTAGGGATTTTTTTTTTTTTTTTTGGGTCCGGTCGTGGGGCCTGAACTCTGGGCCTGGGCGCTGTCCCTCAGCTCTTCAGCTCAAGGCTAGCGCTCTACCACTTGAGCCACAGCGCCACTTCCGGCTTTTTTCTTTTTGCTTATGTGGTGCTGAGGAATCGAACCCAGGGCCTCGAGCATGCAAGGCAAGCGCTCTACCACTGAGCCACCTTCCCAGCCCCAGATTAGGTATTTGAATTTTAACGAAGTACAAGTAATTGTTAAAAATCTTGCCAAAAATATAGAAAGAGCCATATGTTCTGGCAGTAAACTGAATAATGGACTTCAAGGGGATAGGTTAACCACAGTTCAGGTTGTCACGTGACTGACCCAAACCAATCATCAGGGATGGCCCGAAAATAAGGCCTCAGACTGGTGTCCAGTGTGACCTCTTAGGAGCCTAAAGCAAAAGCCAGCCCACCAGACCAGCCTATCTTACTTGTTAGCCCTCCTCATGTTTCTGTCACTGAAAGATACTCTCTGTGACTTTTTTGAAGGGCTCCTTAGGCTTCCATATTTCCCCACTGAGTGAATAGATACCACAGGACTGTGTATAACATCCTGGATTTTCATTTTCAATGCCATGAGATGGTGTGGAATCTGTCACAGTTCCATATCTAGTCATAAAGTAGGGCTCCATTGTGGTACAATCTAAAAAACAGATATGGATCAATAATTTTAAAAATGAAGACTAACTGAGGTAATTCCATATGTATTTTGAGTGTTGATAACGGGGCAGGGGTCTTTCATTATAAAGTATTACTTTATAAAATAAGTAATAAAGATCACAGAAAGCTTTAATATTTTGCTTATCTGCCACCCCCCCCCCCAAGACAAAACAAAACAAAACAAAAAAGCACTGGGCCTGGGATGGTGGCGCAAGTCTGTAATCCCAGTTACTTGGGAGGTAGAGGCAGAAACATCATGAATTCAAGGTTAGCCTTGCTCAAGTAGCAAGATCTTATCTCAAAAACAAATTCCAAAGAAAAGGACTAGAGGTATGGGTCAAGAGACAGAGTGGTAAGGCACAGTAGCTCACACCTGCAATCAGGAGGCTGAGATCTGAGGATTGCAATTCAAAGGTAGCTGGGGCAGAAAAGTCCCCATGAGATTCTTATCTCCAAGTAACCACTCAAAAACCAGAAGTAGAGCTGTGGCTCAAAGTGATAGAGTGCTAATCTTGTGGAAAATAGCTCAGGGACAGCACCAAGACCCAAGTTCAAGCCCCACACTGAAAAAAAAAAAAAGAAAAAAAGAAAAAGAGGTAGTGTGCTTGCCTAGCAATCTTGAGACTCTGGGTTCAATCTCTAGTACCAAAAGCAGAATATTGGCTCTTTAAAAGGAAGTACTAGTTAAAGTGACAATCTTTAAAAAATAAGCGAAAGCAATGAATTTTGATTTTGAATTGAAATGGAATTTTCTCTTCCTTTGTCTTGACTGTCAAACAAACAATTCTCAGTAGACAAGAATTATTTGGGAACCCAGTGTCATGTTAGGTAGGTGACTCCAATTAACCAGCAAAAAAGCTTAAAGTGGAGGTGGGCCTCCAGGGGGCCACTTGAGCCATGTCTCTAGCTCCCCCCCTCAATATCACAAAAACAAACAAACAGTATCATCTGAATCTATTAAAATAATGTCCTTGGCTTGAGCAGGAAGTGACTAATTCTGTCAAGTCTCAAAAAGAGGCTACATCATGACAGACTAGGCACTGAGAGCTCAGAAGTGGCCCAGGAAAAAAAATTAAGAGATGTTAGCTGTGGAAAGAAGAAGGTGAACAATAGGTATGTAGATTAGCAAACTTCAAAAGACTTGGAAAAATGATGCTGGAAAGAAACACTGGAAATACATTAGATCACTAAGTATGATGCCACTGCAATCCTAGTACTCATGAGTCTGAGGAAGGAGATGGTTGTGATTCCATCCTGGGCTACATAGTAAGACTTTAAAAAAAAAAAAAAAGAGAGAGCTCAGAAAGAACAGGCGGGAATATCATGAATTCAACGTTAGTCTTGCAAAGTTAACAAGATCTTATCTCAAAAAAATCCAAACCAAAGGACTAGAGGCATGGGTCAAGAGGTAGAGTGGCCAGGTGCCAGTGGCTCATGCTTGTAATCCTAGCTACTCAGGTGGCTGAGATCTGAGGATCAAGGTTTGAAGTCATCTTGGGCAAGAAAGTCGGTGAGACTCTTATCTCCAATTAACCACCAGGAAAAAACACAAACAAAATTAAAAAAAACAACCAGAAGTGGAGCTGTGGCTCAAAGTGGTAGAGTAGTAGCCTTGAGTAAAAAGGCTCAGAGACAGGAACGATGCCCTGATTTCAAGCCCCACAACTGACAAAAAATAAAAAGAGGTCAGGTTATCAATTTAAGAAACCCTTGGGCTCCCTAAAGTGGTTTGAGTAGTTAAGAGAATAAGACACTGGAGATGTGTGTAAAAGACACAGTCTGTCTTGGAATAGTGACATGAGATTTAGTTGATATTGGACCTGTACTTCACCTTGTCCATTTGTTGATACTATATGAATCTACACATGAATCCATGTCCTCAGGCTATAAGTAAGATTCTCCCTGGGCTGCTCAGCAGGCAGCAAAAGTGAGCTCCTGGTGTTAGCAAGGTCAAGGTTGTCACAAAGCCTGCTATCATTAATATCCTCGCAACTCCTGGACCAGCCAGACCATGGCCTTGAGATGATTTATCCTATGTCTTCACACTGTATTTGAGATTTTTTGTTGTGATTTTTACTGTATCAGTTGTGGATGCTACAGTGTTGAGATTTTTCCACCTTTATAGTATGTTACTTGAAGGAGCTGATATCCTTGTGTAAAGTCACTGGTGAATTTGATTAAAACTCTGAATCCTGTTTTTAATCTTCCAGTTATCCCAGGTAGCCTTGTTTATACTGATTATGTGATGGCTTTGAGTTGAGAAATTGTGCTAATTTGCAGTGGAAATCAAATTAAAGGTACACCCTGGATGCTGGACAATCATTATGTGCTGACTGATCACTAATTGACAATGTGGTAATAGAAGTATGGCGGCTTGTGAGAGCTGTGGGTGAAAGTCTGTCCACATGCACTCACCTCCTTGTAGGGGAAGGTCTTCATCTCCATGTCTCTTCCACTTTGGCAGTTGGACATACTTTTCATTCAGATCCAGTAACTGAGTGCTTTTTCTGACAAGTATATGATGATGACAGCATGAAACTATGAAAAGCATGTTGATAATTAATGAAAAAGAACCAAGTGGGAACTTCTCAGACTGATCAGAGAGGGTGGTGATTTTAATCTGGGAGCGATCATGAATTATTATTATTTTTGAGCTCAGTTTATGCTGATGCATCTTAATATCAGACTTTATAAAAAGTCTTTAAAGTGCTGTGTGCAATTAAAGCATCATCAAGAAGAGGCACCTGCATGCCATTATGGATAATAGCATGCTGTTTCCAAAGCTTTTAATTCCTGCATTACTGGAATGAGACACAGGCATTTGTGTGACATAATATATAAAGTCTACTTGGGAATTCAGTCATTTTTCAATTATATCCAAGGTTTTTCAATAATATTTTACCTACTAAGACTGGCACTGGAATTGTTTAATAATGGTCAAGCATTCAGAAAACACATCTGGGAAGTTCAGGTTTAGGTGATGAGTGGAAAAATAGCTGAAGCTGGTGTATAAAATTGTGATGAGTTCTAGAGAAGTTTATAGGTCCTTACAGCAAGAACAAGCTTGAGCCAAGCGTGGCAGGGTGTTGAGTTTGGAGGGTTGGTGTGGTAGCCTGCTTTGTGGGGAGGGACAGTAGACAGTGAGGATGAGTTCATCTTAAAACAATGGAATGCCCAACATTTAGTGGCACATATCCTCATTCCTCTTGGAATCTTGGCAAGATCATCAGGGAGCCTGTTATTAATGTAGGTTCTCAGGCCCTACCTCGGAACTCTTGAATTGGAATTTTCATCTTAATGAGATTTCTAAGTGATTCATAAGCATATTAAAATGTGGTTTAGGCAATGAAGATATTTAGATATCTCATTTAGCAATGGTCTGGAGGGAAAAGCAGTTTCATGGCTGGTTCTACATCATCAGTAGCAGACTTTTAACTCATTCTACTCTACTATTCTTAGCACGTTGGCTTTTTGTGTGTGTGTGTGTAGATGGCTTCACAATACAAAAGGACTGCTGTGGCGCCTTGTGTAGGTGAGTTCTAAGCAGGAATGATGGCACAGACATTTTCTACTATCTCACTAACCAGACCATGGACTTTTTCCTTCTTTTTTAAAAAATTAATTTATTTTATTGTTATTATAAAGGTAATGCTGGTTTCATGTTCATGAATTCTTTTAGGTTTTGTTTGTTTAGTTTCACCATCAATTGTGAATGATAGCTTTGCTGGGTACATCAGTTTGGGTTGGCAGTTGTTGATATTCAAGACTTGAATTATACCGTTCCAGATTCTCCTTGCATTGAGAGTTTGTATGGCGAGATTGCAGTGATTCTGATCTTTCCACTATAATATAGCCTCTCCTTTGATTTTGCTGCATTTAAAATTAATTCCTTTTTTTTTTTTGTCAGTTGTGGGGCTTGAACATTGTCCCTGCACTCTTCAGCTCAAGGCTAGCACTCTACCATTTGAGCCACCGCGTCACTTCCGGTTTTCTAGTGGTTTATTTGAGATAAGAGTCTCACGGTCTTTCCTGCTCCGGCTGGCTTTGAACGGTGATCCTCAGATCTCAGCCTCCTGAGTAGCTAGGATTACAGGCGTGAGCCACCGGCGCCCAGCTATTAATTCCCTTTTTAAGTTCAGAGGTTTCACTGCAATTTTTTCTAAACGTATTTCTTCTTGGGTCCTATCTATGAGGAGTATGCCTGTCAGTTGGGTGAAATTTTCTCTTGAGATTGGGAAAGTTTTCTGTTATTATTTTGCTGAATAGGTTGTCAGCATCTTTCATTTTGAATTCTTCCCCTTCTTATCCTTATCCTAACTATGTGTAAATTTGATCTTTTGCTGAATCTGCCAATTCTTGGATTTCCCTTTGGCATTTCTTTCCCAAGCCTTTGATTTTTTTGTTCTAATTCCTCTATTTTATTCTCAACCTTTTTTTTTTTTTTTTTTTTGCCAGTCCTGGGGCTTAAACTTAGGGTCTGGGCACTGTCTCTGAGCTTCTTTTGCTCAAAGCTAGCACTCTACCACTTGAGCCATAGCGCCACTTCTGGCTTTTTCTGTGTATGTAATACTGAGGAATTGAAACCAGGGCTTCATGCATGCTAGACAAGCACTCTACCACTAAGCCACATTCCCAGCCCTATTCTCAACTTTTGATACACTATTTTCTATTTCACTTATTTTGTTGCTTATGCTTTCAACTGTGGTTTGCAGTATAGAAATTGAACCTTTCATCTTACCAAGCTCTTTGTTTATTTCATCAGCCAATTCTCTCATCATTGCTTTAACGGTCCATCTCTTCTTCTCTCTCACTTAGGGTCCTTCCTTGGATTGTTGTTGTCCTTCCTTGGATTTGGGTTGTTGTCTTGATTGTTCATTAATTTTGTACTTTTTGTTATGATTTATACACTTGGATTCAAGGATTGTCAGATTCTTTCAGATTATATATTACGTTGACTGGATGGATCCCTGTCAGACTTCCTGTTTGGCAACGTTCTGCTCTGAGTGGTGCAAATAGTATAATGTGTCCTGGTCAGTTGTTAGGGCCCTGTGGTGTGCTGGGCTGTCTGGTGTCCTGGCCTGGGTTTAGGCCCAGTGGTTGGTTCCCATTATTTAGTACATAGCAGTCTAGTGTCCTGGTTTGGATTTGTGTCTGGGGTAGGCGGATTCCCACTAGTTGGAATGGGGAGGTCATCCTGGCCTGAGTCCTGGACTGGCCTCTATTTCCAGAAAGGCCAGGAACAGCATTCCAGCACGGGACCTTGTTTGAACTCGGGGGGGGGGGGGAGAGTACAGATTCTTACTATGCATTAAGGGGAGGTTGTTCCTGCCCAAGTCCTGAACTGGGACAGGCCTTGAAGGGACAGGCTCCCACAGGGCAGTTTGGAGAGATTGTCTCACTTGAGTCCCAGACTGTCACTAGTTCCAGTCCCGGATTTGTGTCTACTGCTCACAGGGTAGGGAGGCAGATTCAGGTCTCTGGGGGAAGGTGGGTTTCCACAGGGTGGGGTTGGGCAATCATCCCCATTGGAGTCATGAGCTGGAGCATCGAGTCCCGTACTGGCCAATGCTCAGGTCCTGGACTGGTGCACACTTGGGTCCTGGTCTGGTGTCTACTTCCCACGGAGTGGGGGGTGGGCCTGGGTTCAGGTCTCTTGGGTAGGCTTCGGAGGGGGTGGGCTCCACAAGGTGATGCAAGGAGATTGTCCCTTGTGCCTTTTAGCATATCAGGTTCTTCTACCAGCAGTCAGGGCTGCAGGGAATTTTTGGTCACAGTGCTCAACCAATACTGGTCCTGGTGGCTGTCTGTAGTTTTTGGATTACCGTTTGGGAAGAAGAATGTATGACTAATTTCATATTCATTTATTAGTTTAACAAACGTTTTCTATATATCAGTTCATGAGCAACCATCCTGTAGGGTTCAACAGATCAAGTGTCTCTACCCATTGTCTGAATAAAATCAGATACTAGTAGCAAAGAGGGAACGGGGATTATTAGGTAGGAATCAGTATCTGCTGCAGGGAAGTTGAGGCCTTTGGAATCTTGACAGGAGTTAAGTTGATGCAGTTGTCATGGAGAATCCAGGCAGTGATGTCATCACATTCATGTTTTGAGACACAAAACTCAGCCACCTGGAAGATACTGAAGAGACACAAGTGAGAGATGACTGGCAGAGGACAAGGGTAGGAAGATGGATGGAAGGATACATAGCATTCAGAAGGCCACTGAGAGCCAGAAGTCTCCAACTGGCGATAGCATGACAATGTGTGGATGATGGGGAAGAGAGAAAAGTCACAGACATTGATGGGGTAACTCACGCAACTCTCTGATATTACTTGCTATTTTAAAAAAATCAACGTAGTTAACACATGCATAACCATGTGATGCATAGCACTATAACCTTGTTTTTCTACATAACGTGCCACGAATGAATTGCTATCTCAGCTCATATAAAACTGTCTCTCCCTTCTTAACTTGGTTTTTGTTTGATTTCTTTGAACAACATAGCAAAACCAAACCATTAATAATCTGGCAAATTTAAGAAGGTGCAAAAACTAGAAAAGAAATCACTTTCTTCCTCTTGCTTCTGAAACATGTGCTTCTCCCAATTTTTGTCCAAAGGTAATGTAGACATATTGAAAGATTCCTGTATAGACATATACAATGGTACCCCTTATCTGCAGTTTTGTTAAGTTGCATGATTTTATAGATAGCATGATGAAAACTCATGCCTGGAATAGGTTCTCTTTGTCCAATATATCCATGCTGTGTATGCTACCCTCCTGCTAGTTATCTAGAAGCCATATCAGTTACCAGATCACTGTTTCAGAATTATAGTGCTATGTCCCCAACAACTTTTATTTCACTTGACAATGGGCCAAGTGCCAGCACAGTGATCCTGATAATTCATATATGTCCAACAAAAGCTCCAAAATGCTTCCTCTAGGAAGAGAAAGGAAAAATAAAGAGAGAAGGAAGGAAAGAAAGGTAAGAGGGTGGGAGGGAGGGAGGAAGGAAGGGCTTCATCTAGGCCAAAAGATGAAAGTACAGTCTGACTTTGAGAAAGAGGCCATATTCACATAGCTTTATTATGGTACATTATTAAAAATATTCCCATATTTATAATTGCTAGACTTCATCATAGGTTTGTATGTTTAGGCAAAAATGTACTGTGTGGAAATTTGTTATAATTCAAGGTTTCAGATAAAAAGAATACCTCTCCAAATACAGCACAAAGTACTGATGTGAATTTCCCATTGTGGCTCATTTCCTTAAAATCTCAACTCCTTTAAAAATTTTTTTTTTATTTTTTGTTGGTAGAGGGGCTTGAACTCTGGGCCTGAGCACTGTCCCTCAGCTCTTCAGCTCAAGGCTAGCACTCTACCACTTGAGCTACAGTGCCACTTCCAGTTTTCTGGTGATTTATTGGAGATAAGAGTTTGACAGACTTTCCTGCGCGGGCTGGCTTTGAACTGTGATCCTCAGATCTCGGCCTCCTGAGTAGCTAGGATTACAGGCATGAGCCACCGGTACCCAGCTAGAATCTCAACTCTTTATTTCCCCCAAGCACCTACCTGAGTGCCCAGAACAATAGGGTTAATAAAAGCTTTACCTCAAAAATTTATACTTTTCCTTTCCTTTCCTTCCCTTCTTTTTCCTTCCTTTCCCTTCCCTACTCTTCCCTTCTCTACTCTTCCCTTCCCTTTCCTTTCTTCCCCTCCTTCCCTCCCTTCCTTCTTTCCTTGCTTCCTTCCTTTTTTCTTTCTCTTAAAAAATATTTTGAGGCCAGTAGTAAGTCTTAAATTCAGAGCCTGGGTACTGTCTCTTCGTTTTTTTCTTCAAGGATGGTGCTCTGCCATTTGAGCCACATATATACTTTTAGCAATTTGATGGTTGATTGGTAATAAGATTCTCTTGGACTTTCTTGCCTGGGATGAGAATGCACTGCGATCCTTAGACCTCAGCCTCCTCAGGAGTACAGGCATGAGCCATCAATACATGGCTTCATTTCTCCCTTTTCTATTTAGATGTAGAAAATCTATTTACATTCTATTTTATTTAGATTGTATGCAACCTATACATCTAAATCATAGATGTATTTCTGCACCCTGTCCTGTGTCTTTCCCCTTGACCTCATATAGATGCTCAAGAATATCAGCTGATTTGAATATTAACTGAAAAAAAAAGACTTGCTCTAAGGAGGCCTCACAGAGATAAAAGTGTCTGGAATTTTCTCTGTCTGGGCAGGCATCAAACCTCGGGCCTCAGATATCAGCCTCCGAAGTAGCCAGAATTACAGGTGTGAGTGGCTGGCTTTTCCATTATTACTTTTAAAAGTCAATGCTTGCACTTGATTTATTCTTCATGATAAGCTATCTATCATTTCCCTCCCTGCCTTCCCCTTTCTCTTCTGTTCTTAGGTTTAGGGTATAACCATGGGAGTGTGCATGGGTTCTGTCATCAGCATACTTTATTTTCAGATCGAGATAAAATGGTCAGCAGTCAAACTTGGCTGGAAACTATGACGTCAGCTATAGTTTCTTTCTTTTTAGTGCTATATTTGCTGATTTCTCCTCAGTGTTAGGAGCGCAGATGGCTGCCGTGGCTGCAATTACTGCCAGGTTTTATGTTCCCTGTTCTCATAAACATTTATAATGACTGCGTTTACTTTTAAAAACATATGCTGACTAGTGACAATGTTTTCACACTGGAAGTTGTCTAGGAAAACAAGCGAGGCTCTTGTTTGGAGTTTGGAAGAGCAATAACATAACTCCATCTAGAAAGCCTGTTCTCTGAGCAGGCTATTCTCATCAGACATCTTAACTCACAACAACCTTGACATCTGGTCTTGCACAATTTTTTATATCTCTCCCTTGAATTTCAGGGTTCTGTATTTTAGTCCCCAGCAAAATGCAACTGTTTATTCTCCCCAACAACCATGCTTTCCTTTTTTACTCACTGTTGTTTCTGAGTTGATGAAGAGGACAAATTGGGATGAATCATGAGGAACTCTGGAGAGTATTGCTTTAGCCTAAAATGCAAGTCTTGATTTTTAAGAAAGGTTAATAAGAAGGGAAATCAAAGGTTGATATATATATATGGGTACCAGTGGTTCATACCTGTAATACTAGCTACTCAGGAGGCTACTGAGGTGGCAGTTTGAAGCCAGCCTAGACAAGAAAGTCCATGATGCTGTTATCTCCAATTAGTCACCTAAAAGCTAGAAGTGGAGCTGTGGCTCAAGTGGTAGAGCACAAAAGCTCAGGAACAGTGCCCAGGCCCTGAGTTCAGGTCTCAGAAATGGCATACATACCCCAAAAAGTTGATCACAAGTAAGAAAATGCTCTGAAGCTGCTTTAATGCTTAAAATAAAAATTATTTCACCATGCCTATAAGATGACTGTTACTTCTATTTTGTAGTGGTGGAAACAGGGTTTGGAAGTTAAATAACTTGCCCAAATCTCAGGGCCAGCAGAAAGCCATGCCCCTGAGCTTCTCAGCTAGGCCTGTCTCACCTTAGCCTGTGCTGCTTGCATGATCCTGTGCATCAGGATCCGCTTCTTATTCCATCAGTGATTCCTATTATTATTAATGTTCAATTTTAATAGAAGGGGTTATGTTCCCCTTTCTTCTCTTCCAGCTGCCCCCTGTTTACATAGTCCTTCTATACTGAGGTCCCCACTATTTGGGAACATGATTTAGTCCCACAGAGAAAACGGGAGACAGGAAATAGCAAAGGATGAAAGGTGAGGGTCAGGTCAAGAGCTTCCCACATCTTCCATTTCCAGCCACATGGAAGCTTTCAGGAATTCTGACAGTCAACAGAGAATCAAGAGAAGACTGAAGCTGGGTACCTGTGGCTCATGCCGGCAATCTAGCTATTCAGGAAGCTGAGGTCTGAGGATTTAAGATTGAAGACAAATTTCTCAGACAAATCAGAGAGACTCTTCAACTTACTATACAAACGATAAGAGAAATTGTACAACAAATCTATTCTACGGTGCATCTTGATCGCTGTCACCCCTTTCCTCATTCTCCTCCCATCCCTCCCAACCCAACTGTTCCTCTCAATTTTCTTCATTTCACAGGCTGTGCATCAAATATTAATGACTGCATTCTCCCCCACTTCCTATCTTGGTTTGTCTACTGCCTCCTCCCCGCTTTGTCCCTCCTTTCTTTCAAGTGCCAGTTTCAGAAAGGCGTTCACAAGCAGATTCTCAGGTCATAACCCAGCTTCTTCCATTAATGGTTATGTTTGCTGTGGTTAAGCCATTTAACAGCTCACATTGGCCTCTTATAGCTGTTCTTAGAGGCATTTTAAATGTTTTATTTATTTTTATTTTTTGCATTGAACTCAGGACCTTACACTTGCTACAAAAGAGCTTACCAGTTTGCCTTAGCCATAAAATCTTGAAATTTTAATCTTTAAATTTGTGTAGTTTTTAGCTCAATGCATGGTACCTAGTAAACACCTACATGGTATGAATTAGACACGTAATAGATGTTTGTTGAATAAAAGAATGATGTACTTGTCAGATTTCAATCTTATCAACTATAAGTAGAGAGGTTTAGTTGTGCAGTTCTAACATCTTGTGCTATGACTTATGACAATGTCAGTGGTTGTGATAGTTTTTGATTATGTTACTATTTTTAGGATTATTATGAAGATGATAAATATCTAAATTGTACATTGACATGAGATAAATGAGATATACAAAAAATGTGGACAGAAAAGGAAATGCTGTTGGGAACAGTGGCTCATCCTATAATCCTAGCTATTCAGAAAGCTGAGATTTGAGAATCATGGTTCTAAGCCAGCCAAGGCGGAAAAGATGGTAAGATTCAACAACAACAACAACAACAACAACAACAAAAAACAGAAGTGGAGGTGTGGCTCAAGTGTTAGAGAGCTAAACTTGAGAAAAAAAGATCAGGGATAGCACGCAGGCCTTGGATACAAGTCCAGGACTATTGCAACAAACAAACAAACAAACAAAAACCCTTCTGATATTAGAAGTCCAATGATTAGGAAAGTGTGTCTTGGTCAACACAGGATCATAATGCATAGCTTTCCTGAGGAACTTTAATATCTCCAGGGCATTTGATAATCATTCATCTGAGCTCTTTGGCAGATCATGAACTTTCCTAACATCTCTCTGCATATGATGTGAAGAGGTTTGTGAGAAGCTATTAAGCACATATAAGTCAGGTCCACTGTAAAAGTCAATATAAGCCAGTTGAAGTGATGCATATTTGTAAGATTATATTAATATTTTATCTCATCCATTTAATAGTATTTAATAGTATTGTTGCTAAGTAATTGTTAAGTCAAAAAACAATTGGCAAAAGAATTAATCTACAGTAGCCTGGGGCATGGTGACACAAACTAATAAAAGCACAGAAGAGCTTTCCTCCTCTTCTTCTCTCTACCGTGTAGGTATATAAGAGGGCAACTGTGTGTGTGAACCAGGAAGCTGGTTCTCAGTGGGTATTGGGCATGCCGGGCCTCTGTCTTCAACTTCTCAGCCTCCAAAACTGGAAGAAATAAATGCTTGTTGTTGAAGCTACCTAGAATATGGTAATTTGCTTTATCAGCTTGAATTAAGATACCCAGTAGTTGGATGTATATACAGGAAACAACTACAAGGGTGTTGATGGTGTGGCAAAGAGGGAAGGAAGGAGGGAAGGAAGGAAAGAAGGAAGGGAGGGAGGGAGGGAGGGAGGGAGGGAGGGAGGGAGGGAGGGAGGGAGGAAGGGAGGAAGGGAGGAAGGAAGGAAGGAAGGGAAGGAAGGAAGGAAAGGAAGGGAAGGAAAGGAAGGGAAGGAAAGGAAGGGAAGGAAGGAAGGAAGGGAGGGAGGGAGGGAAAGAGAGAAAGAGGAAGGAAGGAAGGAAGGAAGGAAGGGAAAGAAACAAAGAGAAAAGGGAAGGAAAGACTTCCGCTTTGACTGAAAACTTCACAAGACTGGTAGCTGTCTTGAGAAGCTCTGTTGGCCAGGTCTCCAAAATCTTTGAGCCCAAGGCCTTGTGTTTATAGTAGATGGGATCGTGGAGGGCTTCTGACAGGTGATCTACAAAGGCCCTGCACCAGAGTATTTGCTCTATACCCCAGTTTCTCATCTCAAGACTGAGGTAATAATTAAAGTGGGTAAGTTGGCTGGGTGTCTGAGTCTGGATTCTGCTTGTGCCCTTTCCCAGGTAGGTTCTCACTTTCCCTATGCCAAATCTGTCATCATCCTCCCTGCTTCACTCACAGTAAATGCTTAAAACAACTCCTGGTGCATAATGGAAACAGGCCGGAGGTTTGCTGATTTTTAGCATGTCTGGCAGAGTAAGTACTCAATATGCATTATACCTTATTAATGTTAATATTTTCTTACCTCTTAGACCTCTTAGAGTTGTGCATGTTAATGAGATGATAGGTAAAACTACCAGATGCAGTTAAGTGCTTAGTGGTTATTGCTTTGTTCTCCCTGACCCTTGATCTTGGAGAAGGGCTATCTTAGAAAGGGGGTGGCCTGTGTCACTGAATTAGCATCCATACTTTGACTATCCTCCCCTGAAGCAAGAATCCAACTCTAGGTCTGGAAAAGCTCCAGGAGCATGGGTTCCCTCATAGGAACCCCTGGTAAACTTAGTTACCCCTTGACTGTAAGCTTAGGCTGCCATAGCCCAATCCATCCTTGGCATTTAACTTAGTTTGGAAGGGAGCTTGTTGATCATAAATCTAACCTCTACAGCTTACAAGGTGGAAATGGATCCTGACGTGATGCTGGAGGAGGGGTGTCACACAACTGCTTACCAGCAGGTAGAAGCTAGCAGTGCACACCTGGCCACCTGGCTCATCTTCTTCCTGCTGCCTCACAGAGAACCAGGCTCAAAAGCCCACAAGCAAACCTATGCACCCACTGTAAAGAACTCCCAATCCTCCTTTGAAAGCTGAATTTATCTTCAGTTCACCAGAGCAAAACCTCTGTCTGAACATTCCAGGTGAGAAGAGCTTGATTCAGCTCTTACCACTTAAAAGCTTTCGAGAAATTGGATGAGATTCTGATGCAAATGGAAACAAGAAGCCATTTCTTTCTTGGATCTTCCCAGCACTTCCATCTGTCAAAGCAAGTAGATGTTGTTTTCAATTATGTCCATTCTCTCACCACATAGAGGCTAGTATATGGTTGGTGGTTTATCTTACACTCTCCATGTTCCTTTGCTAAGCATTGAACCCAGAGAGATTTTTATCTAATCATTATTATTATTATTATTTTTCCTTTTTAGAGGCCTATTTACTGACAAACATGGCAGTCAGTTCTTGTTTTCTGGAAAAGTGTGCTTGCTCAGTGCCACTGAAAATTACATTGAGCCATAAGCAGGATCAACGCCAAGTTCAATGCCAAGTGTATGTGGCTTAGTGGATTTTTATTGGAATCTAAGCTACAGTATGGAAACAAAAATACAGATTGAGCTGAGCTCTGGTGGCTCACACCTATCTGAGGATCACAATTTGAAGCCAACACAGACAGGCAAATCTGAGAGACTCTTGTCTTAAATTACTAGTCAAAAATCTGTGAGTGGAGGTGTGGCTCAAGTGGAAGAGGACCCACTATGAGCTTGAGAGCTAGAGATCTTGAGTTCAAGTCCCAGTACTTGGACACATACAAAATGCAGATTATTTTGTGTATCTGTGCAAGATGATCACACATTTGTCTACAAAGTCACCATCCCTTTTGGTAAATCATGTGCTACTCTGATCTCACATACCAAAGGACACAGATTTAGTACCTAGAAAAAGTGAGGACATTACAGAAAGAGCCTCAACTGTGTTTAAAACCTGGTGTGTGTGTGCGTGTGCGCGCGCGCGCACATGCACGCACGCACGCACGCACACACACACACACACACACACACACACACACACACACACACACACACACGCGCGCGTACTCCAGTACTAGGGCTTGAACTTAGGGTCAAGGTCCCTTAGCTTTTTTGCTCAGGGCCTGCTCTCTGCCACTTGAGTCACAAATCTACTTCTAGCTTTTTAGTGGTTAACTTCGGAAAAGAATCTCAAACTTTCTTGCATGGGCTGGCTTGAAATTGTGATCCTCAGATCTCAATCTCCTGATTACAGGCATGAACCACCAGTGCCAGCTAAAATTTGAATCTTTTGAAAGCATTTGATAAGGGTAACAGTGGTTTTAGAAGTGAATAATTATTTTAATTGAAGGTAATTTCAACTATCTCATAAAAATTAAGAAATTATGATTTATTATTAAAGCAAGGAAGAGGAAAATTGGACTAGGTTTTTATTTCCTAAGAGATTTGATCAGGAAACAGCAATCGATACTTTTCAGCCTTACTTCTCAAAGGTGTTTAGAAAATAAATTATAGTTAGATGAAATTAGCACTATAAGAAATGGAGGTCCTTAATGTTCCCATTATAAATTTTGATAGACTGTCTGACTTTAAAGCTAAGATCCTGTGTTCTGTTTTAACACAGGGTGTGGATGTCAAAATCTTTTGATACTAATTTTTTACTGTTTTCTTTTATGAGCTCATTCCTGAAGGATTTTTCCATGAATTTGAAACATGTGTATAATGCTTTGGAAAGATTATTTGCTGGAACTTTATAGGCTGAACTAAAAATAGATAAATGCTGCTTCTATTTTTAGAATATTTTATAAGCTCAAAAAGTGAATTTGACTGTGTACATACACCTAGTAAGAAAAATATTTAAATAGAAACAGACATTTCAATAAGCAAAAGAAAATATAATGTGTTTTCGAAATGTCACAAGCGTTTTAATGAACTGGCTAGTGTTTAATTGAAGAGATAAATTTGATTCACAGAGTAAAATTTCATTTTAGCAAAACAAAAGATAGTCCAAATTAGTTTTATTCTTAGGGAGCTCTGGCCTCTCTAGAGTTGCTAGTTTGTTAGCTTCCTCTGCTCTGCAGAATTTTCTTCACTGTTCCAGTTGTGCTGCAGCCAGCTTTCAATTTTTCAAGTCTTTTGGATAAATTTAGGGAAGGTAAGTAGAGACACTAAAAATGTTCTTATTAAATTGGCTTTACTGTTGTTATTCTGGTTTCTGTTAACAAGAAGGTACAGATTAATGTACAGAATAAAAATGTAAAATTAGATAGCTCAAGGTTTCCAATTAACTTAAACATTGACATAACTTTACCGAAGTATATAATTTTTTTCCTGAAATTCCAAAACTTTTTGAGTCCTAACATGATTACCTAAGTGGAAAATTCCACACTTAACTCTTGTGACAGACCAGTCAAAACACAGGTGCACTGAAAATGGTGTATAAAATTAGTTTTAGGTTATGTGTATAAGATGTATATAAAATACAAATGGATTTTGTATTTTGCCTTGGGTGATCTCTTTGTGTGCATGCAAACCATTCCAAAATCTGAAACAAATTCACAAACTGAAATACTTCTGGTCCCAGGCATTTCTGACAAGGGATGCTCAGCCTATAGAGTAGAATATTTCATAAATAATCACCTGAATTTATGGCCTGCCTCCCACTAAGTCTTCACCAAATTTGTCCTTCCACTTCTCCCTACACTTCCTCCAGTCATCAATTTATTAAGCTCTATTGACTAGGAAGCTGAGTCTCAAATACACAGTCTAGTAACTCAGAGTCCATTTTGACTCTGGCATGATTTAAAAGGTGAGAGTGTATTGTTCTTGACAGAAGGACAGAGGTGTGGGATAGGGAAAGAAGGCATCACAGTGTGAGTGAGGGGGATAAATGGCCTTGAGTAGGGTTCTGAACTATTAGTAGTGAGGGGCCAGGAATGCTTGTACCTGCTAAGTATCCACCTAGCTAGTATAGCAGGAATTTATGAGAGAAACATAGACAAGTCCCAGCTTGGCTTCTAGAGTTAAAGTAACAAATGGAGTACAGTTTTGCTACTGGACATAGAAACATAAAAAGAGAGAAGAAAGTACTGAGAGATGTTCTGGAGACCTACCCCTCCTAGAGGAGGTGGATCTTTTTTCTTTTGTGATGGCATTGGGACTTGAATTCAGGACCTGGGTGTTGTCCCTTAGCTTTTCCATTCAAGGCTAGTGCTCTACTACTTGAACCATAGCTCTACTCCTGGCTTTTTGGTGGTTTACTGGAGCTAAGAGTCTGATGGACTTTCCTGACTGGGTTGGCTTTGAACTGTGATCCTCAAATCTCAGCCTCCTGAGTAGCTAGATTACTGGTAGTACACCAATTACTTCTGTTTTGACTTCTGCACTTAAGACCAGCATTACTCAGAAGCCATCACTGCTACTTTCACTTCTATAGCTAATATTTGCTGAGCATTTACTGCTTGCCAGGATTCCTGCTCAGTGTTTTATGTATACCATCTCATTACATCCTAATCCAGCCCTGTAAAGAGGTAATTATCATATGGGATTATTTTACCTACAGCTATTCAGCCATCATCACTTAGATTTTTGGAATTGAGTTATAATTTACATAGCATAAAATTTTATTTTTAAAATATACTCAGTTGTGTAATATCACTGTTTAGTTCCAAAACATTTACAAAAATACAAACAAAACACCTTCTGTACCCATTTGTAGTTTCTCTTCGTTTTCCTCTCTCTCTATCCCAGGAAAATCATTAATCAACCTTCTGTCTCTATAGAGACAGAATCACATAATATATAGCCTTTTGTGGCTAGCTTATTCCAATTAGCCTAATGTTTTTCAGTTCTATTTGTTATGGAATATATCATTGAATTTATAGTCATAACACTCCACTGTGTGTATGCCCACATATTGTATACCAT
The DNA here is from genome assembly GCF_024711535.1 of Dipodomys merriami. Classification (NCBI taxonomy): domain Eukaryota; kingdom Metazoa; phylum Chordata; class Mammalia; order Rodentia; family Heteromyidae; genus Dipodomys; species Dipodomys merriami. The sequence continues at coordinate 44,493,581 of NW_027206512.1, read as the reverse complement.
TCATTAGCTGGAACTTATTAGGTAGTTTCTACTTTGGGGTTATTGTGGATTATGTTGCTGTGAACATCCATGGCCATATTTTTCCTGAGCAGAAGTCTTCAGTTCACACAGAGATTTTTGATTTGGGGTTTCTTGGACTTGATACTATCCTCAGCATTTTTTGAGGGGGGGGAGGAACAAACTTTTATTCCCAGAAGGGATGACATCAACTTCTACAATGTTCACTCTACTATGTAAGCTGGTTTTGTGCTAACTCCTCCTTGATTTTCAGTGAGGAACACCAATGCTCCCAGCCTGAATCTGTGTTGGTTCTCCCTGGAAAGCTCTCAAACCATAGATAGAAAGTCCCAAGTCTTCCAGCCAGGAAGTTGATTCCTTTTCAGCCTGAAGTTATTTCCCCTCCCCTGGGAACTCTTCTAAGTCTCACGTGGGCCTTTTTTGTGGCACTTTTCATTCTTTTTTTTCCTGCTATTCTTTATGCTCCTTGAGGGCAGGATTTAGGTCTGACTCAGCCTCCCTATTCCCAGCAAGGACTTGGTTGCTGTACACAATAGATGCTAATGCATATTCATATCTGTGAACAAATTCATGCCCAGTGGCCAAGTAAGTAGTTCTGATTCATTTGAAAGTTAGTTGAATTTCCTTGCAGAGTTAGTATTACAATGGCTCTATTTTTAACCAGCTCTTGTGGTGGGGAAGAGATCACCAGGACTGAGTGAGATCATGCTTTTGCCGACCTCTCCGCCTCTTCACCCTCACTCTCCTGCTTCAGTTGGAGGAAGGCAGCCATCTGTCACTTCCTCCTGAAGGGAGTTTTCTGTTCTGGCTTCTTGCTCCTCTTAGAAGGAACCTAAGCTCTGGGAAGAAGTGTCTGGGTTTGCATGGGGTATGATCAGACTTAGGGGAAAGCTTTTCTTCAAGTTCCTGGGTGCTCCCCCTTTCCAAGTCCTTTCTTAACTTCTCAGAAAACTGAGATGATGAAACAGTAGAACATCTTTTTAAAGTTACTGAGACAGAGTATGAATGGTCTTGGACTTTCTGTAGGGACAGTTGTCTTTAGAGATCTGTAGTCTTATTTGGATAGCCTATCATTCCCATAGGATCAACAGTATTTTCTTTTTCTTTTCAAATAAACTAGCTAGAACTATGGAAGCAGTTCTCCATTTCAACTGACAATCAGAGGTACTATATATATATATATATATATATATATATATATGCCATATTATATTTCAATATAAACAAGGCTTTAAATAAACCCAAAGGTCACCACCAATAATGAGCTTCCTGGCTGAATTTAGTGTCTGACACATTTGGTTTGGCTGGGTAGAGTGTTTTAATATGTTTTAATGCCCACTTGTTATTCACTCCTTACTGGTTCACATCTGGCTCTCTTCTTACTTCTATATGACCTGCCTTCTTCCCTTCGTGGTCACTGAGAATGACCTGTGCCCCAAGAGAGCCAAATCTCTGTCTCTCTGACCTTCTGTGTCTGTCTGTCTGTCTGTCTCTTCCTCACCTTCTTCCCCCACAAACACATTCATTCCCATTCTAAGTGACTCTGCTAGGTAACTGGGCCTGGAAAGCATCTATTTCTTTGAGCTTTGTGTATAGGTTCCCAATCCTAACTGCATAAGAATCACCTGAGTGCTGTTAAAAACTACCTCTTACTTTGCCCATGTAATTGTAACCCCTCTGTATGGTATTTTCACAATTAAAAAAATTACCTCTGCCTGGTGTACATACACTTTTATCTGGGAGGGACACTGATATTTTATTTATTTATTCATTTATTTAAGTGCCAGTTCTAGGGCTTGAACTCAGATCCTGGGCACTGTCCCTTAGCTTTTCAAGGCTAGTGCTCTACCACTTGAGTTACAGCTCCATTTCTGGCTTTTTAGTGATTAATTGGAGATAAGAATCTCACAGACGGTCCTGCCCTAGCTAGCTCTGAACTACAATCGTCAGATAGCCATCTGTGTAGGTAGGATTACAGACGTGAGCCACAGGTACCCTGAAGGAAAGTGGTATTTTAAGGAAAATTGTTTAAGTTGAATGTGGGATAGATTGTCTGATGTTAATAGTTTTCCCTAATGAAATTCTGGATTAAAACAGAATTTCTTTGTATAGTATAACTGCTCAGTTACATGTTGCCAGTAAATGAAAATAGGACCTTTCATGAATATTTCTCAAAATATTTGGTGTTGAAGCTCTAGGACTTTCTGTCAAGTTCACCCAATGTAAAGGCCTCCCCTTTTCATGAAAGGAGTGATTCTCCTAGTCCTGGAACAGCCTGCAAGACCTGGCTCAGAGGAGACCTCTGCATGTCTGCTTTCAGTACCTTTTAGTATGTAAGTTTTAGGCAGTTAAGCAAGGTCTGCAGGAGCAGATGCACAGAGGGGAAGGTTGGATCCAGGTTTAAACAATGAAGCTTTCATATCCCTGTCTGCACATGTCACTTCTCTGCCCAGCCCACTTACTCATTGTAACTGTCACATTTAAGATTTCATCAGATTTTTTTTTGCCAGTCATGGGGCTTGAACTCTGGGCCTGGGGGCTGTCCCTGAGTTCTTCAGCTCAAGACTACCACTCTACCTCTTGAGCCACAATGCCACTTCTGGTTTTGGGGGGGGCGGTTATTGGAGATAAGAGTTTCATGGACTTTCCTGCCTGAGCTGGCTTTGAACCGTGATCCTCAGATCTCAGCCTCCTAAATAGCTAGGATTACAGACATGAACCACCGGCACCTGGCTGATTTGGTCAGATTTTAATTTAGTTTAGTTGTATATGTGTTTTTTTTCCACCAAGAAATCAATGTTTTTTGTTTTCTTTTGAGACTGGAGGTGGTGGTAGAGGAAATCTTGCTAGGTTGGCCTCAAACTTGGCCTCAAACTTGTTTAAGCCTCCCAACTGGTTGGACTTACTGGAATGCACCATCATGCTTGACTTAAGATACAATTCTCTTTAATTCAGTGTCATCTTTCTTTTGTAGCATCCCTATATTCTGTGGCAGAACATTTATCCCAATCAACTCCAAATACTTGAAACTTCTCAAGCCAATTCTGGAGTTTCCTTTCCCTTTCCCTACTACAGTTACTTTGGAAGAATTTAAGTTTGTGGGCTGGTCTGATGGATTACAATGAGGTGTCTTACTTCAGCCTGTCCAGCGTGGTCCTTGCTGCCCATCCATTCATAGTAAATGGCTATCTCTCTAGCTAAGTTGGTTCCCATCATCCCAAGTCACTTGAGCTGCTTTCTCTAGGAACCAGTAATTTTGTCTTACTGAGAGCTCATGTCTATAATCCTAGCTACTCAGAAGGCTGCGATCTGAGGATCAAGGTTCAAAGCCAGCCCTGGCAGGAAAGTCTGTGAGACTCTTATCTCCAATTAACTGCCGAAAAGCCGGAAATGGTGCTGTGGCTCAAAGTGTTAGAGCTCTAGCCTTGAGCATAAAAGCTCAGGGACAGTGCCCAGGCCCTGAGTTCAAGCCCTAGAACCAGCATAAAAACAAAACAAAAAAAGGCCAGTATCAATGAACCTCATATACTAATGCTTCTTAAACTTCCAATATGCAAACTGGTCATCAGGTCTGCCTAGGAAAAACAAGCTGCATTTTTCCCTCTGTTCTCATAGCATAATGAACATGCAGTTCCTGTTCCCTCTTCCCTCTTTCCACCAGCAAGTAAGCATGGATTCTGCTGCCTTGGACTCCAGCCTGGTGTCCTCTGATCCAATTCAGTTCTGACTCTGTCTACCTGTAAACAGATAGCAGAGCCCGCAGTTTGGGGCTCAGTCCTCAAGAGTTTTCCCCCACATTTTTGATGCCAGTTTGCAAGCCTCAATTTTACCTGAGGCTTGTAGGATTCTTACCACCACCCTCCTGAGGTTTGATTGAGTGGCTTAGAGAACTCAAGGACACACATTTAATGATTTATTATAAAGGATATTACAGAGGATACAGGATACAGGGTGAGGTATGGAAGTAGGGCTGCAGAGCTCTTAGGCCTTCTAGCATGCTGTCATCCAGGGGCCGCCACATATCCATCTATCATAATCCTCCAACCCCAGCTCTATTCTTCTGAGTTTTTATGGAGAACCCATTTCATAAGCATGATCGCTAGTAGACTGGGTAAGGAAACGTCACCATTCTTCCTGGCCAACGGGTATAGCATTCCTTTTTTCAGGGTATATCTAGATCCCAACCCCTCAAGACTGAGGAGGGTCTTAGAATCTTCTCTTGGACAACAATGAATCAGAGAGCTCCTTTATGGCCAGCCTACGACAGAAAAGTGAGGGAGAGTTTCTATGACCTGCCTTAAGGGAGGGAGTTATAAGCCAAGTACCATGTCCAAAAGCCAGAAAGAATATGTATCCTAATACTACACTAGGAATCAGAGACAAATGCAGGTCCTGGTTCTGAAAGTCTAGGATAGGGTTGGGTCTTAGCTTATGCATTTCTGGTGAACTGCCAGTTTAGACTAAGTTGCTGGTTCTAGAACCCCAGCTTTTTTTTTTTTTTGTCGGTCCTGGAGCTTGAACTCAGGGCCTGGGCACTGACCTTAAAGCCACTCTGCTCAAGGCTAGTGCTCTACCACCAAGCCACATTCCCAGCCCCCATAGAGCCACATCTTAAGTAGTAAGGTCCTAGAGGCCCAAAGTGTTTTCCACTTTAATGGAGCTATTTACCTTTTCTATTTGCTTCTAAGTGTTGTGGTAGATAATAGGGATTGATTACAGGGCAGCAAAGCACTCCCCTTCCATACTTAGTGATCTTTAGAGAACATCACAGTTTGAAACAATGGACAGCTCTCCCCTAGATGCTCCTATGGCCATTTTCAATCACCACTCTTGACTTTGCTCCTGTCTTTATGTATTTATGCTCCTTCCTATGTCCCACATCAGAAAGGGGCAAAAAAGGATGACCTCAATACTCATGGCCTTTTCCCTTCATATTCACGCCCTGTGTAAGTAATCTCCCCAAATATGGGCTGGATTTATTTCCTTGCTTCTAAGGAACAAACCAGGGAAGTACTAGGATGTCATTTGTGTTTCACTTATAAAAGAATTCTTTTTGGCTCATGCTGTGTCTTAGAGTACTAGCTTTAGGAGATGCAGGATGAGCAGCCCTGTAGAGAGGACCAGCAAGAAACAGAGGCCCTGAATCCAACAGGAGACTGAATCCTGGTAACAACAATGCAAGGGTGCTTGAAAATGGATCCTTCAGCCCCATCTACTCCTGGGATGAATACAGCCACAGTTAACAGCATGACTGTCTCCGTGTGGGGACCTTAAAGTACACAAATCCAGCTGAGATGCTCTTGGATTTCTGTCTCTCAAAAGTAGTTACTGTAATGTCTGTTTGTGGTAACTTGTTAGGTAGCAACAGATATACTAATATACTCACTATACTCGGATGCCGGATATTTAGGGAACAACATTAAAATATCCTATTGGCCCTTTTTGAAAATAATGTACAATTAATAATGTACAGTGTACACAAGGAGAAGAAGTCTGTAGTTGGACTACGGAAGTCAGTGGCTTAGGCCTGCACTACGTCATTAGTCAGCTATTAGACCTCTGGACTTTTCCTTTTTCCCAGCATAACTCAGGAGTGCCCGTTTAACCCTTTAGTTATAAACCGACCACCCAGCCTCAGTGGGGGAGAGGAGCATGGATGAAGTCAGTCAAGCTCTTGCAGGTTGCCACAAGCAAGCTCCAGGTCGGCTGGAGCTGAGGGCTCTTTACCTCTGCCCCATTTCACATCTCAGTAGCTGGGTTTTCACTGACGCCCAGAAAAGCACCTCTGATTACATAAAGGTATTAGGGGCTGGGAAACACTGGCCCCTTTGTCACCAGCAGCCCACAACTCGCTGGGGGATGGGGTAACCCCTGCAAAGTTGGGAGGACTCTTGGCCCCCTCCAGCTCTGCGGTTTGTACATCAAACCTTCCACAGAGCACTTTCAGATCTCTCCAGGTTGGAAGACACGGCGCGCAAAGCCTTGGCCCCACGTCGCCAGGGATTCTGGCAGAGTCTCAGTTATCGCGGAGAGCGGGGGCGAAGCCGGGCCGGTCTCAACTTCCCGCCCGGAGCAGGCCCGGGGTGGGCGGGGTTAGGGCGGGTCGGGGGGCGTGGCAAGCTCGGCGGGAGGGGCGGGGCGCTCCCCGACCACGCCCACTTCCCTTTCTCGGCGGGGCAGCCTGGAGGGCGCGTTCCTCTCCGCTCCGAACGCGCCGCGCCGCCTCGTCGCCGCCGCCGCCGTCGCCGCGGCTGAGGGGGAGGATGCCCGGGCAGCGCCGCGCCCCGAGCCCGCCTCCGGCCTCCCACGGGCCCACGGGCCGGCGGCGCGAGTGAGCGGGAGCCGGCGGGCGAGGGAGCCGCCGCCCGGCCCGCGATGTCACCATTGTTCAGCTGGGTGGCCAAGGTAGGCAGCGGCGGCGGGCGGGCGCCCGTTACCGGAGCGGACGGCCAGCGGAGCCCGCATCCCGGCGGCTCGGGGCCGACTCTCTAACCGTCCGGCCGCGGTTCGCCGGGCTGGAGAGCGGGCGGGTGGAGGGAGGGATGGGGGCGCCCCGAGACCCGGAGAGCGCGGCCGGGCCGATCGTGGGGCACTTTTCATTCATTAAGTCCTCGCGTGGAGGGGGGGTCGGCGAGGTGGCGTCGCGCCCACTTCCCAGGTGGGGAGACTGAGGCCTGGGTGCCAGCCCTCCCCGTTCCGGGCGCTGGGCTTCAGAGGATGTCTGTCTGTCCTCTCTCTCTCTCTCTCTCTCTCTCTCTCTCTCTCTCTCGCTGTGTTTTCTGAGGTCTGAATGTTAAGTCCCAAGTTTTTCTTTATATTGCCACCCGAGTCTTATTTCTAGAACTTTTTAGCGCACGTACATCCAGGGCAGACCCACCAGCTGCTAAAGTAAAGGTGCTGGCCAGGGTTTCTAGGGCTCCCTTCACATGGAGAGCACAGTTCAATCCCGTGGTCCTGGGTGAGTGAGCGTTTTGGTTCTTGAATCCCCTTAAGGCCCTTTGTGGTCCTTCTAAGGGTTCTGACACGCAGGTGGAGAGGCTGCCTTACAAATACCCAACAGGTGGTGGTTCGGTCTCCAGTTGGGCTGTGAGGCTGTTAGAGAGTTGTTTTTCCCTCTGGTTTCTTTGGGAATACCTGCTTGTGAGCAGACGTGGCTCCGCCTGTCAGTGAGAGGAAGAGGAGACTCAGAGCAGTTAATCCTACTTGAGATAGACACTGCAAATAATGATTCAGCCAGGTCTTCACCACTGGGGGTAAAAGTTTTGAGTCATTATAGAGTTTTGTATTGAAGTAATGCCCACATTTCCTGGTTTGACAAGTCACTGTTTGTAAAAGTCATGCTAAATGTAAGAACATCGTGCATTTTAGAAAAGTAATTCTGGGTGTGTTGTCTGATGATATTTTGCTTATTGTAGGTTAGGAACTTGGGTTGCTTTTATATTGCTTATACTGGTGTTCTGTAATATTGGACTGTAAAGCCAAAAAGAGAAAAAAAAATCCCCCTCCCCAAACAAATCCAGACTTATTGAGTTGCTTTCTTCCAAAATCAGGCGTAACTTTTAAGGATATACTACTTGTTTAAAAAAAACAAACTACTGCTTGTCCTGTTTTTAAGTTTATGTACTTTCCAGAATATATTTCGTAAGTTGCTATTCACTATAGGAATGAGATGGATGTTTGTTCACTTGGTGTGGAGGGGACAGTAAAAGCCTTATTTCAGAAACTCATTGAGGGGCCCTTAGGAAGATTTTCAGCCTCCTCCAAGCAGCAGTACTTCTGGGGCTCATATAACTGAACTAACTATATGCTGATACCTTGATTTAGGTTCTGTTCTTCCTAAATTATTCTTTAAACTCCAGAACAATAGCAAAATGTATTCAGTGTTTTGGGGAAAAATTTATCCAAATGTGTCACTTTTTTGGGGGGGGGTTCAGTCGTGGGGCCTGCACTCTGGGCCTGGGCGCTGTCCCTCAGCTCTTCAGCTCAAGGCTTGCGCTCTACCACTTGAGCCACAGCGCCACTTCCGGTTTTTTCTTTTTTGCTTATGTGATGCTGGGAAAGGAACCCAGGGCCTCATGCATGCAAGGCAAGCGCTCTACCACTGAGCCACTTTCCCCAGCCCCTGCGTCACGTTTTTTAAAAAATGTATTTATTTTATATTTTATTATCTCTAGCTTGTGCAGCCATTATATAAACCGTATCTGGAAGTTTATTAAAAAAATACAGTGTTGGGGCTGGGAAAGTGGCTCAGTGGTAGAGTGCTTGCCTTGCATGCATAAGGCCCTGGGTTTGATTCCTCAGCACCACATAAGCCGAAAAAGCTGGAAGTGGTACTGTGGTTCAAGTGGTAGAGCGCTAGATTATAAGGGTGATCTTCTCTGGGACTGGTTTGGTTTGTGGTGCAGGGACAAGTTACCACACACTTAATCAATCAATCAATTAATTTTGTCGGTCATGGGCTTGAACTCTGGGCCTGAGCACTGTCCCTCAGCTCTTCAGCTCAAGGCTAGCACTCTACCACTTGAGCTACAAGTGCCACTTTTGGTTTTCTGGTGGTTTATTGGAGATAAGAGTTTCACAGACTTTCCTGCGAGGGCAGGCTTTGAACCTCTATCCTCAGATCTCAGCCTCCTGAGTAGCTAGGATTACAGGCATGAGCCACTGGTCCTGGCATCACACTTTATATTCTACACAAGGGAATGGGCTGTAGCAAAAGGCACTGATAGTTTGCAAAGTGTACAGAATCCCAAAGTGCATTTGTATTTGTTTATGCAATGTCCCTTTAAGATCATGTACATACACATAAAGCCCACCCTTCACACAGCACTCACACATCCAATTACTTGGCTGATTTATTTTCCATTCTGACCTTTGCAGCTGGTAGGAAAGAAGGGGAGTGAGTATCAGCAATGCAGGTGGACGCCTGAGCATGAACTTGTTTTTCTTATATGAATATCGAATGTGAGGAGTGAACGTTTTCATCATGTAGAAATAAAGGCAAAACAGGAAAAAGTTACTTGTTTAAAAAAGAAAAACTGCACTGCTTTTGTTTTTCATCAGACATGATAAGACCATCAGTGCAAGTGTATATTATATCACAAATGGGGTTTGACACTGAGTGCAATTTTTGAGTCTTTCACTGGGGATTCTTGATGTTTACATAGATTTTAAACAAAAAGGAAGTTTTCAGGCTTTATGATTTTGCACGAAACCCACAGATGTCTCCAGCAGCCTGGCAATTTGGAGCTTGCCTGTTGATTGTTTCTATGTCACCATGTATCTTACTGTAGAATTGCTAGGTAACATTCTGAATTAGCTTGGATTTGTACCTGTCTGTAAAGATTGTCACTATGATTGCTGGTAATATTACATGATAATGGATTTTATATCCACACAGCCAGACATGCAGTGTTTCAAACCCAAGTACATTTTCATTAGTTTATGCTGAGTATTAAGTTATTTTCCAATGCTCATATGTTTATTGGGCACCTTTTGTGTACCAGGCAATATCTATACCCTGGAGGAATTGGTTCACTAAGCTCAATAGATTTATCCTTTAAACATTAGGCATACTAGAGTTTTGTAAGCCAAATGTTTAAAAATTCATTAGGGAAGGAATCCTTTTTTAAAACAAGTAATTGGTTGCTAATCAATATTTTATATGAAGCATTTTCCTCTAATTTTACTTTGCCTAAAACATAGGTTTATCCTCATCATTCATTCAATACATCATTTAACAACATTCTCTACACAGATACTTATGAAGCTACTATATGCCAGGCCCTGTATGATGAACTGGGGATTTAGCCACAAGCAAGAGATCCTGGTTTTTATGGAGCTCACATTGTAGTTGGGAGAGACAGCAAAGCAGCAAGCAGATAGATCACCAAGGTAGTTTCACATTCAAGAAGCAAATTGGGGGCTGGCTGGTGTAGGGTGGCATTTCCTATGAGTGACAAGAGGGCACTCAGCATGCTTCCAAGCAGAGCAGCAAGAAGGAGGTCTGATGGCTGGAGCATAGAGTGAGCTTGAGGCTGGGGAATTTGTCTGGGAAGATTGGGGAGAGTACTGGGCTGGGCTTTGCTTTTAAGTGCAGTGGGAAGCCATAGAGGGTGCGAAAGGGAGGGTTGACATCAGCTTGATGGTATGTTTTGAATGGAAGCAGAGTGACCACTTAGGTGCTATTGTGGTTCTGGTAGGAGGTGAATGTGGTAGCTTAGACTTAGATAGTAAGGAAGGAACATTGTTATCTTCTGAAATGATGTAACCCAGTGGCTTTACTGTCTTTTTTTTTTTTTTTTTTTGGTTGGTCTTGGGACTTGAACTCTGGGCTTGAGTGCTGTCCCTCAGCTCTTCAGCTCAAGGTGAGCGCTTTACCACTTAAGCCACAGCGCCACTTGTTTTCTGGTGGCTTATAAGATAAGAGTTTCACAGCCTTTCCTGCCCAGGTTGGCTTTGAACTGAGATCCTCAGATCTCAGCCTCCTGAGTAGCTAGGATTACAGGCATGAACCACTGGCGCCAGGCTTTACTGTCTTTTATGTCTGAGATTGGTTCAGATGACCCAGGCATCTAAGCATATGTGTGTGTGTGCTGGGGCATAAACTGAACCGCATGCTCTTGCTCAACTTTTCCTGCTCAAGGTTGGGCTCTTCACTTCAATCCTACCTCTACTCGTGGCTTTTTGTTGGTTATTTGGAGGTAAGATACTTTCTTCTGGGGGCTGGCTTTAAGATAAGACTTTTCTGGTTGGCCTATGTTTGAATTGGGATTCTCAAATCTTAGTCTTCTGAGTAACTAGGATTACAGACGTGAACCACTGATGTCTGGCCTAATTTCTTCTTTTTTTGGGGGTTGGGGGGAGTCTGGTCATGGGGCCTGAACTCTGGGCCTGGGCGCTGTCCCTCAGCTCTTCAGCTCAAGGCTAGCGCTCTACCACTTGAGCCACAGCACCACTTCCGGCTTTTTTCTTTTTGCTTATGTGGTGCTGAGGAATCGAATCCAGGGCCTCATGCATGGAAGGCAAGCGCTCTACCACTGAGCCACCTTCCTAGCCCCCTAATTTCTTCTTATGTTTTTTTTTTTTTTTTTTTTTTTTTTTTTTTTTGTCGGTCGTGGGGCTTGAACTCTGGGCCTGGGCGTTGTCCCTCAGCTCTTCAGCTCAAGGCGAGCGCTCTACCACTTGAGCTACAGCGCCACTTCCGGTTTTCTGGTGGTTTATTGGAGATAGGAGTCTCACGGTCTTTCCTGCCCGGGCTGGCTTTGAACCGCGATCCTCAGATCTCAGCCTCCTGAGTAGCTAGGATTACAGGCGTGAGCCACCAGCGCCCGGCTCTTCTTATGTTTTGAATACAAGTACTTCATATCCTTTGATCTAGCTGCTCCAAACCACAGCATTTAGGCAGACCTGTCTTGATCCCAGGTTTGTTAATTTACCTTTGAGGCCTCCAGCAGACTAGAACAGCCCAACTTGCCACTTGGACTTGCTCTTGTGTTTAGCAGCCCACACACAGCACAGAAACCTATCTGTAACTTTTGAGTATTTCTTTCTTTTTTTGGGGGGGGGGTCCGGTCATGGGGCCTGAAATCTGGGCCTGGGTGCTGTCTCAGCTCTTCAGCTCAAGGCTAGCGCTCTACCACTTGAGCCACACAGCACCACTTTCAGCTTTTTTCTTTTTGCTTATGTGGTGCTGAGGAATTGAACCCAGGGCTTCATGCATGCAAGGCAAGCGCTCTACCACTGAGCCACCTTCCCAGCCCCTTTTTGAGTATTTCTTTAGTTGTCAGTTCTTCTGTCTTGCTTGAAGTGAGTCCCTTGTTGGTTTGGCCTTGCAGAATATCACAGATTAATGTCACAGTCAAACTATTCTTTGAATTTGAAAAATCTGCTGCCTCTGCTAAGTAAGCTGGTATAATCTGGACCAGGATTTCAGCAGAGCTGTGCATTTATTAACATCAGTGAACCCATATCAAAACATTGTCATGAGAGCCCATTATTTGCATTGGCATTATACACTGTGTGAATTTGGTGTAGTGACATTTATCAGCTTGTCATAGTACATTGAAGAGTATCACTTCCATCCATATGGTTTATGCTGTCTATTCCTCTCTCCCTTCTGAACCCAAGACAAGTCATATTTTTAGGCTCTGTAATGTTGCCTATAGAGAATGTTATACAGTTGGAATCCTACAGTATGGAGATTGGCCCCTTTTACTTAGTAATAGGCATTTATGTCTTCCTATTTTTTTAAATAAGTGCCAGTCCTGGAGCTCGAACTCAGGACCTGGCACCTTCCTTGAGCTTCTTCTCAAGGCTAGCACTGTTTCACTTGAGCTATAGCTTCACTTCCAGCTTTTTTGGTAGTTTAGTGGAGATAAGAGTCTTGCTAACTTTCCAGCTCGGGCTGGCTTCAAAGCATGATCCTCAGGTCTCAGCCTCTTGAGTATTAAGGATTACAGGTATGACCTACTGGTACCTGCCTTCCATATCTTTGTATGGCTTGATAGCTCATTTCATTTCAGTGACAGTCCATTATTTGCATGTCCTATTGGTTTTCCCACCTTTAGAAAAGCAGAGTTGAATGGATCTTGTAAGTTGCTTCAAAGTTTTTGCAGTTTTAAATAAAGCTACTGTGAACAGCTGAGTGTAGATTTTTTTCCCCTATGGGCATATGTTTTTAACTCTTTGGGGTAGATAAATGGAAACACTACTGCCAGATTGTATACCAGTGTGGCTATGCCATGTTGTGTTCATAGCATCAATGAATGAGTTCCTTTTACAGCACAACCTCACCAGGATTTGATGATGTAATGTTCTAGATTTTGACTATTTTAGTAGCTATGTAATGGTATCTCATGATTGTTTTATTTTATTTTATTTTTTTCATGATTGTTTTAATATGCAGTTCCTAGTGACTTATAATGTGGAGTCCTTTTCTTTTGATTAACTTTTTCCCCCCTGATGCTAAGGTTTGAACTCAGGTCCTTACACTTGTTAGGCCAGTGCTTTACCATGCCTCCAGATTTTTGCTCTGCTTATTTAGGGTCTTACTTTTTGCTCAGGCTAGTATGGACTGTGATCCTCCAATTTATATCATAGCTGTGATAACAGATTCTTACCACCATGCCCAGCTATTGTTTGAAATAGAGTCTTGGAAACATTGTCCCTGGGCTGGCTCTGAACCTCCAACTCCTGATCTCAGCCTTCTCAGTAGCTAAGGTTATAGGTATGAGCCTGTAACCTTGATTATCTTTTAGGGCAGAACGAATAAATTGGTCCTTTTGATTCTTACTTCATAATACACAATACACAATACCTATAACTTCTATAGAAAAACAAATTTTTGCTTAGTTGTTTGTGAATCTAAACCAAAGTATCTGACTTCCTTGTTGTAAAATTTTATTATCTCTGTTTTTGTGACTGGGAGAGTGATAAGCTAGTACCCTACACTGTTAGGTTTATCTGAAAGACACATGGAAAAAGAATTTCCTTCATTTTCATACATTTTGGTGCTTTGCATGTATATTGTTTTCATGGGCTCTGTTAACTTACTTTGAACTTGGCTATGTTAACTTTGTTAAGCCTGTTTTCTTATCTGTAAAATGAGCTCCACATTTATTTGTCCTGTTTTTCTTTGTATTAAAAAATAGATCTATTTCTAATTGAATAATATAAAAATCCATTTAGGAAATTGTGACGATCATCTGCACATATAGACTGTTTCAAACCTGGTTGAACGGGCTGTTGCACACATGTGGGGTTGAGTGCTGTGGGTACAGAGTTGAGAAGACACCATCCAGCTTTTGAGTCTCTTACAGTCTAGTGGAGAGAGGAGAGATGTGAAGATAATTTAGTTGTAATGGGATAATATAGATGTATGCTCAGGGAATCACGGAGCCAGGTTTCTGAAGAGACTGGAAGATGAGGTCTGAGTGAAATCTTCAGACAAGTGTAATTGCAGGTTATGATGGAGTAGACGATGAAAAGGACGAGTTAGGAAATAATAGTGGTAGTCCTCTCCATGTTTCAGAATTATTCAGGGTTGTTTGCCAACTCTGTTGACCTTGTTTTTGAGACCAGCCATTTTTACCCTCGAGGAAGGCATGTTACGTTAAGTCAATTAGCCAGACCCAGTGAGAATGAGTTGGGAGTGACCCTGCTCCCTCATTTCGCATACATTGCCAATACTTGCGGCAAGCATGGTGGTTGTGTTGGTGTAATTTCATCACATAATTATGCAGTAGTTGTGGATTAATTTCTGCATCAGAAGCTAAGACTTAGAACCGTGAAGTCCTTGATGTAAATAAGACCCTAGTTTATGGCAGAACTTAGACCCGAGTTACTTTACTCCTGGTGTATGTGTGTGTATGTGTGCTTGTGTGTGTGCATACACAGGCATGCTGGTACTGGTGCTTGAACTCCAGGCCTAGATGCTGCTTTGTTTCTCAAGGCTGGTGCGCTACCATTTGAGTCATAGGTCTACTTCCAGCTTTTTGGTGGCTAATTGGAGATCAGAATCTTGCAGACTTTTCTGCCCAGGCTTGCTTTGAACTGGAACTCTCACATCTCAGCCTCCGGAGTAGCTACGATTACAGGTATGAGCCATAGGTCTGGCTGACACCTGATCTTTTTTGTACTTTGGTAATGTTGCCATGATGGCTTGGTTTTACTCTGTCTTCAGAATGTTCTACTGAATTCAAAACTAAGTCTTTAGAACAGAATATTGCATTTCAGAATAATTAGAACTGAAAATTTCATGTCAAGATGGCAGTAGGGAACTGGGTAAGGAAACAAAGTCTTGGGGTTGGGGTGGGCATGCATCCTTTGACATGTGAGGTGTCACAAAAGTTACCTATCTGCAGCCTGTTTGTATGAATTATATGCAGGAAACAAGCATGGTCTGAGTATTTACAGGGTGTGAAAATGGTTAAAATTGAGGTGGTGGCTTTGATCCCTCCCAAGAGGTCACAGCAACCCACTGATTGCTTTAGCTCTTTTCACAGAGCAGCCTTGCAAGATGAAGTAGAAGTGAAATGTATTTCTTCTTTAATATAGGAGATTGATTTTTTTTTCTGGGAAAAATATTACCTGCGAAGGGCATTTAAGAGGCATTTCAAGGGCATTTAAACTGATCACAAATACAACAAGGAGGGAAAGAGAACATTATATTCTGGAATACTTCACATGTACCACTGTGGTGATGAGAGTAACCACGTTCTGTGATTTATGTAATTCTCAGGATAATTGTGTTGCTAGCCTTACTCAGAGCTTCATGCACCCACTGGTACTGCTTAAGTCATACCTCCATCCCTGCTTTTAGCTGGTTATTTTTAAGATAGGCTCTTCCTGCCTGGGCACACATCTGCTTTAGGCTTTCCTTAGTTTCTGGGATGACAGCCATCTTCACAATTTCCCTCCATTGATATGGGGACTCTTGCACTTTTCTGCCAAGGCTGGCCTGAAACCGAGATCCTCCCAATCTCAGCTACTATCTTGGGATAACATAACCAGTTGAAAACTTTTCTGCCAAGGCTGGCTTTGAACTTGACTCTTGATTTCAGTTTACCAAGTACTTTATGACTGCAGATGTGAGCCACTGGCAACTCATATATAGTTTATAATTATATTTTAAATAGGCACAAATTGGTATATATTTACTATGTTTAACATGATGCTTTAATGTGTAGTAACACTGTAAAATGACTACATTTAGCTAAAATGTATTACCTCGCATGGTTATTGTTTTTTGTGGTAAGGACAATACTTGAAATCCATTCGCTTACATTTTTGAAGAATGTGGTATACTGTTAATGATGTGATAAGATGTCACAGCCATTAAAATTAAAGCATGAATTGTCTGGCTCAGAGTTCATGTTTTATCTATGTTGTCTCTAATAAAGAAGTGGTAGTATGTTTTTAGAATGTGAACTTTTTTCACTCTCTTAGATGATAAGCATAAAATGTCCAACTAACTTTATTTTTTTAAAAAAAACAGGTATACAAGCTCGAAACTATTTAGGAAATGTAACATATATCAACATCCCTGAATTTCATGATATTCTTGGTTAAGGAGGGAGGAAAACAAGAAAAGATGAAAGAGTGGTCAAGATCAGAAGAACATGAAGGGCAGTTAAATGATAGACCACAGGAAGTTAGTTTTGATGTGACCATAGCCTGAGTTACCATTTTCTTGTTATCTTGTTGAGGTGTTTTTTGTTTTTGGTTTTTTTTTTTTTTTGGTCAGTCATGGGGCTTGAACTCTGGGCATGAGCGCTGTCCCTAAGCTCTTCAGCTCAAGGCAAGCACTCTACCAGTTGAGCCACAGCGCCACTTCCAGTTTTCTGGTGGTTTATTTGAGATCAGAGTCTCATAGACTTTCATGCCTGGGCTGGCTTTGAACCTCAATCCTCAGATCTCAACCTCCTGAGTAGCTAGGATTACAGGTATGAGCCACTGGCAACCAGCATTGTTGAGGGTTATAGATTGTTACCACATCTCAGAAACTGACATTCCTTTCAAAGCACATGAAGTCATGTTTTATGTGTATTTCATTTATCTGGAAAGGTCTCTGTATTTTGTCTTTTCTGAATAACTTCCTCAGAGAATCCCCACCATGCTGGCATTTCTTCTAAATACAATGGTGTGGCAGAGTGGAAGTAAGCATTGAAGGCTGGGGGCCCAGGTTTACTCTTATTTGCAGTTTAGCCTTGGTAGGATGACATAGGAATGTGATCATGGCCCATTGCTCATCTTGTTTGGGTGCAAAGTGACATGATGTAGATAAATGTAAACTCAGGCTTTCTTTAACCAGAGTTTGTGTAGAAATAACTAGATGAATACCTAGTGAACGTCTTGATCTTGGGCAGATTACACTCTGGTGGGCTTAAATCTTGATATGTAAAATGAGCACATTGTGTTGTGTGGTCACTGATTGGTCTTTTTCAGAATTGGAATATCTGACTACCAGTCAGGCTTAGCATCTTTGATGGTCCACCTCTGATGAGGAGTGAAGGCTCCAGAATCATTGGACTGGGACAAATTCCTTCCCTCCCCATCAGCAGTAGAAGGACCGTGAGCATTTACTTCTCTTTATCGGTCAGTGTGTTTATTGGTAAACACACTGCTGAGGGTTTGATCACATAGCATTCTTAGAGCAATGCAGCAGCAGCTTTGAATTTGTGGGTTGAGAAGACTTTTGCATTTGCCTTGTTGTTGTTCAAAGATGAAAAACTAAAAGTTCCCCACAGGTGCTATGGCTCTCCCAGAGGTACAACTAAGATTAAAACAAGATGTTCTGACACTTTACATCATTTGGCAATCTTTGTAATATCTAAATTCTGTCTGTTGTTTATTATTCTGCACATGAGTTAAACATAAACCCTGGCTAGGTAACACTGAACAAGAAGAAATTGCTTTCATCAGGCCACCAGTAATAGATCAGATAAGAGCAAAATGGGGCAGAGAAAATGAGATTGGCTTCTACCTTTTGAGTATTTTTATTATTGTTGGTGGTGGTTTGTTTTTGTGCCAGTCCTAGGGCTTGAACACAAGGCTTGAGCACTGTCCCTAGGTCAGGGCCTGGGCACTTACCCAAGGTCATATTCTGAACCTTTGTTTTCCCTTATCTAAAATAGATGGGGGGTACTATTCTACAGTTTCTGGTAGTTTGTCAACACTGAAGAGTCTAGTAGCAGTGACTCACCCCTGTAATCCTGGCTACTCAGGATGCTGAGATCTAAGAATCAAGATTCAAAGTCAGCCTGAGTGGGAAAGAAAGTTTGTGAGACTTTAATCTCCAGTTAATCATCAAGCCGGAAGTGGAACTGTGGCTCAAGTGGCAGAGTGCTAGTCTTGAATCAGAAAGCTAAAGGACAGTACCAAGCCCTGCATTCGAGCCCTAGAACTGGCACAAAAAGAAACCAGTGCCACCACCACCACCACCACCAACAACAAAAACACTGAAGAATATGTTCATTATCAGAAAGTAATTTGCCAGCCCAAAACATAGATTCTCCAATTTTAGAAAACGTCACAATAGGAAGGAAGCCTGTTTGTTGGTAGAGTTTATAATTGTAGGCCTGCCAAACATAAAGAATAAACCAAGAATGATATTTTGAGAAAGTTCTTTTTACAGG
The DNA here is from genome assembly GCF_024711535.1 of Dipodomys merriami. Classification (NCBI taxonomy): domain Eukaryota; kingdom Metazoa; phylum Chordata; class Mammalia; order Rodentia; family Heteromyidae; genus Dipodomys; species Dipodomys merriami. The sequence continues at coordinate 44,475,429 of NW_027206512.1, read as the reverse complement.
GTGGACCCAAAGGAAACCAGTCATTAGGTGAAAATAAACGAAGAGTTTTGAGACAATATTTGCTTGCAGACATTTACACAGGCCTATTGTGATACTCTCCATTGTGTCTTTTTTAATGTTAAAAAATTAACAAGTTTCTAAATATAGAATTGTAGAACTTCTACAATTAGATTTCAGAAACACAAATCAAAAGTCTTATGCGTGGTGAGTTTGTAATTTTTTGTTCCTTTTAAACATCTATGTTCAAAGCCTGGTGACTGGAAAGGATTCCAAATTGTATCCCATTTCTAAAAACACATGAATGTGCCAGGCACTGGTGGCTCACACCTGTAATCCTAGCTACTGATGAGGCTGAGATCTGAGGATCATGGTTGGAAGCCAGCCTGGGCTGGAAAACCAGTGAGATTCTATTTTTCAAATTACCAAAAAAAATCTCAATTGGAGCTATGGCTCTAGTAGTACAGTGCTAGCCTTGAGCAAAAACAAACAAAAAACAAAAAAAACCCCTCAGGGACAGCTGAGTTCAAGCCCCAGGACTAACATAAAAACAAAACCAAAAACCATAAAGCAATGCATAGGAATATATTACCCTGATGTTTTGTAAAGCAGACTTTCAATTCTGCATCCCTCTCTCCCTTCCTCCCTTCCTTCTTAGACACTTTAGACCAATAAGGAAATTTTATAGCGAAGACATTTCATCCAGATTAAAAGCAGACATTAGGACTTAGTGTGATCTAGAAAAACGGGAGGTTCATTTCTGCAGCCTGACTCTGTGACCTGGTGCCTATTATTCCAGCCTTTTGTGTCCTTATTTCCTGACCATTGAAATGAATAGGTTGAATGAGTGGTTGGAGGTTCCCATCCCAGCTGTGAGATTTGACAGTCCAGACAGGAGAAGCTGCATAACCAAAGATGTAGAGGCGGGACTTGGACAGGCTCAGGACTCCTGTAAAATGTGGTTGGTAAAAAGGTAACTGTCAGGGAAACCAAGTGAAATAAGGCAGCAAAAGAGGGTCTGCAGGTTGACTGTTTTGATAGAGGTTGAAGAGAAGATCTACAAGGCTCTCCTAAGAGTTCCATTGGAACTGTGCTTCTGAAAGATGAGGCTGAGATGGAGAACAGGATGCTTAGATGCAAGGTTAGGCCTAGAGGCTGGGCCTCAGGTGGGATTGGGAATCTTTTTAGGATCTGGCTGAGCTAAGTGCAGGTCTGAATTATCATTTGGGGCTCATGCCGAGAGAGAATATATACTGATGGCTAATGAAAGATGGAACAAGGGGAAGTGTGTATGAGCCAGTTTCCATGTTCCAAACTCAGTTGGTAAACCAGGAATGGAGGAGAAAGACTTCAGGGGGAAGAGCTTGAGTTTTATGTGTATTTTTTCTTTTGTTTGCTTTGGTTTTGTGCTGGTTCTGGGGCCTACGTACTGTCTCTTAGCTTTTTTACTCAAGCCTGGCACTCTACCACTTGAGCCACAGCTCCACTTTTAGCTTTTTGGTAGTTAATTTTAAATAAGACTCTTATAGACTTTACTGTGGCCGTGAACCTCAATCCTCAGATCTCAGCCTCCTCAGTAGCTAGGATTACAGGCATGGGCCACCTGTGCCCAGCAGATTTGGGTGTTTTTAAAATCAAGGTGTCTTAAAGTCTAGGTGATTCTTGAGGTGATTGGAAATGTGAGTCATATTTAGGGAAGAATTCAGAGGTTTAGATAAAGATTAAAAAATCATATTTGTGGACCTTGGCAGGAGTGGGGAGGGGGAGCAGATCTGAGAGCAGGTCCTGAGAAAGAAAAGCAGAACATAGTTCTCCAGGATGTCCGCAGTGGAAGAGCATTTCATTAGCTACATTTGAAAGGAGGCCATCACATCAGTAAGATTTACTACCCTGCCTCCCTAAAATGCTAATCTCTAGTGTTTTGTTTTGTTTTTTCCTTTGCCCTGGCAAATCAAGATGAAGTGTCACTTTTGAAAATGTTGTTAGGATTCAGTGACTACAGATTCTGCTGGAATCTTGTTCCTTGATTGTAGTGGGTGGATCAAAGTTCAGCTCCGGTGAGCTGCAGAAGCTTTTGGACACACTTTAGTGCTCCCCTGGCATGGGAGGAACAGCCAGCTCTGGGCACGTTCTCAGCAGCAGCTCTTGGGCTGCTGCAAGCCAGCCTTTATCTCGTGTTGGCCTTGGTTTGGATGGTGTTCTCTAGGATTGTTCCTGAGTGTAGAATATCTGACCTCCTGAAGACAAATCAGTCTCCCAGTAGGGGAGCCCCCGGCTGCTGGGAGAGAACCGTGCCTTCAAACTCCTACCTGCTGAAACCTTTTGCTGACTCCTAGCAGAGCCTAGAAGGCAGAGGCAGGTTCTAGTGTCTATTTTGTCTTTTTTTGGCATTGAATATAGATTTAAAAAATTTTAATGGACTCATACTTGTACATATTTATGGAGTACAGTGTGGCATTCAAAAATCACTTTCCAAGAGCTCTAAGACCTCTTGATGCCCCTCTCACCGTTTGTTCCTGGTCCTCCCCAACCCCATATGAGCCCTCAGCTCCTCCTCCCAGTTTCTGCTTGGCGGTTTGCAGACACTGTGACACCCTACAGTTGTTACTGTGGTTTTTAAAGTCTCCTGAAACCAGAAATGAAACCTCCTGTGTGGCCTGATTAGCAAGAAGAAGAGTCTAGCTGTGACCCTTTCTTGATGCAAGGACAACATTTCTCTTAATGGCTTAGTTTTTTGGTTGCTTGTCATTGTGGCTTCCAGGCCATTCTGCAGGCTTATCCTGGGCTTACAATCAGCTAAAATCCTTAAATCTACTTCACATGAACTTTTGGCAAGCTGTGTCTTACTTCACGGATAGTTAATCATCTGAGACCATTTTTTCCCCCTTAACTTCTGCTGTTTTACAAGGTCCATATTTACACTTTACATATATTGGCATGTTCCTGCTGTTTTAGAACTTCCATTGGTACTTGGCTGTCGTCTATATTTTTGATTGAATTCCTTTACCTGTGAGAACAGAAATAAGTATTTACTGCTCAATTCTGCTATCGAAGTAACACTTTGCTAAGCTACAATCTAAGTTTTGTAAACTTGTTAAAGTCATCTAACTTTTATTTATTTATTTATTTGTTTGTTTATTAGTCGTGAGGCTTGAACTCTGGGCCTGGGCACTGTCTTTCAGCTCTTCAGCTCAAGGCTAGTGCTCTACCACTTGAGCCACAGGCACTTCTGGTTTTCTGGTGGTTTATTGGAGATAAGAGTCTCATAGTCTTTTGTGCCCAGGCTGGCTTTGAACCACGAATCTCAGATCTCAGCCTCCTGAATAGCTAGGATAGCAGGTGTGAGCCACTGGCACTGGCTTTATCTAACATTTTTAACTGGGAGAAAGCAAAGGAGCAACACAGTGTTGTTACTGTTATTAAGGTGTTTTTGTTACACTTAGTATTGCATAAAGTCTAAAGTGTGTAAAGGGTAAAATAGGTGATAATAGTTTATTGGTTTTCTGGACATCTGAGGCTCACACCTGTAATCATAATTACACAGGTTTAGATTTGAGGATCACTATTCAAAGCCAGCCTGGACAAGAAAGTGCCTGAAACTTTCTTCAATTAACCACCAAAAAGTTGGAAATGTAGTTGTCGCTCAAGTGGTAAAGTCCTAGTCTTGAGTACAAAAGCACAACAGTGCCCAAGTCCTGAGTTCAAGCTTCAGGAATTAGCTTGGTAGACACACGCACACACACACACACACACACACACACACACACACACACACACACACACACACACACACACACACACACACACACACACACACACACACACACACACACACACACACACACACACACACACACACACACACACACACACACACACACACACACACACACACACACACACACACACACACACACACACACACACACACACACACCCCATCAGTTTTGGCTAAAGTTCTGATTTACCTGCTGCTTGGTAGACACACACACACACCCATCAGTTTTGGCTAAAGTTCTGATTTACCTGCTCATTAAGATTACAGAAAAAGAGTGACTGCTTAGGCCAAAATGATGTGAGAAAGACGTGTTTCTGTCACTGATCTGAAGGAAGCTCAGGATTCTTCACTATGTATGTGATAGGTTTACTGAAGAATGCAAGCAATGCTGTAAAGGCTAGTGTGATGTATCTAAAAATTGTGAACACATATTTACAAGACATACCAGAACTGAGTTCTGCAACAGCTGACACCCAGTGTATTAATAAGTTTAATTTTCACACATTTGTTTGGAAATCGCCATGGACCTCATAGGTTGGCAACATGTCTTTACAGGGCTGCTCTATCTGTGCAGATTGCATAAAGCCATCAGCCAGCAATATCAGCAGGACTGAGCCAAACCATACATGGGTTTTTGTTTGCAAGGTGGGAGGCACTGAATATTCATGGGTAGTCCTATGCTATGAATTATTTTGCTGTTGTTTTTCTTAAACACCTATAGTCCTAGGTACTCAGGAGGCTGAGATTTGAGATTTGAAGCCAGCCTGGACTGGAAAAGTCAGTGAGACTCTGATCTTTAACCACCAGAAAGCTGGGAGTGGGGTTGTGGTTCAAATGGTAGAGTACCAGCCTTGAGCTGAAAAAGCTAAAGTATAGCATCCAGGCCCTGAGTTTAAGCCCTTGTACTGGTACAAACAAAAATCAAAACAAAAAAGTGATACGATGTCAAGATGAATCTGTACTGTGTCTACAATGTAATATGATCATTTTTATATGGTTATATCACTTTACTGTAATTCCTAAGGTGTGAGAATGTTTATTTGATGAAGAGGCTCATGGTTTATCAAACCTGTCAGCTTCATATGGCAGCCATTTCTTGGTATTGCCACAGTTTTAACTTAATCTACAAGTTTTTTTCTTACCTGTGTACACTCAGAGACACTCTTTTTAAAAAATACATTTTTATTGTCTTTAGTTGTACACAAGGGAGTTGCCATTCCACAGAGCAGTTTGTGAATACATCTTGATCAGAGTCACCCCTTTCCTCATTCTCCCCAAAGAGGCTTTTAAATATTTCTTGTAGTATAGGATTTAAAGTTTTGGATTTCTAAAGATTTTTGAAGTTTGTTTAAAATCTTGTTTTTATTACTTAAAGCTTTTGTATAATACATAATTTAAAAATGTGCCATTTGATTTGTTCATTGAAATCATTTATCCTCATAAATTTAAAGTCAAGCTGTTTTTCAATTTTTACAATTTTGTCTCTGAAAGTCCTTTCTAACAGTAGACAATAACCTTAGGAAGACTGGTGTGAAGAAAAATTGAGAATATTTAAAAAATTATAAAAGCAGTATAAGTAAGCTATAGAAAAATGCATGTAGATAACAATAATACCATATTCCTGCTATGCAGACCTTTTGGCAATATTGTGATTTGAACTCAGGGCCTTGTGCTTGCTTGGCAGGTGCTATAATACTTGAGTCATGTTCCCTGTTACTTTTTTTTTTTTGCTTTATTTTTGAATAGCATATCATGTTATTGCCCAGGGCTAGCCTTGAACTCAGTCTTCCTACTCATGCCTCCTAGGTTTGTAGGCATGTACCACCACATGTGAATTATTCTTTTTGTTGATAAGTACTTTTAAAACTGTATCTCTTTCTGAAACTAAGTAGAAGAAACAGCATGTTTTGTACTACTTTTTCAACATGCATTTACTACTACTACTACCACCACTACTTCCTGTTTTTGCTCAGTCACAATTTTTGGCAATAATGCCAGTGGAGTGAGGGAATTCCAAGCTCCAGCACATCCCTGGTTTCACTATTATCTTTGCAATTTCGTTTATTGTTCAGGCATATAATGTCCCTGAACAAAGAGAAATCTCAGCTGAGTACTAGGTGCAATCTTGCCTCAGTGGTTCTGCTGGAACACTGAGCAGTCAGTTAGGTCTCTGGTTTCCTCCTCATCTCTCCTACCCTATTAGCATTTCTAGTCAGCTTTACTGTAAAGAGCTGTATGGCCATTGCTTGAGAGGCTGGCATTTCTCACTCCTCAGCTGCTCCATGATTCTTTCATCAGTCATTTACACACTGTAGGAGTGAGGAACTAAACTTCCTGTCTGGCTGGGGTGCACATGGTTGTGTAAAACATTGTTCGTCACACTTCCTTAAATCAGGGCTTTGTACTTTTTGGCAGGCCCTCTACCACTTGAGCCACTAAAGCCCTTTTGGCTTTAGTTTATTTTTAGATAGAGTTTTGATTTTTTGCCGGGGCTAGCTTTGCACTATGATCCTCCTCCTTCACCTCCTATGTAGCTGGGATTACAGGTGTGCACCACCACCTACCTTAATTTTTATGAGAAAGGATTTCACTAACGTTTTTACCCAAGCTGAAATAATAATGGGATCTTTGATCCCAAATCATAGCTTTTTGGAATGAAGTTCCAAAGGCATTTATTTTGCTATGGTTTTCCTGTTCTCATTGTCACCGGTAATAGAAAGTTAGCCATTGAAAATACTTTGCCATCTAGTTCTGTAGTGAAGTAAGTTATGTTGAAAGACTAACTCAGCAATAAATTGCATCAGATTTAAATTGAATTCTATTGTTTGAAAGGACATGTAATGTTAGTTTATGTTGATGACTTTGTACTATGTACAACTTAATTTAATTATTCTAATAGACATTGGATATTACTCAATAAGCATTTGCTTTCCTTATGGATGGCAGCCTGTCATTTTCATTTCTGTGTAGATTCTCTGGTCATGGCTTCTGGCAAGCTTTCCCCATTTTCAGTTAGATTTATGTTGACGTTGGAATGGTGGGGATGTCTTTGATGCATTATTTATGTATGTGATATATACACACCATGGTTCCAAAAGAGATGAATGGTAGTAGTTGTTTTCCTATTTGAATTCTTATTGGTTTCCCTTCCTCCTCTGGGCTGGGGTCAGAGGACAAAAGTTGGCCCCTATGCATTTGGAAAAAAAATTGGGTCTTTATTCCCACTAACTTCTAACTAAAATCCAAACCATCTTCAGTTCTTCATATAGTCATTAAACCCAGAAGCATCTGTATTCCTTGGTAGTAATGGCAACAGTATTGTGATTCTTCTCCAAGCTTTTCTCATGCAGGTTAGACATCAGATCTGTCCAGACACCAGCCCTAGCTGAGTGGCTAGAGATTCAGTTGAGTTCTGGCTAGAGTTCATACACTAAGGTTGGCTAGAGTTCATACAGTAAGGTTAAGCACTTAGCTCCACAACACTGTACCCACTTTGGTGCCTGGTACATGTCCCAGGCCTCCCTTACTCCTGACCAATAAATCAAGGGTTCCCACAGCCCTCAGGTTTAATAATTTGCTAGAATGACTCCTAGAACTCAGAACTCTCTTCACTTATGTAAAGACATAAGTGAGACAGCCCATAGGGAAGGGTATGGTGGGGCTTAGGAGGCTTGTGGCCATGCTTCATGCTCTCTTAGGGTGTGCCTTCTCCACCTGCTCACTAAACTGGAAGCTTGGCATCAGTTCTGAGGAGTTCTGTGGAGGTTCCAGTACTTAGAGATGATTAGTTTAAATTGTGGGCCACTGGTAATAAACTCAACCTTTGCCCCTCCAAGAAAATAGAGCCCATAGTTCAAACTCTTTTATGGTATGGTTGATTCCTTTGGCAGTTGGGCCTCTATCCTGAGTTATCTAGGGGCAGGCCCAGAGCCACCCCAGTAGCACAGTAAATTTATGGTGGGAAGAAGGGGCTGTGATAGCAACACATACTCTTAGTGTGTCATTCAGAAAATTCTAATAGCATGTATGGGGGCTGGAAATGTGGCTTAGTAGTAGTGTTTGCCTAGAATACATGAGGCCCTGGGTTCGATTCCTCAGTACCACTTAATGAAAAAAATACCACGTATTTTTTTTTAAAGCCAGCTCTGGGGCTTGAAGTCAGGGCCTCCTGTTGATTTTTTTCCACTCATGGTTGGCACTTTACCACTCAATCCACTCCTGCATTTCTGAAATTTTGCTAGTTAAATGACAATAGGTCTCAAGGATTTGCCTGTCCTGGCTGCCTCCGAACCTTGTTCCTCAGATCTTAGCTAACTGAGTAGCCGAGCCGCCTGTGCCTGGCTATGCACGCTCATCTTTTCTTTTAAATACAAGAGGCATGTGACTTACCACTAAATCTTGCTAATATAGTAACAAACATATAATACTGTATCATAATTATTCTGATTATTTCAGCATAATTAAACCCTTTTGTATTCCCTTGTATTCTGTTTGACTCATGCAAAAATTTAATCCTGAGAAGGGCCCATAGACTTCACCAGGCTGTTAAAGCATCACATCGGTAGCTTAAAGAGTTTAAGAATCTCTGCTTTAGTCCCTGGGGTGCATTTGAGAGAGCTGGCCACCATTTGCCTAAAGAGGATTGGTAAGAATTTGAGTGTATGTTATTAAAGATGAGAGAGGGGACTACCTCTCATACATCAGCACACACTTAATACAACTTCATAGTCTTGGTGGTCACTGCAACATATGCTCACTGAATAGGAGGGTTCAGCTACTTTTTTGTTGTTGTTGTTCTTTGGTGCTGAGGATCAAATCCAGGGCCTTATGCCTAAGGGCTCTACCACTGATGTACATTCCAGCCTAATTCTTTACCACCTTTGACAAAATACACCGAACAAATTACCACCCAAAAAGTTATTAAAAATAAAAATAGCTAAGGCACTTAAAGGGATCAGTCTTCAGCTGTCTAGAAAAGTCTTATAATCCAAAAGGACTTAGTCCTGGTGTTTCTGGATTACTATTTTTGCACATTTGTTCCTTTTGCAAATATTTGTTGCATACCTACCATGTGCAGGGCATTGTGGTCGAATTATATACTACAGGATTGTGGTAGTTTTGCGAAGGTCTATTTGAAATATTTATTTTCACTTAAAGTCTTTGGGGTCATTACATTCTTAGCACATTGAGCATACACTGAATACTTGTGGTATGCCAGACACTGTCCTAGGGCCTTTGGCCTATACAAGTGAGCAAGAGAGACACTGCTGACATTTGAATGCTTAGGAATTTATGCTCTGAAGTTTGTGTTACTAACCTGAATGTGCTCCGTTGCCACTCACAGAACTTGTGTATTTTGTCAGGTTGTTGCTTCATCCTATTTGTATATGGGTCATTATGAAATCTAGAGCTGCTAGAAGAAGGGATGTTCTGATTTCACAGCCTCCTTTTAATCTGAATATATCACTTCTGGAGTAGGTGGAATGGATGCAAAGTTGAGGGTGGAAGAGTTATGTTGCCTATAGAATATATGGAAATTGTAGTCAAACATTTAAAATGTGATTGGCATTATCTGTTGCTAGTTAATGGCACAGAATGAGTTATTATTTCTCAACCCTTCTGTACTGAAAGACAGTTGGAATAATAATAAGCTTATGCATCTAGATACTAGTTTCCTAATAGTCCTGGTGGTAAGTGTTCTTAAACCATGATGACAGCCGGGTGCTGGTGGCTCACACCTGTAATCCTAGCTACTCAGAAGGCTGAGATCTGAGAATCGAGGTTCAAAGCCAGCTCGGGCAGGAAAGTCCATGAGGCTCTTATCTCCAATAAAACACTCAGAAAACCGGAAGTAGCGCTGTGGCTCAAGTGGTAGAGCGCTAGCCTTGAGCTGCCATCTCCATCACCAACAACACCCCCCCCCAAAAAAAAAAACAACACCTGATATCTTATTCTTCTGTCTAAATGGGACAGATTGTTTTGAGGTGGAGCACTGGCATCTTCAATTGTAAGAGTTTCCTCTCTCTTTCTAATAGGTCTATATCACCTGTCCTTCATCACATCCCACTAGGCAGTGTGGACATACTATGCACCATCATACCCAACGTAGTTTTATTATTGAGGCCCTTAGCAAAGGGTGAACAATGCGAAAGCAGCTAAACTGCATGGTGGATTTCTACCACCATGTCAGCAGAAACAAAGTAGTTAGAACAGGAATACCCAATCTGAATAGACTGATGGTATGTATGTAAATGATTGATCAAGGTAGAAGGCAAGTGCCACAGGAAGAAAAGTACTCCAGAGCCTGAAGATAGAGAAACAAAACAAAACCTCAACATAAGTGCACTTCTAATAAATTGTGAAGAGCAGGTAACTTAAGAATTTCCTATATTTTGTTCTCCTTAAAATGAAACCAGGGGCTGGGAAGGTGGCTCAGTGGTAGAGCGCTTGCCTTGCATGCCTGAGGCCCTGGGTTCGATTCCTCAGCACCACATAAGCAAAAAGAAAAAAGCCGGAAGTGGCGCTGTGGCTCAAGTGGTAGAGCACTAGCCTTGAGCTGAAGAGCTGAGGGACAGCGCCCAGGCCCAGAGTTCAGGCCCCACGACCGGACCCAAAAATAAAATAAAATAAAATAAAACCAGCTCCCAAAGACCCTGACTCATTTTTAATGATAAAGGAGTTAATTAATATCATATAAAAATATCCAGAAACAGTCAAAGTGGAATTCATGTTTGAGGGGCTGTTTGCCCTTTCTACTATAAAAAAAATGAAAAAGGGCTATAACCACACGTCATATCAGTGGACAAAATTAGACTGGAAAACACAAGTAATTTGCAAAATCTCTTTAGCACTGCCTCATTCATGGGTCCTGAAAGGCAACTTTCCTCTCCTTGTATCAGGGCCCATGCCTAGAGTCGACTAGTGTCAATGCCTCTGGGACATCACATGGTCTCACTCTCACTGGTTTTCATCCTTTGCTTACCTATAATCAGATCCACCCCAATAAAAACACAGCTGAAAAATTTTCTGTGTTTGGGCCAGATCTCCAAGGGCAGAACTGTATGTCTTACATAAAGGAGAAGATTTTCCTGATTCAAAGGAACTGAAGAAATAAAAGCTCCCTATGCAGGTCACAAGCAGCAAGAAAGAGAGGTCCCCATGGAGGCTATACTTTTGTTACAAACTTGACTCAAACACTGCACACGTTCAGATCAGATATAAACAGAGGGAAAGAAAAACTTTATGAACACATTCACTACCTAAGCACAAATGATCTGGTCTTTTTACTCAAATTGTTACCCCTTTTCTGAGAATAATACGGAAAATACCCAAGATTCAGATGAGTAGGCCTAGAGAGCCAGCACCTTACAATCTCACAGTGAATGAAACCAGTTAATCTGAACCAAGACGTCAGCTGTGATATATAAACTTAGGTATCTTTTTCTCCTTCTCTAGTTCCCCCACTCCATTTTAAGAGGGAAATATTGAAAGCATTTTTTAAAAAGTTCTGGAATACCTCCCTCTTAACATTCCTCTCTCACCTGTCACTGGGGCTTACAATCTACTCACAACAAGCAGAGGCAGCTAGAGTCTGTCTTTCTGAGATATCTATCATTTTATGACCAGCAAAATGCAGGTCAGCTATGACTGAGCAGAATGAATAGAGAAAAAGAATGCCTTGCCATCATCCTCTCCTTTTCTCTCTCAAGGAGGTCAAGGTCAGAACCTTGGGCTGCTTCGAGGAGCTGCTTTGGTCTGAAAGGGCCAACTCAAGATTTAAAAACAGCAGCTCTCTAAATACTAATGTTTTAACCATTTTCATAATTCATCCTGCTTTCAAACAACAACCATCTTTTTGATTTCTAATCACGCTTGATACATGTTCACTCATAATCTTAGGTCTAGAAGTATCTGCAGTTTTTTAGTTTTTCTTCCTTTTCCTTCCCCTTTCTTTCCTCCTTTTTCTACTCCTCTTCCTGCTGCTCCTCTTTCTCTTTCTCCTCCTTTTCTCTTGTTCCTCCTTTTTGTGATTTCCTTTCCAAAAACAGAAATATCCTTTTCTCATCATTGGCATATGTCACTAACACATCAACCCACATAGAACCATCATATCTCGTTGTGATAAGCAAGGCATGAATTATACTCACTGTAAACACTGTACACATTTGCTAAGGTCTGGATATTAAATATTCCCCAAAGTTTATATACAGAGTTCTTGGTCCCTAGTTGATGGTACTTCTGGGAGGTGGGGCCTAACTGGAGAAAGTGGGTCATGTGCAGTACCCTCTTGAAGAGGATATTGGGATTCTGGCCTCATCTTTGCTTCACCACCATGAAGTGAGCGCCTTGCTGCCACAGGTCAAAAACAAGGCCGAACAACCTAAAACCTAAAACCACGAACCCCAATAGCTAGAGCATGTGGGAGAGCAGTCATTTTGTCCCTACCCAGGTGTTTGCAGCCAACTAATGAGCATCTCTGGTCTCTGTTTTGGGAAGATGCAATTGACCTTTTAGCTAGTTGTAAGCCAAGAGCAGGGTTGAGGCATTAGTTCACTATGGGGAACTGACATCATTACAGGATAGACCAGGGCCCATGCCCAGCCTATGTGACAGTAGTAACATTGCTCATGTTTGTGAGTAGCATCTGTCACATTATCTTAGGAATCACATACTCAGACATGTCAAGGGGAATGATGTCTTACTCATCTGGGGTGTGTTCAGTCTTCATGACTGAGTCCAGTCCTCTCAGGCCAAACTGGTATATAATATGATGTTACACCTTGATTATGGCAGGTGGTTGCTTTGTTCTCTTTAAAATGTAACTAGGGCCAGGAATGTGGCTTCGTGGTAGAGTGCTTGTCTAGCATGCACGAAGCCCTGGGTTCGAGTCCTCAGTACCACATACACAGAAAAAGCCTGAAGTGGCTCTGTGGCTCAAGTGGTAGAGTCCTAGCCTTGAGCAAAAAAAAAGCTCAGCGACAGTGCCCAGGCCCTGAGTTCAAGGGCCAGAAATGGCAAAAAACAAAAACAAAAACAAAAAAAACTAGTGGGCATATTTTCTTAAGTGTCTTGTATGAAATTCTGTGAGAAAAAGAGTGAGGAAAAACTTGTTTTAGTTTTCTTCCTCCTTTACCTTGTTATGATGAAATACACAGATAATCACTAATTATCATTGACAACAAAATTCAGGTCTGTTCCTTTTAGAAAACTATTATAATGAAGTATTTTTGAAATGCTTGTTTGAACTCCTTGCACTAAGAAATCATTTCATTTAAGGGACCATGAACAGCTTTTTGCAGCTTTAAAATGTTTTAATATAATATAACAGGAAAAATTGCTAGTTTTAAATATAACTACCAACCTTCTTTTGATTCATTTAACATTGTTTGTTAGTTGACAGAATAACAAAACTGTAAATGTAAGTAAAATGACTCTTTCTAAAGATTGCTACATGAACTTTCATAAATCCTTGTGAATAAAATTACACTTGCAGTTATGCTTAAGCTCTTCAAATCCCTATATCCTTCAGAAGAAAGTTGACCCAAATGCTTAAATAAGGACTTTTCTTACAGACATGAGTATTTCTAATGCTCCTGGAGTATCATTTTTCTTCTGCCTATAAAACAATACTCACTTAAGCCTGCTCCTGGCACTGTGTCCTTTACTATGCATTTATTAGTGTGTGAATTTGTTTTGGATGTTAGCAGTGCATATTTCTTTTCAAATCTAAGCTCTAGAATAAACTGAAATAGTTGATATAAGTAGAGTTTCATTGGTTTTGTGTGTGTAAGTTTATATGCTAGACAGGTGCCCTAACACTGAACTACATCCCCAACTCCCATTTTTCAATATCTAAACAGGTCTGCTTCTTCATTTATGGTTGTTGATCCTAACATTTTTGTTGTGGTCCCCAGTGCATAAAGAGTTAAACTCCAAATCCTTATTAAATTTATTCCAGTCAAATGCTTTTCAAATTCTTGTGCTGTAGTTAGTTTTGATTTACTTTATCTGCTTATCTGCAAACAGAAATGACGTAGTTATTACTGCTCTGACTAAATGAAACATGATTTTCATTGAAAGTACCTAGATCATATCAGTGAGAACAAATTCCAGTGGCCTCAGTGTATTTGGCCTGTTTATTTGCAATAAATTTGGTCTATTTGCAATAAATTAAAATTATTATTATATGCTCCTATAGACTATTTGACCAATATGTTATAGTTATGTTTATTTTTGGAATTAATATCAATCCCCTTCAACCTCTTTTTACATATCTCCATGAACTGCCAACTCCAGCCCACCACTCTGAGCCCTTCGCCCCTTCTCAGTTGACTGCTCTCTAGTCTTGAAGATGGAATGTCCCCTTCTCTTGGTATTTTTACCTTACCCTGTCCTTGCTTCTCTCCTGTTGCCTGCTGTTCTAAGTTTCTTTACTCCTAGAGCGTTGGGACATTCGCAGGACCTGTATTTTTTTCCTTCTGTTCTTTGTTTCTGTCTCCAGATTCAAGGCCTCCAGTCTTACTCAACATGTAAAAAGCAAGACTCATCTCCCCAACCCTGTCCCTTCTCTGTTCCCCATATGAGCTTGTGGCACAACTGTCCATATAGAAGCCTGAGGCAGAGCTTTAGGAGCCCTGCATGCAGTCTTCAGTACCCTTGGCGTCTTTGTCCAGATCATCTTCACAAGCCTATGGATTCTGTCTGCCAAACCTGTTCAGCATCTCAGTCTTCAGTACTTGGTTCTTAGTTCAAGCTCCCAGTGCACCTGATCTCCATTACTATCAGTGATTTTGTCTAACCTCCTGGTTCTCCTCAGATAGAGACATTCCTGTGCCCGTCTCACATATCTGAATCACGAACTCTGGAATCTAGAGATATCTAGCAAAATGTGTGGAAATCCGACCAACTAAAGGGCTTGATTACCCTTTGCAAAAATAATAAGTGTAGCTGCATTCAAGACAGAGTTTTTAAGAACAGAAAATTCAGGATTTCATCCCATTTTACCTATGATTTTCAAATAAAGTCCCCTTGATCTAGTCTGATAATTGGAACTGAACTTACCAAAAAAACAAACAGGAAGATTCCATTATTTTTTAGCTTCTTAGTATACTGAAATAACATAATTTTAACCAGCATTAGATTTTTTTAAAAAAAAACTATTTGCAATTTATTGTTTAAGTGAATTTAGTGGGGTGTCATTTACCTTCAGTATTCCCAGATTACTGTTCTGCCCACAACATCAAGGACTGCTTTAAACTCTGATTATCTCATTTGTACTTATGTTACACACAGCTACTCAGAGCTTCTGAATGGCAGACTACGCTTACCTGTCCATTGATAACCCTCCAAGTTAAGTCATGCCTGAATAATAAGCCCATCACAACAAGGAGAGATTAGTTTTGGTCTTTGAATGGAGCATGTCTTTTTAAGATTCTGATGAAAGTACTAGAAAGATTGGTGGTTGGAATAACTGCAGTCTCCACTGTGACTAGTATATAATGTGTTCTTAGCTGCTCCTAACTGGTAAAACAAGGGGATGGTCAAGTGCTCTGTTTTGCATTTACTCTGTTTGTTCCATTTACTGCTGAGTTGCCATAAATTCATATGACTTCACACATCTTTTCTTGCTTTTGATACATAATGAAAGACCGCATTACTCACTTGAGAGATAATGGAGGCATGGCATATAGAAACACCAGTTATTTTAACAAGCCTCAAAGGACTGAACAAGCCCATCCATTTTTTTTTTTTGTTTATAGAGTTAGTTCATAATTGGGAAGATTCAGTTGACTCCTGATAAAATAATTCTACTTACTTGTTCAGAAAAGTAGAAATTCCTTAATTGCATAAATTGACTATTTTGGTTTGGAAAAATTATTCAACATGCAGAAATAATTATCCCCTGGGATTATTAAAATTAATATGTATAATCTTATAAGCATATTTCCCTTGAGAGAAAGTGGCAGTTTTTACTAGGATGTTATGTGAATAATCAACAGAGGAGTGACTGAAATTTAGACTTCCAACCCTTCCTTTTTCTCTGTCTTGTCTTTTTCTATCAATTAACAATTTTTAGGCCTATATGTGGTATATAAAATTACTTGCCAGTAGTTGGATTGAGCTTCAGCATGAGCATATAAATACTTAATACAGATACACGCTTGACATTTGTTGATATTCTGACTTTTAAAATATTGCTTACACCTTACATATTTCTTTTTTTTTGGTCCGGTTGTGGGGCCTGAACTCTGGGCCTGAGCACTGTCCCTCAGCTCTTCAGCTCAAGGCCAGTGCTCTACCACTTGAGCCACAGCGCCACTTCCGGCTTTTTTCTTTTTGCTTATGTGGTGCTGAGGAATCGAACCCAGGGCCTCAGGCATGCAAGGCAAGCGCTCTACCACTGAGCCAACTTCCCAGCCCCACACCTTACATATTTCAAAGAATATAAACTATCTGTAAAAATAACTATGATAAAATACCTTGAAAGGATATATCCTAATCTTCATGGAAGAAAGATTATTTCCAAAGTGAGCTTGATATTTAATAAAAATAAGATAAAAATCTTTTTAGTTGTTTGGTCTTTTGGAATTAGGCCATGGACACAAAATACAAACATGATTTTTTTTAATGTGAAAATACTGTACAGAGGGGTTACAATTACATGGGCAAGGTAATGAGTACATTTCTTATCAAGCATTGTTGCCTCCTCCTTTGTTTCCCCTTCCCAAACATAATTTTAAGTCTGCTAAAACCACTCTCTTCTATGTACATTGATCGTTGATCTGAATTAGAAAAGGAGATGGACCTTAGACAGTGGGATTATGGGTATTGGGTCTTTGGGTGAATTTCACTTGTATAGAGAAATATAAAAAAAATTGTAGACCATTAAATTAAAACTAGGTCCTTCACCTTGAAGATTAGATTCAGGCCTACCTTATTTCCGCAGGGCCACAAATACTAATCAGACTGAGTGTTCATTCATCAGTAGGCTGCACACAAGTGTTAATTTGCCGCAGTGTGGATTCTTCCCTAGAGTGGATGCTGCTTTGGGGAATCTTGTCAGAAGGAGAGGAGAGTGGTGCGGAACACAGTACATCAGACAATGACCCTACATTCTTTTAGTCATGATTTTTACACCCGAAACAAAAAAGCTTTGTATATACAGTCTGTGTAAAGGACCCCCAGGGTGTGGTTGTGATGATATGAAGAATGTTGTGCATGTATTTTAATTACTCCTTGATTTAAAGCCTCCTACTTTGTTGTACTATTGACAGATAGGGTGTACAGGACTGGCTCATACTCCTACTTGTTACTGAGGAAAGTGGTGCTATGATTAAAATATTTTTAAAGACAATTTCAGTTTACTGAAGGAAGCTTTCCTAAAACGTACGGCTATGAAATCTAGCATAAATGGAGTTATATTTGGTCACTTTGGGTTTCAACCCAAGGCCTGCCCGTGGAGCTGGGTCCTGGGGCTGGCCATTTACTGTGGGTATGGATCCTCAGGCAAAGCCCCGACAGATAGGCGGTGCCTGTAAGGCCTTGTTCATCTTCTCAGGATGAGACACCCAGACCGTACAGGCTCCTCTGTGGCTGTGCAAAGAGCCCCCGGCGTGGGCTCCCGTGTGCCAGCCACTGCCTCCGACTCCATTAACCCCGCGCCCTTTCCCGCAGGTGCCTGAGATCATCAGCTCCATCCGACAGGCCGGCAAGATCGCCCGCCAGGAGGAGCTGCGCTGCCCCTCGGAGTTCGACGACACCTTCGCCAAGAAGTTCGAGGTGCTCTTCTGCGGCCGTGTGACTGTGGCCCACAAGAAGGCCCCGCCAGCCCTGATCGACGAGTGCATCGAGAAGTTCAACCACGTGAGCTGCAGCCGGAGGGCAGACTGGGATGCGGCCGCCCCTTCTGGGGAGCCGGGGCCGGGGGAGCCCCGCAGGCCCATGCGCAAGTCCTTCTCGCAGCCCGGCCTGCGCTCCCTGGCCTTCCGGAAGGAGTTCCAGGACGCCAGCCGGCGGAGCAGCAGCTTCTTCAGCTCCTTCGAGGAATGCGACATCGAGAACCACCTCATTAGTGGACACAATATTGTGCAGCCAACAGATATTGAGGAAAATCGAACTATGCTCTTCACGGTAAATTATTAGCCAGCTCTCGGCCCAGGCTGTCAGATGTTGTGTCCAAGAGAAAAACCCACCTTCCCGATTAGTAAATGCTTCTTTGTGAGTGATTCATATGTGAATCCAGATTTTTTTTAAACTAAGGATTTACCTTTACTAGGGATGAAATTCTTACGAGGGCCACATGCTCCATTGTAGTATGGAGGGGAAAGCCTTTGGTACCAGTATGTGCATGGAAACCCAGCACTCCACTATGCGAGTGTCTGATGGGTATCCCTAGTCAGTAGAACAGCATTGATCTATGCTAATATTCTAACTTCAAGTGAAGTGAGTAGTGTACTTGACTGCTTAACACATTGTGTGTACTTTACTAATGTAGATCATTTTGGCAATAGTTTAAAAAGCCTAGTTTGTAAAAAAGATCATTAGAGAGTGTTTTGGAAATTTTACATAGAAACTTCTGTTTTCCTGGAATATTTATTTGTATACAAACCTCACTTCCTCGTAAAGAGTTCTGAGGCATATGACTAGCTTTCATATGTCTGGTCCGTTCAGAGAAAGTGGATGTCTTATCCAGGAAAACCGACTCTAGCTATCTTGTCACTATACATATTAGTTATTCTATCACCTTAGAACCTTTGAGATGATTTTTCTACATTTACGACTACTGGTTATTGGGGCTTCCCATGTTTTTGGTGACATGAAAGAGTTGAATAATAAACTTGAATTCCGTTTTCATAAAATGCTACCTTTCCCGCCCCCCCAACCCCATTTGTTTTGTCTTTTAAGATTGGCCAGTCTGAAGTTTACCTCATCAGTCCTGACACCAAAAAAATAGCATTGGAGAAAAATTTTAAGGAGATATCCTTTTGCTCTCAGGTAAATGGAGACTGGTTATTGGTTCAATTGCAATCACATTTTAAAAAGAATTCTTTAAAAAATTATTTTAGTGTAAAGATGCTATACAGAGGGGTTACAGTTACATGAGTAAGGTAATGAGTCCATTTCTTGTCCAGCATTGTTACCCCCTCCTTTGTTGTTCTCCCACTATCCCTTTCCTCCCCAACCTCCCTCACTCCTCCCCCCACCCCCACGTTGTAAAGTTCATTTCCAGTATAGTGCCTTGTGGGTATCATTGTTGCAGTGTGTCATCCTATGTCCTTGTTTCAGTGTTTTGTTATTCCCCTTCCCCTAAAAAGAATTCTTTTAATATCTGTTTTACCACAGAAATACTAAACATGTAATAAGCTGTATGTTTTTAAGTACTTGGTTTATGATCTTGCATTTCTTTCTCCTTTTGTATGTTAAGGCAAATTGCAATTTTGAAATTAAGAATTTTGTGCTTAAGCAACAACATTGGAATTTGTTTAATTTGATAGCGGAATTAATTTGTTTAATTAAGATAGCAGAACCTGTCAGTGGTTACTATCAGAAAATATTAGCCAGAAAGTGAGGTTATTCACAGAATTTTGTTCTTAACTTGCTTTGATTTATGTTAATGTGAAACATTTGCTCTTTTAAATTTGGTAGCTTTACAGTTTCCTTAAAGACTGCATAAACTCATAAAAATTTATGAGTTTGTCTGATTTCCCAAACTTTTAAACGATTGACATTTGTCTTTCCATGAGAGTGTTTTCAGAAGAACCTTGACATATTAATATTTATGGAAGAGGTTTTTATATGTATTAAGGTTGCTTCTGTTAATTGGTACTTTCAAAACAAGTTTATGTATTAATTTTTTAAAGAGCCTAGGAAATGATGGCAAAGTGTTGACCTTAATATCTTGAGCTTAAAAACCTCTATATATTTATTTATTTATTTTTGCTCATTCTTTATACCACTTTAGTATTTAACCTCTTTATCACCTTAAGAGTACAAATACATTTTAAGTTTTGTTTTTTGTTTTTTGTTGGTCGTGGGTCTTGAATTCTGGGGCCTGGGTGCTGTCCTTGAGCTCAAGGCTAGCACTTTACCACTTGAGCCACAGTGCCACTTCCGAGTTTTTTCTTTTTTGCTTATGTGGTACTGAGGAATCGAACCCAGGGCCTCAGGCATGCAAGGCAAGCGCTCTACCACTGAGCCAACTTCCCAGCCCCCAAATAGTGATTTTATAGTGCTGTTTATGTCATTCATGGCAAGTTAAGATTGGGGCCTCTGCCAGGTACAACTCAATCTCCTTTTCTCTTCTTCCCCTGCCCTTCACAGGGTATCAGACATGTGGACCATTTTGGGTTTATCTGCCGGGAGTCTTCTGGTGGCGGTGGCTTTCATTTCGTCTGTTATGTGTTCCAGTGTGCAAATGAAGCGCTGGTGAGAGAGCAGGAACACTGCCTACCTGCAACCTTGTTTGGGAAGAATTTCAACTTCATTAGCAAAACTTCACAGCCTTAGGCACATACCGTTATTTGATTTTAATTATTTGCTCATGACTAACTGAAGTTAGTATACATCTGAAACTTTGTAATTGCATTTTCAATTTTTATTATTTATGATAAATATGTTCATTTCACCCACTAGTCTAATCTAGCCCCTAAAAATGTAATTTTGAACTTTGAAAAACATTTGTTTTTTATTCAACATTTAATTGGCTTTTATTTTGCATTTTAGCTGCTTTAACAGTAGTTGAGTATCTAGGGAGTACTAGCAATTATGAAGTATAGTCCATAAAAATCTTAGAATATAGTCTTTTCCACAGACCCATTCCGGCTAACTTGGAGCTGACTTTTTGTTGGCTACCATTTCTCGTCTTGATTAGGTTGACGAAATCATGATGACTCTGAAGCAGGCTTTCACAGTGGCTGCGGTGCAGCAGACGGCAAAGGCACCAGCCCAGCTGTGTGAGGGCTGCCCTCTGCAAGGCTTGCATAAGCTCTGTGAGCGGATCGAGGGTGAGTAGGGGCACTTACAGCCAAAACACAGTGGGAGTCAAGGCCCCTGAAAACCTTAGATGGCAGTATTTGTTATATGCTTCTGCCTGACAGAGACTTGTATGAGTCACAGATGATCTTTCACCCTGCATCAGAAGATGCCTTCTAGAAGTCAGTATTTTTGTGTATACTACCAATATGAACCCATATCCCCTTCCTCCGAGAAGTTAGCAGAATGGAGTTCACTGAATATTTGTATAATGGACGTGGAGGTGCTAGTAGTGGTTACATTGGCCCTGCATGTTTAGTAAGCTAAAGCCTAAGGAACTTCTACTAGGGTTCTGCCTTAGATTACCTGTAACCATGGCTAAGATGGTTTTAATGGTAGGGAAACAGAAAGCAGTCTGCCGTGGAGTGGGAATGAAAAAGAATAAAACAAGTGGTGAGTGTGTGGATCATGACTTCTGGAAACTTGTCTTAGCTTAGAGAAACCACCACACTGTGCTAGGACTTGCAGCCAGTGGTTATTGAGTAGGACAGACAAGCTAGGTATGGGTTTTTCTTTTATTATCTAGTTAATCTTCACATTTGTGGGAGGGAAAGACCACAAGTTTTACACATTTTAAAGATAAGTGAATTGACGATTAGAGATAGCTAGGAATGAACATAGTGTTCATGGAGCCCATACCTAGCTCCAGGTGGTAGGACCCTGGCTGTTACCTCTAACAAAACTCATCTTTCTAAAATCAAGCCATGCTGGGAAAGTCATGGCATACCAACTAACTTTGTATTTTTAGACCCAATGAGCAATTTGAGCAAATTCTGAACCAAGAGAACTAACTTGTCAGAATGGAGTGGAGAGGGTCCTCCTAGACAAAGTGAGGAATCTGCCTCCATCTAGCAAGAGGAGACAATGACTCTAGGTTGGCAGGGCGGGGCTGAGGTAGGGTCTTGGTGCACATCCAAGGGAATTTAAAAAGTGAAGGGATTTATATCTCTCTTGTTCTTGACTTTACATTTTGTCCCATTTACGGCAGGATTTCCAAAACCTTTTCATTTGCTTTTGACAATATCATGATTTAAACCAGTGGGTTGTTCTGTTTCTAGAATACTTACTATAAGCTATACTTGTATAAAGAAGTATATTGACATTTGGTCTGCCTTTTCTCTTTTAGATATAATATTGGTAGGAAGTAGATATGTAGCTCAGGTGGTATAGTGCCACTTGTGAATAACAAAAAAAGCTGAGTGAGAGCTCAAGGCCAGAGTTCAGGCCCCAGTAAATTTTTGGAACAGTATTCTAACATCAAATTTGCCATTTTAACTGTGTGCAGGTCAATGGTTTTTAAGTCCATTTACATTCTTGTATAACTGTCATCTCCAGCTATCACCAGGATTATTTTCTTCTTCCCCAATTTCAACTGATTTAATGTTCTACTCTTTTTCACTTCCTCTAGCCCCTAGCAACCTGCAATCTACTTTCTGTTTCTATGAATTAGACTACCCTAAGTGTCTTATGTAAGTGAAATTATATGGGATATTTCTTGTTTTCTAGTTAATTTCACTTTGCATAATGTCTTCTAGATTTTTTTTATCATATTATGTGTCATAATCTTAATCCTTTTTAAGAGGGCAAATGATATTCCATTATATATATCCACTTATCAATGGACATTTTGGGGTTTCCACCTTTGGCTATTGTGAATAATGTAGCTATGAGTGTTGTACAAACATCTGTTGAAGTTTCTACTTTCAGTTCTTTCAGGCATATACCCAGAAGTATGCTGGATTATATGGTAATTCTGTGTTTAAATGTTTAGAAACTGCCATGCTGTTCTATGATTATATCATTTTATATTCCCACTAGCAGTTCCAGTTTCTCCATATTCTTACCAAAACTTGTTATGTTGTGTTCCTTGGATAATAGTTGTCTAGTTTATCTTATTGCTGAGATAAATTAACAATTGACATCTTAAGGTCTGGAGAGGTTTATTTGTGCCATTCTAGTACTCTCTAAAGTGCCCGTGATTAATATTTTCAGCTGTTTTTCACATTGCTTCTGTTTGCTGACATTATACAAAATATGCCTGGGAACCAAAGAAGTTCTGCTTTAACTAGAAATTCCAGATGAGAGGGCCACTAACTCTTTTCTTAGTGGTTGTCAAGATAAGGTAAATGATGACAGAAATGTCCCTTAAGATCTTATTAAGAAGTCAGCAATGGCTTTGCCTTGGAAGATAAAGCAGATCATGATCTGCAGAACTGGAATGCTTCCAGAATCCCATTTGGTAAATCTTTCTTTGGTCTGGCTCAGCTTTCAAAAAGTTACAGCTGTAAAAATTTAATCAGGGTAGGGATTTTGCTGCTGTAGCTTTGGAAACAATCATTGAATTCATCTTTTACATGATAGAATCCAGCCAAGGCAGAAAGCTCTGTGAACATAAAAAAAACAGCAATTAAATGATGTCATTAGAAGTTAGGGGAGAGTATGTTTTACCTATAGAATGGGAAGCATTTCTCAAAGTACAGATGGCATATTATGAGAGGTGGCCCTGGTAGGGAGGAGATAATTATAATTTACTTGCAGAGTTGGAGACTAGAAATACAGAATAAACGAAGTGGTTTATTAAAATTCCTGTAGAAGTATTTCTAACCGGGGACTGTGGTCTGACCAAGAACTCTATGAAGTAGTTCATTGGAAAGGACCAATGAAACAGCCCCATGATGAAAGATTTACAGAAGGTTTTCTTATCACTTGGTGTGGCCTATGCCCCAGAATGAATAAATAAAATAAGCACACATTGTACATGTTTATGCTAAACTCACCACTGTAATCAGCTCACACAATGTATAAGAGGTCCAACTCTGTCTGTTGAGAGAATCTGTACAGCTGTGCTTAAATAGTGTTGTGCTTAAATAGTATTTTGCTTACACTCTAGTTAAGAGGAACATTTGGGGAAATAGTAAATTAATTACAATTTTTTTAGTACTGGGGATTGAACTTGGCCTCATATTTGCTAGGCAAGCTCTCTACCAGTTGAGCCATGCCCTCAGTCCAAATTAATTATACTTTCCTTGAAGTTGAAAGTTGAACAGAGGTTTTCTTTTGTTCTCAGCAAATTTTCTTCCAGCTAAAGTCATTTATCAGAGCTCCCTCTAATAAGATCTTTTCAGCTTGTTGTTGTGGGGCAGTCTTACTAATGATCAGAGCTCCCTAGAGTCTGGTTCTCCTTTTCTACTTGGGTCCCATTTTCTTGTGTGTGTCCCATTCTTTTTCCTCACACCTCATTTGGTATCACAGGAGACCATTAAGGAGATGCCTCCTTTATGGACACACTAGTGGCTGTAGCTGGCAAGATGCTATGTGGCAGGCCCTGGACCTGGGTTAGGACCAGCTGGTTTGAGATAGGGCAGGAAGGACCTGATGAGTTGAGATACCCTAAATCATGCAAAGACTGATTGGAAGATCCCTTCCTACCTGAGGAGATGAAAAGACTGCCCTGTATGATTTAGCCTTTGTTCTCCTGTAGGTGTAGTTATTCTAGCTTTTCTTAGATTTCCCAATTCTGAATGCTTCACCAAACGACACAGTATTTGCAAACACTGATGCTTACACTGTATCAGAAACATCCTCTGGATTTGGGGAACCATTTTTAGTTGAAGATTACAAGTGCCTATTTATAATGTTAGTCACTTTTGCCTAACATTTAAGTAGTTGCTGAAATAAGCTTGCCTCTACTTCCTTGGCTTTTTATAACCCAGCAGCTGGCTAGAACTAGGGTATATGAATTACACTCTGAAAAACTCAGCTGTCCTTTTCACATCACCCTACTTCTGTTTGTACTGAAGACACCTGTGGGTCAGGCAACTAGGTTCTGTTAGTCAAGAGAAGCAGTGGAGATCATAGTTTCTGGGCAGATACAGTTCATGTTTCATTCTGTCCTTTATGTGGTGGTTGACCTGGCACTCACCACTTTAAATTAAGATCTCACTTTCTGTCTAGGCATACACTTGGGTGAGATTTACCTGTTAGGCTTCCTTGTAGCTGAGGATCATCAGCAATTCATTGAGAAAGTATCCTGCAAACTTTTCTGCTTTGGCTGGCCTCAAATCTCAATTTCAAAACCATTTCAGCCAGTCAAGTAGCTAGATTATAGGCACAGGTCAGTAGCTCTCAGCTGTTTGTTTTTTGTCCCCACCCCCTTTTTGGTAGAGCAGTCTTCTGAATAGCAAATAAGTGCTCAACCACCTGGCCCATGCCCACAGCCCTATGTTTCTTTCTTTTGAGATAGTGCCTTACTTTGTCCAAGCTGACCCTGAACTCAAAATTCTTCCCACCTCTACTTATTGAGTAGCTTGGACTACAGGTGTGTACCAGGTGCCATTCCCAGCTCAAATATCCCAGGGAAGAACCCAGGTAAAAGATGACACTGTCATCATTGACTTGAAGTTCCCTAAAGCTTTGCTTGCTGAAAGCAGGTAGGTAAGCTCATTAGGGAGTAAGTATGGAGGATGTGAACTCTACCTCACACTTCTAATAGTTGCTTCATGTCTTTCCTTTTTTTTTCTCTTTCTTACTAGGAATGAATTCCTCTAAAACCAAATTAGAACTTCAGAAGCACCTGACAACACTGACAAATCAGGAACAGGCCACTATTTTCGAGGAGGTTCAGGTATAGTACCCAAAGTTTAACTTCTAAGGAGAAAGCAAAGGCTTGAGGCAACCTGCCTATGAAATAGCCTGTGTTGTCACAGCCCCAAAGAGGGGCTTCCATTTTCAGAATCCCCATGAGGGACCAGATGGGGAAGGTCAGTTCAGGTTCACCATCAGTTCTGGGCTTGATTATGGTCAATGTAAAAAAAAAAACAAAAAACAGACATTTCTCTCTCTTTTTAAAAATTTATACAGTAATTAAAACTATCTGTAAATAGTTGTACAAAGGAATTCCAATACAACATCAAGAACACCTCTCTTAAGAAATGTGTTAGACTGGGGCAGGGGTGGGGGGGGCTGGGAAGGGAGGGGAAGGGGAAACAAAAGAGGAGGCTACAATGCTTGATAAGAAGTGTACTCATTATCTTGACCATGTAATTGTAACCCCTCTGTACAGTATTTTCACAATAAAAAATAAATAAATTTTAAAAAAAAGAAATGTGTTAGACTAAGAAATTATAACGTGGGAAAAATTTCGGCCTGGGAGACAGGCCTGGACTCTGGTCCAGGGACTTTTCTGCTCCTTGGGACTTCTGTCCACCCATTCCCTCTCAGGATTTCAGGCTAAAGTAGAGGAAAATAAGGATTCAATCTTTGGATATGAATCTGAAAGTTACATGCCTTACAATATGTAATAAAATCTAAAAAAAAGAAAAAAACCACGCAAAATCCAAAGTCATTGGCCTTCCATATTACCTGTCCATCCTTGCATGAGCTGCTGTGGATCTGAGAACTCATGCTGTTATGTTGGTGTGTTTGCTTGCTTATTATGAATCCTGCAATAGCTCATCCCCAATTTCATGTTTGCCCCAACAGATAGGCATTTTTCTGTGGCTTCCTAGCACTTTTATTAACCCTTTTGTAGGACCCTGGAGACAAATAATAAATGTGGTTTTATTTGGGGTGATGGTAGTGGGTTAAGGCTTATGACAGCAGGCTGGTTCTACAAATACAGGAGTGATTAAATTAAACAGTCAACAATAAGACCATGAGGTCTATAATCTGTTTTATGTTTGCATTAAAAATTTAAAGCATTATCTTTTTAAGTCCCTAGTTTTTTCCCTTGTCATCCTTATACAGTAGTGTTGCCATGTATTTGTAGAAAGGACCTTAGGGAATAATTTTTTTTTTGTCGGTCATGGGGCCTGAACTCTGGACCTGGGCGCTGTCCCTCAGATCTTCAGTTCGAGGCTAGTGAGTGCCCTACCACTTTGAGCCACAGCACCACATCCAGCTTTTTCTGCTTATGTGGTGCTGAGGAATTGAACCCAGGGCCTCATGCATGTGAGGCAAGCACTCTACCCTTAGCCAACTTCCCAGCCCAGGGAATGATTTTTTATTAATATTTCAAAAATAGCTTAGAAAGTTATTTTCAGAGTTTTCAATTGCCTTTATGTTTTTTTGAATTAACTAGAGAAAATGCAATGTGATTTATATGTAGACTTGAGAAATGGACAACTGATTGTTAATGCATTTAGAATTGAAGCCCAGGCTGCCAGGACTGACCCACTTACTGGTGTGTGTCTTTTATAGGAGCATCTTCTTGCAAGCAGAGAGGATGTGCCTCTTCTCTAGCGTGAGGTTTCACATTCATGCTGAGCGTGCCACATAGCATGTTCTGAAACACAGGTCACACAGTGTAGATAATGCACAGAAGTTCCTCCTGTAACAGTGAGGTGTTACTGATGGCCAGGAGTCTGAGCTTTTCCATTCTCCATGCATGTTTTTAAGACAACCCAACACGTGATGGCAAAAGAGACTTTAGAAAACAAGTAAATAACAAGGGTTCATTTTGGGGGGGGAAAAAACCTTGTAGGTAATGTCTCAGGACCTACTGCGTTGTAGAAGTCTCTAATTCTTATTTTTTTCTGTGTTGGTCTGAACTAAGAAAGAATCTTGTTGTCAATGGCTTTGAAAACCCAGCTCCAATATTATTCCCATTATTACAGTTGTCTTTCTTGAGTGCTGTACATTTGATTTGACATTTTCTTCTCATAGCCCATTCAAGAGTTGCTTTCTCAGTGACCATTCTGGTTCTTTTCTAAAACATTTTCCAGTCCAAGTTATTGGTTTCTTTTTAGATAGTACCTATAATCTGCTAATATGTTGAAAGGCATACAGTTCAGAAAGTTTATAAACAGAGACATGGCTTTATGGTTTTATGTGTTCACTTAGAAAAGTAAATCTTTTTCTTTGCACTGTCTTTCCTGGAGAGAAATTTATTTCTAAAAATCTCCCCCAGGGACAAATTTTCATAAGGCAATTATGAAATTCTAATTATGTCCAATAGTACATGATTATGTAGTTAAAGAAAACATGCATACTATATTCAGGGCTTTTGTAAATAACTGGTTAATGAAAAGTAACACAAAATCAAAGAAAAACTAGCCTGAGTCTACAGTATGGCTTGGGTTGACAGAGTGCTTGAACTTCTGAGTTTACTCCTTAGTACTGAAAAAATAGAGAAGGTGGAAGAGAGGAAGAGAGAAAGGGAAGTGAACTATAGAAATAATGTTGGAGATGATGGCTGCTGACCTTGAGCACTCTGATAGATAGGACTGGTACTGGGCATGAGGGCATATAGGCCCTTTTCTTCCTAAGAAGACTTGTGACATTGCAAAGCTGCTTCTTATTTGTGAACTGTTGGAGATACATAGTTTTCCATGTGTCTGATTGGCACATGTGAAGATGATATTGCAGGGATACACTTTTCTGCCCCATTCCCCCTTTGACTATCTAATAGAAACTTACTCTGGAAAAAAATCTACTTCTAGCATCTGATATACAAAATTATGTAACATCAGGATTCATGGTGTGAAGAGCAGGTTGAGTGTCCACTTCAGCCTCTAAAATATTGGATGATTGGATATGAAACTTCAAATTTCTCAGTGAAAACAGACTCCCTCCCCCAATCATTTATTGTCTTTTCCTAGAGTAACAACAACAGCTTGCTTTTTTTTTTTTTTTTTTGTCGATTGTGGGGCTTGAGCTCTGGGCCTGGGCCCTGTCCCTCAGCAATTCAGCTCAAGGCTAATGATCTACCATTTGAGCCACAGCACCACTTCCCATTTTCTGGTGGTTAATTGAAGAGTCTTACGGACTTTCCTGCCTGGCCTGGCATTGAACTGCAATCCTCCGATCTCAGCCTCCTGAGTAGCTAGGATTACAGGTGTGAGCCACCTGTGCCTGGTTACAACCTCCCTTTCAAATGATCTTTTCCTTTAAGGGAGGGCATGCTAGAGGTCTGGATTAAAGTTACCTTTCTTTTTAATACTGTGACATAAAAGGTAACACCATCATTCCTTAGTTAGATGAGGAAAAATTGCCAAGAATGGTGCTGCATGTATAGTTGATCTGCGTATTACATCTTGACTCTGTGTTAAAGGGCAGGCTAGAAGTTTGGAGCCACAACAGGATAGGGCAGTTTTACCAAACTACAGAGTAGTTCATTTTGGCTTTTTCCATATTAAGAGAAAATAAAATAATATGTTAAATTGGATGATCTTTTGAAAACAGACTGTGACCAGTATTTCAAATGCTATGATTTTAGGAGCTGAAGCAGACCATGAAGTTTATTTTTTGCACAATTCTTATTTTAATAGGCCAAGAAGCTAAAACTAAAGGACTTGGACTTGTTTGGCAATGAACCTACACATCCTGATTTCTAATGTATTGTGCTTTGTCAGTGCCCTGCTTACATATTAAAAGACCTAGACAGACTTTAAACAAAGAGAGGAAGAAGAGAGTGAGCAAGTTATGAAATTTTACATGGAAGTGCCTGCCCCATGGGGCTTCCACAAAGCGCTTCATGATGAACACATTTGGCATGTGACCCTGTAACCCTGAATCCAGTTGCTATGTTCTTTTCTAGTTCCTAATTGCTTATAAATGTGTAGTCATTATGGCTCTTGACCTCTGGGTGTTGACATAGATTTTGTTTCTTCTGTTTAAAAAACTGTTTATTTATTAAATATTTTGGCCATGTCCCTATCTGATGGTAAAATTTTATTTTAGCTAAAAGAACATCAGAGATCAGATCTAAATTAGGCTCAGTGACTCCACTATTCTGTTTTAAAAATTTAACTTCACTATTAAGATCACTGGTGCCCCCTGGTGAGATGATTTGGTAAAAAGCATGATTAGTGAGTAGACGTTGTCAGGCCTTCTTGTTAATAATTAAAAGTATTCTTAATATATCCCATTTATGTTTCATTTTAAAGAAATTGAGACCAAGAAATGAGCAGCGAGAGAATGAATTAATTATTTCTTTTCTGAGATGTTTATATGAAGAAAAACAAAAAGAACACATCCACATTGGAGAGATGAAACAGGTATGCACTTTTATTATTATTATTATTGTAATATTTACTAGGAAATAGTGTATGCAAAGTCTTGTGGCTTGTCTATAGCACTAAAGCCTCCTTTTCGCCTTAATTTAATTTTATTTATTGTACATGGAGGAAACATTTAGGAGTCTTAGTTATACATAGATAAGATGAGAGAAGTTTCTGCCTGCCTTATAGAGGGTTGGAGCACTTAATGTGATCTGAGTGTGATTTAAGGCATGAAGAATTAAGAGTGAGCACTGTCATGATGAGCTATGTGACTTGGTGGAGCTTCTCTTTGTCACCTCATGTTTCTCCCTTGAAAATGAGATTATATAGTAGCTTTTGGGATTGTGTAAAGTATCTGAAAGTACTCTGTAAATAAGTGCTGTGTGCATGTGTTACTGACCAGTCAGATACAGTGTTAGAAAGCCTGGTTAAATGCTGTTCATCTGTAGAACTTCCATCAATTACACTTTGCAGGAGGACAGTCTCCCTCCTATCTTATAACTGTGCAAGCTTTATATAGCTTTGCTGTTTGCCAGGTACCCTATGTGGTACTACTTACGGATCTCTTCTTTGAAGAGTTTGGCATTCAGTATATCTGGTGCCTCATGATCCACTTTCCTTTGACTCATTTGATCACTAATAGCTTCCAACCATGTACATTTTATATTTTCTAAAGCTACTGGCCCAGAGAATTTAGAGAAAAAAGAAATCAGTAAAGGGTATTTCAGTTTCTTAAGTTTCCAAAAGTGCACTGCCTTTTTCCTTTTAAACATAATCTGAATGCTTATCCCAAAGACACAGGAAAGGCATGTTGGTACTCAGTACTGTATCTTCCCTTGCTCTCCTCACAGATGCCCCTCATTGTCTGCTAACTTAAAGTTAGTGTAGTTCTAATTGGATGAACAGGTAGAAATCCTCTTTATTTGTTTGGCTGGTTAGCTTTGGCAGTGATGTGCCTTTTATAAACTCTCATAGCTCTATACAATGGCTGGCATTGTTTTATCTCCTCTGACAGCCTAGGACCCTGTAGCAGTGGCCCGACACCAGTGTATTGTTTGTGTCATTGGCTTTTGGCCTTGGTCTAGTCCCATTTCTCCCCTTCTAGCCTGGACTTGATGGGTAGCATTGGGGTTCTGAGCCCCTCTGTTTACTTAAACGTTAGACCTCTCTCAGTCTAGGTTTTCAGCGAATTTTCTTGTTCACTTTTCAAGTTTCCTTTCTCTTTTTCACTCTCTACCTGGTTTTTGTCTCTTTGTCATGGATAGCTTTTTCATAGTTCTGATTTTCCATTTCCTCCAGTTAGTCTCTGATAGAATATCGATAATTTTGAAATCGTAACTGGGTGAAAGAATGAAGCATTAATAGTAGAGAGAAGTGTTTTTAAATACTATGAAGATTTATAGTTGATGGAAAGTTCAGATGTAAGTACTAACTCCTTTTTGTGGACCAATGTAAGACTTGAGCTTCTTCAGTGGAGAAGTATGTGTATTTTTTTTCCATCTTCAAAATATTAGAATTTATTGTAAAAGAGACCAAAGCCTGGGTACTATTGGCTCACATATGCAGTCTTAGCTACTCAGAAGGCTGAGAACCAAAAGATCCATTGGAAGCCACCCTAGGCAGGAAAGTCTCTAAGACTACATCTCCAAAATAGCCAGCAGCAAACCATGCTGCAGACATGGCTTAAGTAGTAGAGCGCCAGCTGTGAGCAAGAACACAAGGCCTGAAGCTTGTTGGCTGTCTAAGGACTGGGAAATCACATGATATTGCCTGGCCAAGACAACTTCAGGAAAGATTGAATATTCAGTAAGTCTTGGGAGTTTTCTTCACAGCCACCTAAATTTTTATTATGTGAATCATAATAGAACCATCCAGGAAAAAAGATTCCCACCCCTTCCCTAGGAATTTGTAAATGATCTGTCATCTAGAAGCTTCTGTGTCTGCAAAGTAACTTGTTATGGGGTCTTCATCCCTTTTCTTACATGGAAGCAGGAAATCTTTCTCCTTTTTTTTCCTTCTTCCACTTCTTCTACTTTATCCTTTTATGCTAAAATAAATCCTTGCTAAAACTTACTTAAGAAAAGAACCCCCAGGCTGCACCCCTTCCTGGGCCATTGAGCACCTATCCGTTGCCAACAGATGTAGCTGAGATTCTCCAATGAATGCCTGCTCAAATTTTCTGCTGCTGTCAGACAATTAGCTATATGGATTTAATTGCCTTTTTGTTGCATCTAAAAATTCTTGTTGCCTAGAAAACGTGTTAGGATGTGACCTACACAGGTAGAATTAAGGTGTTGACAAGGAAGTTCTCCCAAAAGTGGGCCCGAGGCAATGAGTCTATGGAAACCTGTTCTTGTTCTTGTTGTTTGTTTGTTTTTATTTATTTAAGTTACCTTTAGTCCTCCACAAAAAGAATTCATTTCAACATCTATTTATGAGTTTACCCCTTTCATTATCATGTTTTTCCATTGAAACCGACATCCAGAGCTGTCAGAAGGCTCAATTTCCATCAAGTAGACAAACAAACACATCTTCAAGTCTTATGGAAAAGGTGTCAATTTGGGCAAAAGACCTATATATTGTTATAGTTAACTTTGTATATGTATATATACATTATAACTAAAAGGTATATGAACGTACAGTAAAGCTAAAAATGACACCTTTTACCTTTTAGTCAGAGGGGCATATTACTTCTACTTGTATTCACAAGCAGTGCAAAATTTAACATTAAATCAGTTGTCAGTGAATGTTTGCCGTGTATCAGATGTTAATAATTCCTTAGTCAAAAATTCCCTTCATTCTCCAACAGAAATGTTGAAGTAGGGAAGAAAATACTTGGTTTAGAGACAAGAAAATGAGAGTACAAGTCAAAGAGTGTGTTACCAGGTGGCCAAGCCAATTTGTCTGAGGTCTGGATACATTATTTTAATCATATTTTTTAGGAGCTTAAAATTTAGTGCTGTACTGATATTTATTATCCTGGGTCCGTTATCTATTTGCTCATTTCTATTTATTTTATGTATTTATGTACATTTTTTTGCCAGTACTAAGGCTTGAACTCGGAGCCTTACACTCAGGGTCTTGTGCTCTTGTTCTTTATTTGTTCATGGTTGGCACTTTACCACTTGAGCCATGCCCTCCAGTCCAGCATTTGACTGATTAGAGATGGAATTTCAAGGACTTTTCTACACCTCCTGGTTTCAAACCATAATCCTCAGATCTCAGCTTCCTGAGTATCTAATACTACAGGTGAGAGTCAACTGCATGGCAGATATTATTTTCTATATTTCAGTTATTATTTCTTTAATTTCTCCCCCTTTTTGGACAGAAATTGGGTTTTGAACCTAGGACATTGCACTTTCCACACTGATGCTGTACCTCTGAGCCATGACTTTAGATCCCCATTTTTGGTTTTGAGACTAAGATCTTGTTTCTTGCCAGGCACATGTGTGAACTGAGTCTACCTACTTTAGACTTCTCATCCTTGCTTGGAAAACAGACCCTCATCACTGTGTTCAGCTTTTCTCCATTGAGATGGAGGGAATTAATTGTTCCACCCTGGTGGCCCTAGAACCACAATCGTCTCAATTTTAGCCTCCCATGTAGTTTAGAATGCCAGGCTACACCACTGTACTCAGCTATGGATTGAGAAAGAGTTTTTCTTTTGCCAAAGTTTGTCTCAAACTATCATCTTTCCATTGTCTTTTTCCATTTCCCAAGTAGCTGAGATTACAGACAGTGGCCACTGATGTCTAGCTTCTCAATGTCAATTCTAAATCAATGTTACTTACAAATTATAGTTGAGTCGTGGCATAAGACATAGAAAGGATTCTGGCTTTGTTGTTGTTGTTGTTTTGGTGCCAGTCTTGGGGCTTGAACTCAGGACCTGAACATTGTCCCTGAGCTTGTTTTGCTCAAGGCTAATGCTCTGCTACTTTAGTCACAGCTCCACTTCTGGCTGTGTGTGTGTGTGTGTTTGTGTGTGTGTGTGTGTGTGTGTCTGTGTGTGTGTCTGTGTGTGTCTGTGTGTGTCTGTGTGTGTCTGTGTGATTAATTAGAGATAAGAGTCTCATACTTTCCTTCCCAGACTGGCTTCCAACTTCAATCCTAAGATCTCAGTCTCCTGAGTAGGTAGGATTACAGCACCCAACAGAAAGGACTTCGTAGAGGAGAGCAGAGGCAGCATTGAATTAAGTATGCAGGATTTTTCAGGCCTGATTTAAAAGCAGAAGTAGGATCGCCCAACTGATCCTGCTTTCTTTAGTCTTGTAGTCAATATTTATATATCAAATCCAATTAATCTGATTTGCTTTAGTGTATGAAAACTACTATGAGCTTTAAAAGCAGTTGTGCATTAGCTTCACTTTTGGGGAAACTAGTGTTGAGGTCAAGGAATGCCTCTCAAGGCTCTTTGTGGATGATTCCTTTTATCCTGGAAGCTGAACTGTCTCAATCCTGGAAAGGCTCTTTCTTATTCTTGGAGAATACCCCTAGCACAGAACCTATCTAAGGTACATAAGTATCATAGGCACTTAATATTTGTTGAGTGAGTCTTTGTTGCCTCAGGCATGCATTCTTTGGGAGCCTGTCCGCCATTACTCATCTACTCACTGCCTCTTGAGCAAGCTTTATCATCCGGAGTACTTGTGCTCAGTGCTAACAGAACACAAAAGTAAATTATAGTCTCTTGTTAAAGGAATTTTTATACCAATAGCCATTCTTTTTGTGTATATCCTAATTCTCGCAGGAATGAAATCATAGATAATTGGACAATTATGTAGCTCTTGTCAGTATGTAGCCCTTATCAGAACACTGTCTCTCTTACACCTTGAAAACATTTGTGGCATTCATTAGTGAATTAGCACTTTTATTATTCAGCACTGATGAATGAAATTGAAAGACGCTTAATAGCAGTAGTAATTAGGAAAGACATAATGAGAGAACATCCTCTGTCCAACAGAAAGGCAGAGTGTAAGAATCCAGGCAGTACTTTGTAAAGGTAAAACTCGTGCTGAGTTGAGGACTGAATTGGTACCATTTAAAGAAAGAAGCTTGAAAATACTTGGATCACTGAAGATGCACAGTCCTAGAGGCTCTCAAGAACATGATTATTTCCCCAGCAACATTAAGGAGCTCTGCCTAAGAGAGGTCACTGCATCCTCCTTTGTAAAAAGCGTAGAAGCAGAGAATAAACACTGAACTGAAGTGGGAAGAAGAAAGGACATTTGCCAGCATGGGTAAATAAATCTCAAAACGAATATTGAAAGAAGAATAATTGCAAAGGGATTTGTGCATTGTAATTCCTTTTAAAGTTTCAAATACACATAAGCCAATATAAAAATAGAAATCGTTTCACTTTTTCCTGTGTCACAGATTGCAGCAGAGAATATTGGAAGTGAATTACCATCCAGTGCCACTCGTTTTAGGCTAGATATGTTGAAAAATAAAGCAAAGCGATCTTTAACAGAATCTTTAGAAAGTATTTTATCCCGGGTAAGTAGCTTAATTTTCTTGTAATTTAGATTAAATCGCTTTTTTAGGAGAGCCTAAGATTTAATTCTATGCCTTTAATATACCAGCTTTAATCACTAAAGTATAAAAATATAAATCCTAAAAGTATACATAAATCCTTTTTTATGTTTAGTCTTAGAACAATGATATTATGTAGCAGAGGCTGGCCTTGGACTCCTGATCCTCCTGCCTCCATCTCTAGAGTGCTGCTCTATTCTTGCATTCTATCTCTTTGGATTTGTTTTGTTTTGTTTTTGTATTCCGAAAGAGTGTTGCTCATTGGCCAGTCCCTATAGAGAGCATAGATTGCATAGGCCATGGTATGGTCTTGGTTCTCCCTGGTATCACTAGAGACAATGTTTTAAAAGCCAGTAACCTCTAGCTGTTTTTCTTCGCAGTCTGGAACTTTCTATAGCAGAGCTTTATAAACTGTTGGATTCCTGTTCCACACACTTTCAATTGTTTTGCAAATAATGTTTTATTAAAACCTAGTTGCATCCATTCATTTACTTCTTGTTTAAGGCTATTATTGTGCAAAATTGAGTACCTGTCACAGGCACCACGTGGTTCATGAAACATAATATTTATGCTATAGGAAGAACAAAGTACAAAACAGGTGTCATCTTCAGAGTTGTCAGAAAGGACACCACCACCACCATTCCTTCATGCCTTGATGGTTGGCACATCTGAAAAAATGAAAGTTCAACTTTCAGAGTTTCATACCTTTTTGGAGGCTGCCATATATCATTATAGTTTTTTTAATGACACATTCCCTTTGAAACATAGGTGTTATCTAGTTTAAAAAGAAAGTTAAGGGGCTGGGAAGGTGGCTTAGTGGTAGAGCACTTGCCTTGCATACATGAGGCCCTGGGTTCGATTCCTCAGCACCACATAAGAAAAAAGAAAAAAGCCGGAAGTGGCGCTGTGGCTCAAGTGGTAGAGTGTTAGCCTTGAGCTGAAGAGCTGAGGGAGAGCACCCAGGCCCAGAGTTCAGGCCCCACGACTGGACCCCCCCCCAAAAAAAAAAAAAAAAGAAAGTTAATTTTTGTTTGATACTTCTGAACTTTGAAATATATTACAAGAAATTTAAAATAGCACATTTAAAAAACCAGAGGAGGAGGGGCTGCTTTTGAGAGCTCAGAGAGGGCTAGAGAAAATGACATATAGGGAGAGTGGTGGCCCTTTAATTTCTTTTTTTTTTTTTTAATATTTTTTTCTCTTTTATTTCTTTCATTTATTCACTTTTTTTCCCCCTGTGTATGTGGTACTGAGGAATCGAACCCAGGGCTTCATGCATGCTAGGCAAGCACTCTACCACTAAGCCACCTTCCCAGCCCCCTTTAATTTCTTATAACTTGGGGGACAAACTGTTGAGTGGGCTTACTTGAATTTCTGCTTTTCCTCATAGATTTGTCTCTTCTTCCCACCTATTATCTTTATCAAGTGACTGATCCATAAGAAATTTCGGAATATTTAGTATGGTATAATCTTTAAACAAACAGAATGACAGAAGAGTGATTGTTTTAATGTATATGTATATCTAGCAACAGTCTCAGATTACTTAAATAGATCAAGCTGACTCTAGAGTATGGTTCTCCAAAATCTGCAGAGTCCTAAATGAACTACATTGTCTTTATGTAGGGCAATAAAGCCAGAGGCCTGCAGGAACATTCCTCCAGCGTGGATCTGGACAGCTCCATGTCTAGCACATTAAGTAACACTAGCAAGGTAAGTACATTTTACCTTTCTCTTTTTATAACACCCCAAGGATCAGGCCAAGAGCCTCTCTATCTCTAAGGCTCTGTCAGAAAGCACAAACTCCTAATACCTCTAGTCATAAAGTTTGGTGCTTCTAGACCTTTGGTTAGCTAGCTCTATTTTAAAATAGAAGCTTTATAAAAAGTAAGTGGCCATACCATAAACAAAGAAACAAGATTATATTCTTAGACAACTAAGATCTAATTTGTAGCAGAATAACCAGTGGATTTTCCACGCACACACGTGTGTGTATGTGTGTATTAGTTTTTTGGTGGTAGTGGGGTTTGCACTCAAAGCCTCAGGTACTCTTGAGTCACATTTCCACAGTAGATTTTTTCTTAAAATAAAAAATAGTTAAAGTTGGGCTAACTACAAAAGGGGGCCTGAGAATTTAGAGAAGGATGCAGTGTTATCCTTTAGCTAGTTCCATCTTTATAATTAAATTTAATTGTTTTTTTTTGTACTAGAGTTGAACTGAGCTGGAGCCATACCTCCAGCTCCTTGTGCTTTCAGTTATTTTTCACATTGTGTCTCATTTTTGCCCAAGGATGATCTCAGAACATGATCCTCCTATCTGTGCCTCCCACCTACCTGGGATTAATTCAAATCTGCCAAGAAGTGAGCTTGGCTTTTTTGGTGGTTAACTGGAGCTAAAAGAGTCTTACAGACTTTCCTGCCTTGGCTTGTTTTGTATCACAATACTCAGATCTCAGCCTCCTTTAAGCACTGATTTACAGTAATGATAGCAGTTCTTTTCTTTGTAAAAGCATGTATGTTGAAATCATAGCATATAAAATGTTATTATGATTCTTAATGCTTATGCATTTAGTAGTGAGAGAGTGCCTAAGAAAAACAGTAGATTCCATTTGAATACATTTTGCATTGTGTAAAGTATTGTAACAATTCTGGAAATGGTGAGATAAATTTTCACTGTGCCCTTACAGAAGAGGAAAATGCGATGCAGAAAGAAGTTAAGCGAGTTCTGTTGGACTGTGACAAATGTCTAGGAAGACATTTTTCTGTACTTAATGAAGTATAGTTTTTAGCCCCAATATTAACAACTTTAGAAAGAGCTTTCAAATGTAATAGACTCGGAACAGCGAACTAGTTATATAGCATACATAGTTTTATAAGCAGTAGTAAATATCTCTTTTTCAGAGAGAGAGATTTTTGCAATGCTAGGGATTGAACTCAGGACCCTTGTACATGCTAGATAATTGCTCTACTGTTGAACTACACTTCCAGCTATGAGAGGGGAGTCTTTGTGGCATCACTTGAAAACAATTATATGTCATGGCTTGTGTCCTTCATTCTTGTATTTGAACAACTTTCCTAATCCTCCACTAGCATCTTTCTCTGGCTGTCAGGTATATAATGGACCTCTATGTTTTTGGTGGGCCCTCGGTGGCATTCTAATAAGTACCTGTATATTAAAATGTATTCCTGGCCAGGTACCATAGTTCATGCTGGGAATCATTCATTACAGCAGAAAAACCTCAGTGTGGTGATATATATTTGCCATTCCAGCTATGTGGGAAGTATAAGTAGGAAGACTGCAGACCAGGCTGGCCCAGGCAGAAATCAGAAGCCTTCTCAGAAATAACCAAAACAAAACAACCCAAGCACAGTGATTCAAACTTATAATCCTAGCACTTGGGAGATGGAGATTGGGGATTGAAATTTTTTTTGGGGGGGGGAGATTGAAATTTTGAGGCCAGTCCCAGCAAAAAGTTTTTCAAGACTCTTATCTCAGCCAGGGTACTAAGTCTTTCATCCCAGCACAAAGGCAAGCACAAATAGAAGGAACATTGTGTAGGCCAGCCAGACCAGAATAACACGAAACTATAGCTCCAAAAAAAAAAAAAAAAATGAAGCCCGGTGCCAGTGGTTCATACCTGTAATCCTAGCTACTCAGGAGGCTGAGGTCTGAGGATCATGGCTCAAAGCCAGCCTGAGCAGGAAAGTCCATGAGACTCTTATTTCCAATAACCACCAGAAAACCAGAACTGGTGCTGTGGCTCAAGTGGTAGAGCGCTAGCCTTGAGCTGAAGAACTGAGGGACAGCACCTAGGTTCATAGTTCAAGCCCCACGACTGACCAAAAAAAAAGTCTTGGACTGCGATTAGAAGTTTTTCACTTCCCCCAGATTTCCCTGTGTGACTTCCAACCTACTGTCTGTCTGCTGCCAGGAGCCATCCATGGGTGACAGGGATGCCATGCCTAATTCTGAGAGCTCCTTCAAGCTCCTCAGCTCCTCGGATGACCTGTCCAGTGACTCGGAGAGCCACCTCCCAGAAGAGCCTCCTGCCCTGCTGTCACCCCAGCAGGCCTTCCGAAGACGAGCGAATACCCTGAGCCATTTCCCAGTGGAGGGCCCGGAGTCTTCAGAGCCTGTGCAGGGATCTCCAGGAGTCTCTCAAAGAAAACTTTTGAGGTATCACTCCGTGAGCACAGAGACACCTCATGAACGAAAGTAAGAGTTGCTTAGAGCACAAAATTTGCTGTGCAAATACCTTGGATATATCTGTGACTAACCAGGTGTGTGTGTGCGCGTGTGGTGGGTGTGTGTGTGTGTACTGGGTGTGTGTGTGGGGGTGTGTGCTGGGTGTACTTACTGAGTCAGGTTTTATGGATGGCAAGATAAAACTGGAAGCAGTAGTGTGTTCTTCCCAGCTCCCTTAGGATGTATATAGACAGGAGATGATTGCTGCTTGTTCAGGTTCCAGCATTGTCAGGAAGCAGGTAAATGAGCAAAAATGGCACTTGGCTTGTATAATTACATGTCAGACAAGAGAGAGCTTGGCTGCCAGCCTCGGGAAGGGGGAGGGGGCGCGAGTGTGTGGAGGCTCATCATTTAGAAATCTGGAACTGAGCCTCTGTGGAGTGGGGACACAGTATCCCCACAAGCAGAATGGCCTGCTATGGACAGCTGGGCTGGACCCAGAGCTGGGCTCGGGTCTGGCTCTATTTTGAGCTACTTGTGACCTGGCCATATCTGCTGAAGGCTCAGTAGGGAGAGCATTGTAGTTGATGTTCTTCAAATCTTTCACTGTGGGAATTCTATGTTCTTCTAAAAGATTTAATCACTTAGTAATTGGGCTCAAATGAATAGTTGGCATTTTGTGATTATAGTGAGTAGTATGATGACAGTTTTTCCTGTTCCTTCTAAAGTCCCTTAGTGATTAAACTGTAAATGGACACGGAATATATTAAAAACAATTAAATTTCCTCATCTCATAAGTGTGAAATAGGGCCACACCCAGGTGTGGTGGCTTTCTTCTTCTGCCATAGGTAGAAACCTTAGGATATGCTTGTCATATATATGTATGTAGTTCATAAATGAGGAGTGAGTCTGTGCATCAAGTGTTTAGAATGCTTTGAGAGAAGGGGCTCATCTACCAGTCTGGAATTACAAAGAAGGACCTGGCTGCTTGTTATCTCTTGGAAATCATTACTGTTGTTTGAAACTCAGTTGGATAACATCACAGAAGCAAGACTTCCTCCAGAAGCTGGTTTAAATTGGCCATCTTATTGCTGCACAGT
The DNA here is from genome assembly GCF_024711535.1 of Dipodomys merriami. Lineage (NCBI taxonomy): Eukaryota > Metazoa > Chordata > Mammalia > Rodentia > Heteromyidae > Dipodomys > Dipodomys merriami. Next base: position 44,434,812 of record NW_027206512.1, on the reverse strand, counting down.
GTGGCTGCAGTTGAAGTTTCTTGGTGCCTTGCTGTATCCCCACTGCAGGCCCAGTCCTCTGCATTTGCAGTATAGTAGAATGCTCCATTAGAGAGGCCTGGTTCTCTTGTCAGATATAAGCCACAGTGGTAACACTGTCCCTGCTTTCCCTTTATACTCCAAGAATGTAGCTTTGTAATGGATTGTGTTGGACCTTCGTGTATGTATGTCTCTCTACTGTGGCCATTTTGCTTTCTCCCCCAACCCCCAAACCTTTTCTCATTTATTCACAGGAAACAAGGCATTAAGTTTAAGCAAAATATTCTTCTTTTAAAAAAGGAAAATGTATTTTTAAAATTTTGAAAAATTTTCTTTTGTTTCTATTCTAATTAAATATTTTTAGCCTCTCAGTTCCCAGAAAGGGATTGAGAAAAAGTATTAATACATTAATTAAAATCTATAATGAAAGGATAGACGAGGGAAACTGTTGAGAATGGCTTCTAATTCTGTTTTCCCTGAAAACTACCTTTGCCAATGAGAGCGAGTGGGAAGGAAGTCTTTGGATTCCCTGATAGCTCATGAGACACAAAGAATTGAGTCTCTGTTTTCTTCCTCCTTTCCCCTCAGCTTCAAAATGGTCTCCTCTATTTCCTTCCCTTCCTTTTCCCCTTCCCCTCTAACCCCCAGTGCTCTTTCCTATTGCTCCTTAGCGAGGACCATCCTGTGGGCGAGTCTAAGCATTGCTCAGGTCAGCCTTCAGCTCCTGCTCCTCCACCTCGTCTTAATCCCTCTGCCTCCTCGCCAAACTTTTTAAAGTACCTAAAGCATAATTCCAGTGGAGAGCAAGGTGGGAATGCTGTGGCGAAGAGGTGAGCATCTCGCATGGCAAGTTCAGTGTCATTTGTCACCTTGGGAGTTCATACCCAGTTCATCCTGCATGGGGGCCAGGTTGGCAGCCCCTGTGCTGCTTGTGTGTATGTTTTTGGTCTATCATATCTATCTGATATATAAATTGACTTAATCTTATTCATAACATCCTTTAAAATAAAGAGTCTTGATGGTAAGCCCTTATATTTACTAATTTTCACACCTCACATTAGTGTGTACCTACATGTGCATGTGCACAGGTTAACAGCTGTTTGCTATTATACACTTTCATTTGCACCTCATCTGAAACCCCCAATTACTTTAGAAAAATCATCTTTTTCCAATTTGGAAAGAAAAGTCATTTAGAATATGTAATGCTTTTTTAAACATGTACACATAAATTGCATGCCTTTATAATCAAGTCTTTCTGAGCACTGGTGACTTGACTCATACCTGTAATCCTACCTACTTAGGAAGCTGAGATTTGAGGATTATAGTTTGAAGACAGCCCAGGGAGGAAACTCTGTGAGACTCCTTATCTCCATAAACACCAAAAAAAAGCTAGAAATGGAGCTGAGGCTCAAGTATAGAGCGCTAGCCCTTGAGCAAAAAAATCTCAGGTATTGCACCCAGGCCTTGAGCTTAAGCCTGGGATCAGAATATACCTATAAAAAATATCTAGTCTTAATATTGACTGAAAATGAAATTTAATCTCATTTGTGAACTATTTTAACTTCTTACTTAGTTTACTTTTCTTAGCATTAGGACAAAAATGTTTAAACTTATATTTTTTACTTTGTGTGTTTATATTTCTTGATCCTAAAGTATTTTTTCAACCAAACTCTCAGCATCTCCTACCGTAATGCCCTGCGGAAAAAACTTCATTCTTCTTCCTCTGTGCCAAATTTTCTAAAATTTCTGGCTCCTGTAGATGAAAATAACACCTCTGACTTTATGAACACAAAAAGGTAGGGCTTCATTCACATACATCAAACCTGGATGTTGAAAGTGTCAGATTATTGTTAAATATATGGTGAATATTTTAACTCTTCTTTTGCCATTTAGAATATTATTTGATTTAAACGTATTGCATCTCTTTTCTTACTTTTTTTTTTCTTACTGAATGTCCTTTTAAGGGAAATGGACCATCAACCTGTTCTCTAGTTTTGACTTTGGTTAGTTTCTGAATATTATCTTTCATAGGCTAAAGGAAGTCTAGTGCTCTGAGAGTAATGTTCCTGGGTAATAAGCTTATGGTTGTCCTAAATAAATCATGGTTGTTAATCTACCAATTGGGCTGATTGCTTCATTATTGATACATACTTGGGGATAAATTACATACAAAGGCCTCCTTAAGTTATTCTGTGAAGGGGAAGACAATGATTAGACTGTATTTATATTATATATGTTAACAATTATACTTCAGAGTTCCTAAAATGATAAATGTTTAAGAAGCCATAATCAGCAAGTAGCTGTTATCATTGTCTTTTATAGTTCATTATAATTAAACTAACTTTTTAAAAATTCTGGTCATCATGGAGATCAGAGCCTGTATTGAGAAAATATTCCCATACAGGGCTAAGGTAGATTGGTCCTGGTGACTGCAGACCCGTTAGGCAGTTTTTCTTGCAGCAGCACCAGTGAAGACCAATTGGAATCTGTGGTCTGTGAACATATTTCTTAGGAATCACTTACAGATGTGTAGTTTTACTCTTTCTATGGGAAACTTCTTGACAGAGAGCAGATTTTTAGGAACACTGATCCACTGTGAGCTGGATTCAGTCTCTCTGATTACTTATGTGTGTTTATGCAAAAATAATTCATAATTAAAAGTGCTTTCTTTTTTAAAGTCAAGCTAAAAAGAAAACATTAATATCTGCTTGCCGGTCATACACCAATGATCTTGCACTTTTAGGGACTATGAATCCAAAGCGAATCACTTTGGTGACTCGGACACGACCCCTGTGAAGACCCGGCGGCATTCATGGCGCCAGCAGATCTTCCTCCGCGTGGCCACACCACAGAAGGCCTGTGATTCCCCCAGCAGATATGATGGTGAGTTCACACACCTTCACAGAGGCTCTAGGGTACCCTGCTATTGACCAGAAGCTGGAAAACGTGTTTCCTCCCCACTGGAAGGTCTGAGTGGTCACACTCCAGATAGCTTTGGACCATAATCTTCCTAATTGCCTCTTGAATAGCTGAGATTACAGGCATGAGCCATCACATCTGACTATTTGTAAGCATTCTGACATCTAGATCTGTCTTCAGTCTGTATGTTCCCTTCTCCTCCCACATTACTTAACCTTGGGATTCGAGTATGTGACTTTTCTTCTCCCGAAGCAGGTCACTGTCCTCTGTCACTTCCCATACTTAGCACACACAGAGGCCCTAGGCCTACTATTGTGGTCAGTATCTGCTTTGTCCACTCTCCACTGTCCCAGCAGAGCAGGCACTGCTAGAAGTATGCCAGGTCTTTGTTTCTGCCCTGCCATAGCAGCCAACATGTAGGTGGCAGAGATGTCCACAGCCAGATGGCTGGTCTCCCACTCTGACTTGAGCATTAAAGTCATGCAAGTGCTTTGGGAAGAAACACTCTTCACAGGGCCTTGTAACCCTCTGTTGAGATGCACAAAGTGACTGACTATTCTGGTTTATATTCTGATGGTGTAGACTTCAGTTAAGCAGTTACAAAGTGAAACTGGGAGCTTTTCACTCCTCCATCCTTTTCCTCCCACTTGGAAATGCCCACTAAAACAAACACCAAGTCATTTTAAAACCATAGTATTTGCTTTGCTACCATGGTATTATTGAAGGGAAAGTGGGATTTCTGTACTTTAGGGGGCTCTAATTTTTATGGATTCACTAAAACTCAGAGGGGGTGTTAATTAAATATATTAAAATTTAAAATGGGAGGAAAATGAAAAGTCAAACAGTGGGAATACAGGTAGAGAGATTTGACTGGGCAAATGCTGTCTGACAAAATTAGCCTGGCATTTACTTAGGGCTAAGTGGCTGATTAAACACCCTGTGAAATGATTAAGTTGCAAGAAATTGAATTTGACATTTTTAGAAACCTACCCGAAGAAGGATGTTGATTTATAGTCAGAAATCACTTACATATAACATTCTTAAATCCTTCTATCCCACCTCCCCCCCACCCCTACAAGTGTTGAGAATCAAGCTTCACACATGCCAAGTAAGCAGTGTACCTCAGAGCTACCCCTAGTTCCCCGGCTCTTCCTTCCCTCCTTCCCTCCTTCCCTCCTTCCCTCCTTCCCCCCTTCTCTCCCTCCCTCCCTCCTCTCTTTCTCTTTCTCCTTGCTCTCTTTCTCTCCTTTCTTTCTTTTTAATTTGGTGCACCAGTCAACTCATATTGTAACTTAATAGAGTCTGAGAGGGCTGTTTCAAACCCAAACTTGCTAAAGTTTAGATCTGTTTTTCTTACATGGAAGGTCTGGTGTATAGTAGGCACTGCAGGAAGGAAAATTGCATACTAAAGAGGAAAACACTGAGTTTTATCAGAGACTTAGCAAAGCAACTGTTTACACAACAAAGCAAACAGAAATGTCAAAATCGGATATGCAAAGCCCATGATAGGATTATATGTAAGGCACGGGGCATCAAGATGAACCAGGTTTGTGGTGGTCGCTCACAGCTATGGCCCCTAAAACCCCAGGAAAAGAATATTTTATCTCCTTTGTGCTGTGTGTTCTCTGGGTGAAAGGTTGTGTGAGGCCGAGTACCATACTTGGTAAAGTATTTTCTTAGTTAAGGGTGGTTGGTATCAGGAGAGTGTTAGTAAATCAAAGCAAGGCTGTTAAGAGGTTGTGTTTTAGGGGTTTCAGGCTGTGTCTGTGGGCATAGCTGAGGGCAGAAGCACAGGCTCTTCTGCGGAAAGAGAGTGATACCTGTCTTGCATCAGCCTCTCATTTTCAGAGCCTCGCTGTTGAGTCCTATAGTAGGCCTTGCTGCTGGCAAACAGGTGGAGGTGTTTTCAATCCTTAAGTGAAGGTATGCACAACAGCTGTTGACTCAGTGACTGTCCAGATCCTGGGATAGCACAGCTTTTCACCAACTTGCATGGGTACGGAGTCCTTCAGTGATCTTGTCAAAAGGTGGATTCTGATACAATAGGCCCAGCTGGTCCAGAGACAAGCCTTCCAGTGATGTTGACATTGCTAGGCCACTTGAAATAGCAGCAAGGGCTTAGGATAAACAGTCATGACAAATCTGATCTTGTCCGAGGCTGGCATCTCTGTTAGGCTGCTCTAAGTCTCCACAGATGGGCTCAGGGGTCTCCAAGAATCACAAGCCTCAAGTAAATCTGGATCATCAATTGCCTTTTTTTCTTCAAGATGGTAGGAATCAAACCCAGTACCTCATACATGCTAGGCAAACACTCTACTACTTGAGCTACACTCCAGCAATCAGTGACTTTTCTGAGAGGAGCGGTATGTCTAGAATGGTGAAGGGTTAGTGTGGTGGGGAAAATGTAGTGACAAAAATAATGATAGGCCGGGCACTGGTGGCTCATGTCTGTAATCCTAGCTACTCAGGAGGCTGAGATCTGAGGATTGCCGTTCAAAGCTGGCCTGGGCAGGAACATCCATGAGACTCTTATCTCCAATAAACCACTAGAAAACCAGAAGTGGCACTGTGGCTCAAGCGGTAGAATGCTCGCCTTGAGCTGAGGAGCTGAGGGACAGCTCCCAAGCCCAGAGTTCAAGCCCACCCCACGATCGACCAAAAAAAAAAAAATGATAGTTAATGGGAAGATTTGGTGATATACCAGATGATGCCAACCCTATGGTGCTTTGCTTCTCTGCTACCGACTTCCTTTCCAGCAGAACTTTGACTCATGGGTAGCACCTAGGACAAAGATACAAATGTATGCAGGGCTCTGTTTTCCTAACTGAGAGCTCTAACCTAACTGTCAGGCTTGTGACCAATGTAGAAAATCAGCTTCTGTATGGTAGTACATACACTCCACAGTTTCTTTCCCCAGTGTATCACACAAAAGAGAATTGTTTAAGGAATAGTTTTTTAGGCAGCTTTCCACTTGGAATGTTTTTAGAAACAAAAACAGAAAAAAACAACTGTGTATGCCAAGGAACAATTTTAGTCTTAGTTTAACACTTCACTTAAGCATTTCAGATTACATTGTGCATTTCACCAACAATGGAAGCTTTCAGACTTGACATGTCATTAGAAAAAGGAAGAAAAACCTATTCTCATGTAGATAAGAATGATTTATTGATTTGAGATAAATCATTATATAAGCAAATAGTCCATTGAAGCCGAAGATCAAGATTCTTTTTAGCTGGGTATCGTGGCTCATGCCTGTAATCCTAGCTACTCAGTAGGCTGAGATCTGAGGGTTATGGTTCATAGCCATCCCAAGCAGGCGAGTCCATGAGACTTATCTCCAATTAACTACCAAAAAAGCTACAAGTGGGGCTGTATCTCCAGTGATAGAGTGCTATCCTTGAGCAAAAATCTCAGGTACAGCACTCAGGCCCCAAGTTCAAGCCCTAGGATCAGCACACACGTACACAAAAAGGTGTGTGTATGTGTGTGAATGAGTGTGTGTGTGTGATATAACTGCCCATATGCCCCATTTATAGTAAGGGTAAATTTAAATATTAAGTACAAACTTCAATATGAACATTAATGACACAACTAAGCAAGTGATTAAGTCTTTATGATCTCAACTTTGTTCCTGTGGAACAAAGTTTTTTAGTGGAAAAAAGGTAGAAAGAGTATTGTAATTGAGTTATTTATGTTGTATGTTTTGTATAATTCGATCTTCAGAAATTTATGTACTTTTAGGAAATTTTGATAATAGCGATAAGTAAAATTTTCCCAGAATATACAAGCATGATACTGTCTGATTTTTGCCTTGATCAATAGTTCTCAGCTTTCTGGATATTAGACAAGGAGACTTTTGAGTGTACAACTTGGACATGCCCCTCTGTCTGAGTCCTGGGTACAGAAAAGGGGTCTGGGCATAAATTATTGTTTTGTGGGTTTTTTCCCTCTCCTCCCCCAAGTTTCCTCAGAGGGTGATTTGAGAAGTTCTTACCACTTGGTGGCAGTGTTGATCTTTGTCTTAATAGCTATGGTTTCTTTCCAGGCCCCAGAAGAGTGTACTTGCTTGCTTTTGCCTCATGTTTTTCTTTTTGACCCTGTTATGATAACTGTTTTTCTTGCCCATTCACAGCTTATGTTTCTCTTTTTTTCTTCAAGATCTCATGGCATGGGCAAAACAAGGGGAAAAAAATCATGTCTCTTTGCTTAGAAGACATGCTTTTAAACAACTTGTTATTTGTTTGTTCTGAGACACTAACTTTTCCTAGTGAGCCCCTGGCACTTAAACAGCCAATCCTTAAACTTTGTGTGAGATCTGGAGCTAAGGCTTACAGTCTGGAGACATTACCTTGACCTCTTGAGAGCAGGCCTAAGGGCTTGGATTGCAAGAGGCACTGGAGTTGGAAGCTTGATGGTGTTAGGTGACTGTGACACCCTATGGCCACAGTGCCCAGGCTGGCAGGGCTCACTTCCTGAGCACTAATGCCTGTGTTCCCAGAAGACAATGTCCAAAGCGGAAGATCTTGATCTGCCACCTTTGAACTTGAATCTGTATGCACTAGAGAGTTGATAAAGTATTTAAAGCCAAGGGAATGTATGCAAGTGGTTGAAAATATTTCTGAGTGTAAAATCTGTAGGCCTGCCAAGACACTTGTCAGCTTCAAAATGAGGCAGGACAGAGCTGGAGTAAAGGGGAGACAAGCATCTATTCCCCTAGATTAAAAAGTGGAAGGTGGCCCAGGCCCTGTCGGTGCTGACCCTGTGCTTACAGGGCTTCCAGAATGCACAGTTCCAGCAGGCACGCTGCAGGAGCCTACTGCTCCACTGGCCCAGGACTCATCAGGGTGCTGTGTACCCCACAGCCCACTCACATCCCTGTGGGCAGCTCTTAGAGGGAGGGCTGCCTTAGCTCTGAAGAGAGATTTAGGCAGGAAAGGTTTGCTTTGGTTTCACTTTAAACAACCAACAACACCACTGAAATATAATTCACATACTGTACAAATCATTTAGACAATTTCATGTTGTTTTTTAAAGTATAAAATTGTACACTCACAATTTTATTATATTTTTATGTCCCCACAAACAATCCTATAAGTGTCACATCCCAGTCAGCCACCCCCAAACATTTCCCCTTTTACTCCTAGGAAATTGCTAATTTACTAATTAGTCTCTGTAGATTTTTCTATCCTGGACATTTAATGTAAATGAAGTAATATAATATGTGGTATCTTTGTGCCTGGCTTCCTTCACCTTTCATAATGTTTTCAAAAGTCTGAGATATTCTAATCCATTATTATTTCATTCTTTTCATGGAGATTAGTATTCCATTGAACAGATTGATATATGATATTTTGCATATACATTACCACTTGGATATGTGGGTTGTTTTTATGTTTAAGCTGTTATGAATCGTAAGTCATACTGCAATGAACATTAATGCAATGGTGGATCAATGTTAATGAAGGGGTTTAGGCTCAGGAGGCCGAGATGGATCACAGTTCAAAGCCAGCTGGAGCAGGAAAGTATGTGAGACTTATCTCTAATCAGTCACCAAAGAGCTGTGGCTCAGGTGGTAGAACACTAGCCTTGAGCAAAAAAGCTCAGGGATAGTGCCCAGGCCCTGAGCTCATGCTCCAGGACTGGCACAAAAAAAGGTGAGGCGGTAGGAAACAGACTGTAGCATGGGGAAGGGTTAAGTTGAGTTGGTATGGAATTCCCTTTTCCCAGGTGCTTATCTGTGATTCTAACCCACAGGGATAGTTAGGCTAATAGGGGCAGCAGTAGGCTGCCCTGCTTGCTGACCTTGTTTGCTCCAGACTGCATGGGGGAGAATGCCTTGGGTCCTGGTAGCATCTTCATATGTGTGTGGAAAGCCAAATCCCCAGGAAACCTCCCTCAAGGACTACAGCTTGCAGCCCCCTTGGGTGCCAGCCGAAGGGCCACTGGAGCCACACGTTTTTGGAATTTGCTGAGACCATATTTCTTTCATCTGCCCCCAGAATCTCCTGGGACTTGTAGAAGTGAAAACTGGGCCTCACCCCCAAAGCTCTGGTTGTGGAGACTGAATTCTTCTGAGTAGAACCATCCTATTCTGATCTAAACTCTGGCCCCCAAAAGCTCTGAGTGATTGTTAGAAAAACAAACAACAGATTGAAAAATAGAAATGTATCCTTTGGTAGATTGTGAAACAGGCAACCAATTCTAGTTCCTTTGTCACGAAACTCATCAAGTATTAATAGTAGTTATTGAAATCATCCTTACCATGTTGTAAGCAGTTAGTGTCTGCACTTTTACACATACTAGGCTCTCATATTTTGGAAGTGTTCATCTTTCTAGCTTTATCCCTTAAAACATGACTAGTAACAGTCCTACTGCTGCCACTGGCCTCACTTTAAATAGCTAAAGTTCAAATCAACTCTGCTTGACTCTGAACTAAGCCATTTTACCACAGAAATGAGCCAGTTATCAAGATAAACTATCAAAAACTTGGACTTGTTTCAGTTATTTTTGCAGTGCCAGAAGCCAGTGGTTTAAGCCTATAATCCTAGCTACTCAGGACGCTGAGACCTGAGGATAGAGATTGGAAGCCAGTCTGTGAGACTCTTTATCTCTAACTATTAGAAAGTTGGAAGTAGCACTGTGGTAGAGTGCCAGACTTTAGCAAAGGGACAACACCCAGGACCTGCATTCAAGTTCCAATATCAGAAAAAAAGCAGTTAAAACCCAAAAAGCATCATGTTGCAAGTAGTTTAGAATTAAATTCTCTTGTTAGTGAAGCATGTGTACTGGGCGTTACTAGTAATCCTAAAACTTGGGCATAATTAGAATCCACATAGTTGACTAGTTTCTGGTATTCACATTTGTAGAAGTGAAGAAATATAGATGTCCTGGAGATGGCAAAGCTGTGCGTGCCTGCTGGCCACTCCAGGTCACAGCTGTAAGGCATTCAGGAGTTCTTAACTTTATAAACGTCCTAAGATAAAGCTAGCTAAAGGATGCATTAAACTGATTTCTAAATGGTTTCCTTCCAACTAAATTGGTTTTGTCACTTTTATATAAATGAAAATATTGCAGCATACATCTTAACAAGATTTTAAAAAATTATTTTCCAAAGCAAGAACACAGTAATTAGGGCATTATGTAATTCCAAAAATGATTTGTGGTACCAAACTATGAATTTTATACTTAAGAGAAGAATCCATTTTTCCACAGAAAGTTGGAAGAAGTATAGTTCATTTCCTCTCCAGGTGCTTTATCGTGAAGATGCTGGTTAAGGACAGATCTGGGGAGAAGTCCCTCTAATCTTACCTCAGCGGGTATTGTGCGTTGTAGTCTGTCTTCTCCAAACAGTTGTTGAGGGAAGATTTTTCTTTTCCTGGATATCAGAATTCTCTCTTGCCAAGGTTTGTGTTTAGGAGAAGGTGGGGATATGATAGAAGCACTTGGCTTCTTCAGTCCTTCAAGGTTTCAGATTATAAGAGTTAGATTAGAAGTCATTGGGTAGATGGAGGCATAAGGGATATTCTCTCTTCACAAGTGCTTCCCATGCCCCACCTTCAGAAAGTTCTCTTGGATCATTCTTATGGTACAGCATTAGTCCTATAGAGTATCTGTCTCAGTGTAAATAGCAAGCTGTATGCAGATAGCCCAGATGTTGTTCTAGCACATGGCAGAGTCTCCAGATTTCCATTCACCCTCCCATTGCTCAGTTTTCTTTGTCCCAAAGTGATGTTATTTATAGATCATATCTGACTGACTACATACTCTTTTTTTTTTGTCGGTTGTGGGGCTTGAACTCTGGGCCTGCCCGCTGTCCCTCAGCTCTCCAGCTAAAGGCTTTTGCTCTACCTCTTGAGTCACAGCGCCACTTCCAGCTTTTTTTCTTTTTATGTGATGCTGAGCTATCAAACCCAGGGCCTCATGCATGCGAAGCAAGCATACTGAGCCACCTTCCCAATCCCTGACTGCACACTCTTGAAACCAAGGAGGGACTCCTTTTTTGCTCATGGTAAGTCTGGATGTGGTAGAACAAAGCTGATTTGTTGGTTCTGTGAAGCTACAGGTGAGCCATTTCCTTTCCAGAAGGCCACATTATATTCTGTTGAATCTGTAGACCATGTTTGGTTTGTGATAACGTACATTTACCCTGGGCATCTCGGTGGATGAAGAATGCTGTGATGAGCATGGGTGCAGACATCACTGTAAATTATGTTGAGTGTACACTCAGAAGTGAATTTGCTGCATCATATAGCACTTTGTTTTTCAGTTTTTATGAGGATTTTTCCACAGCTGTTACACATTCCCACTCAGTGCCTAAGGGCACCAGTTTCTCCATATCCCCACCAACATTTCTTACTTTGTGGTATCTCGATACTAGGTGTGAGGTGATTATCTCATTGTAGTTTTGATTTGCGTTTCTCTGATGAGTAGAGAACTTGATGTTGAGCATTTTTTCGTATTCTTGTTGGCCATTTATCATCCGTGGGGAATATCTATTCAAGCTACTGCCTATTTTAAAATTATTATTTATTGTTGTTCATTTCATTGTGACTTTCAAATCATATTGGCCTAAACCTAGTCCTAGGTCCATTTATGAGCTGTTTAGTCAAAGGCAGCAGTGTGACCCTGCTATGCCAGTGTGTTTGTATCTGTAACTTGATCACAGTAATAACACCAATCTCATAGAGGTGGAGATGTAGGGCTAATCATCTAGAGTACAAGCTTTCTGAGCCTGATAGTGCCTCCTCTCAGTGGCAGAGCTTGTTTTTGTTTTTGAGACAAAGTCTAGCGATATTGCCCAGGTTGGCCTAGACCTTTCAATATTCTAGGCATGTTCAAGCCCAGCACTATTCTTTAATTTTATCTTCCCCTTTTTCACTTTCAGCATCACAGAGAATGTGGCATTTGGAGGGCACTGTCAGGTTGCTATAAAGAACCTCTCGGAAGCCCAGAACAGCATGCTAGTCATTTGCACAATTGTTTCAGCTTTGCAGCTGCCTCGTGGTCTCAAATACCTGAAGAGAATGAGACTTTCCAAGCTGATTTCGTTCATGATATGGGCCTTATAAAGAAAGGCAGCAGTATTGGGGTTTTCCGGGGGGGGGGGGGGGGAGGTCACATTTCCACATATCACTTGGTGAATGTTGTGTGAGTTTGGGGACTTGGGCTCACTATTTTAAACTTCCTTGTCCCCTTTCACCAGCAAAGCACAAAAGAATTTCCTAACTTTAGGTCATAGGCTTCCTTTCATGGATTCTGACCTCAGATCCCATCTAGATAAGCATTGTGTAATGGATGGGTGGGGTTGCACTTGCGGTCACAGATGTGTGGGAGTTGAGGGATGTTGGAGGAGGGCAGGGTTTCTAGCTGACTCTTTATTCAGTCCCTCACCAGCCATAAGGCACTGAATTCCACTCCAGGACTGTACTGTGTGAGCAACAACCCAGGCAAGATTTCTTATGACTTCTAGGGTTACCTGAACATGCTTTGATCTTTTTTGACACTTTTATTGGTCGTGTGCTTCTTTTCTATATGCTACATGTTTGCGTCTGCCTAAGATCCTTATAATGGCACCTGCTTCTGTCCTTTCTCAGCAGTTCCTACTAAATGTCTAGCATGGGCTGTGATGTAAATCTGCTCCTTTTCTATTATTTCCACTTGAAAAGCTTTCAGTGCCCCTCTGTGGAGATGAGTCATCTGGGGCATTCATGATGCACTCTGACCTCTTTGTGTGAGTCAAGGTCCTGATTCACCTGCCTTCTCTGCTTTGCTCCTACTTGGATATGCTTAGATGCTTCAGACTCTGTATTCATTATGATTCTCAAGAAGTATTTATGAGTTGGGCACTAGTGGCTCTCACCTATAAATCTTCACTACTCAGGAGGCTGTGATCTGAGGATCCAGGTCCCAAAGCCAGCCTAGGCAGACAAATCTTGAGAGACTTTTATCTCCAGTTAACCAGCAAAAAACCAGAAGTAGGGATGTGGCTCAAGTGGTAGAGCATCCTCCTTGAGTGGATAAAGCTAAGTGAGAGCCAAGGTTCTTACTTAGAGTTTAAGCATTAGTGTACACACACACACACACACACACACACACACACACACACACACACACACACACACACACACACACACACACACACACACACACACACACACACACACACACACACACACACACACACACACACACACACACACACAATTTATGAAACAGGGAGGCATGCACAGTGTAATGCTACCAAAATATAGAATACAGAATGGAAACCTCTTTTAAAATGTACAGTGAAAATCTATACAAGACCAGAGAGGAAATCCTGTATTTATTGAGTACTTATCTTTGGGAATTGGGATTATAGATAACTTTCTCTTAAACAATATACATTTTAGCCAGATGCCAGTGACTTATGCTTGTAATCCTAGCTACTCACAAGTGTGAGGTCTGGAGAATCACGGTTTGAAGGTAGCTCAGGCAGAAGTCTATTGAGACTTCATCTTCAATTAATCAGGAAAATGCTGAACTAGAGATAGGGCTCAAGTGGCATAAAGGGATAACCTTGAACAAAAAAGCTGAGCAAGAGCTTGAGGTCCTGAATTCAAATTTGAGAACCAGAAAAAAAGTACATATATAGATACAGTTTCTCTGGATCAGAGAGGGAAAAATTGGGCTTCTCTTAAAGATTGCCATTTGTGCTAATGCAGTGATGACACTCATAATGGAAGCTGTTGGACTCCTCTTTATTCCGTCTCCTTCCTTCCACAGTGTTCTGCTCCCTACCTTGCCCTGTTCCATGACTTCTACCAGAAGCCCTATATTTCAGACTTCAATGCCACAACAACTGTTTTTTCTCCCACTTATAGTTGTGGATTTTTGTTTTGTTTTTGTAAAGCAGTCTTGTCTCTCTCTTTTTTTAAAATGGTGCTCGTGAGCCTAGGGTTTCGAACATGCTGAGAAGGTGTTCTACCACTGAAGTACACTTCTATTCTTTTTAACAGTCTTTGTATAACATTATCAAGGCACACTATGTAGTTTTTAATGGATGCCTCAAGATTTGCATGTAATATATAATCTTTGCCTTGACATGATAAAGTAAGAGTTACTGTGTTACTTAACATACTGATAAAATGAATGCACATTTGTATACAGAACATTGTAGCAGGTATTGGGATGAAAGAGGATTTGATGGTAGCTAAAGGAGAGTAAAAGTGAAATAAAGGATACAAGTACCAAGATCAAGGGAAAAGGATGGGGAAATGTTAGGATCATGATAGAACAAAGTTCAGGATTTTAAACTGAATGTTTCTGCTGTAATATGTGACTTAACCTACCTGAAGGGCAGTATTTGTTGTTGTTTTCTGTTGATGTTGGTAGTACTGGAGTTGAACTTAGGGTTTCACACTTGCTTAGGCAGACACTGTACCACTTGAGCCATACATAATATCCCCTTTTACTTATTTTTCAGGTAGGGTATTGTGTTTTTGCCCAGGCTGGCCTGGACTATTGTAGTTTCATCTGGCAGATAATGGGATGACAGATGAAGAAATGCCAATACAGTGTCATCTCATAATCTTTTATTTATTTATTTATTATTTTTATTTTATTTTTGTCAGTCATGGGGCTTGAACTCTAGGCTTGAGCGCTGTCCCTCAGCTCTTCAGCTCAAGGCTAGCACTCTACCACTTGAGCTACAGTGCCACTTCTGGTTTTCTGGCGATTTTTATTGGAGAGAAGAGTCTCACAGACTTCTGGAGCTTAAACTCAGGGCCTAGATGCTGTCCCTGAGCCTCTTTGCGCTCAAGGCTAGTGCTCTACCACTTGAGCCACAGTGCCACTTACAGCTTTTTTGAGTAGTTTATTGGAGATAAGAGTCCTTATGGGGACTTTTCTACCTGATCTGGCTTCAAACCACCTCAGCCTCCTGAGTAACTAGGATTGTAGACGAGAGCCACCAGCACCTGCCTATTTCATGGTCTTTTAATAACAGTGTGGGTCCAGGAATGAGCCTGACAGACATGGTGAAAATGATCATGCCTTCCCCAGTCTCTGCTTTTATAAGGTCAGATTATTCTGGGTCCAGGTTAAAGGAATTATGGGAACATATCAGAAAGGCACATTCTGAAAGGTAGATCAACAAGATGTCAGGGAGCAGTAAGATAAATACATAAAGGACCTTCTACAGGATTACTGTAGAAGGTCAGACACTTAAAATGCTGTGACTTTACTTAGACATAGGATTAACACTCACAACAACCAGTGGTTTTCTGCTGGAACCAGTCATTCTCCGTGCACTCAGCCACACTTCCCAAGGGGTCACACAAATTCTACTTATACTTTCTTTGTAGCTGGAACAACAGGCATGCACCTGCCATGCCCAGCTTTTTCATTGTGATGGGAGGGATTCTCATCTTTTTGACTGGGCTGGCCTTGGTGTAAGCCACCATAGTTGGTCTTTTATTTGTTTATTTTATTATTGTAAAGGATAATAATTTGGGGATCACAAGTTTATTAGGATAAGTAATCCTTTTCTCCTCTATGCTTAGCAATATTATTTAAGTACAAATTAAATACTTGAAATCCACTCATTTATATTACAAGTGTGTAAAAGGAACAATATCTTTATTTATTTATTTTGCCCTGGTTGTATTTTGAGTTTATATAAAAAGCCAGGCGCCGGTGGCTCATGCCTGCAATCCTAGCTACTTAGGAGGCTGAGATTTGAGGATCATGGCTCAAAGCCAGCCTGGGCAGGAAAGTCCATGAGATTCCTATCTCCATTAAACCACTCAGAAAACTGGAAGTGGCACTGTGGCTCAAGTGGCAGAGTACTAGCTTTGAGCTAAAGAGCTGAGGGACAGTGCCCAGGCCCAGAGTTCAAGCCCCACGACCAGCAAAAAAAAAGCCTGTTATAATCTTATGTCTTGAATATACAGACTTGTTGTCTTTTCCTCTGCTGTTATACATATGTTCAAGCATTGGCCTTGCCCTCCATGAAGCATGCATTAGTTAAGCATCTGCCTGGGTAGGTGCCAGGGTCAGGTTAAATTGAAAGAACCATCCTAAACCATCCTAAACTAAACAATGGAGTAAGTCAGATTGTCCTGCCCTGGCAAGGATGCAGGCTAGAAGTGAAGAAATGGGATGAAAGGTAGACAAATAGGTAGCCCAAGACCTGCCTTAAAATTGAATGACAACTAATCCAAGAGTTGCTATATAGCAGTACAGATTAGTTTGTGTGCTAACAACCTACCTAACATGCTATTCTACTAAGGACAGATTTGACCTTTTAAAGTATATAATGCATTTACTCAAGCAGATCTCTGTCTTTGGCCACCAGTCTCTCATCCCCCTTCAAAAAAGGATTTTGCCAGCCAATCAAGTCTTAAGATCATCTTCTTCCTTTTGGTCTTATAGAACCTTGTTACTTGTACTTTAAAAACTTTTTTTCTTACCTACTAACTGAATTTTTTCCAAGACAGTTGCATAGGCCCTGTAGAACATTGAATCATATTGGTTGCCAAAATACAACAGAGGAGTAGTTTAGAATGATACTTGCTCCTGCTATGGACTGAATGTGTTATTTTCTCCTTGCTCACCCCTAGTTCATATATTGTTGGTATTTAGGCAATGATTAGGCTTAGATGTAGCAGTCCAACCTATGACAGTTTTGTTCCCCATCTCTCCTCTGGCTCCTGGCATGGACCTTGCAGACAGCTTCCTGAGGTCTAGTTTGAAAGCTTCCCTTCACAAAATGCAGTCATTGTACTCTTTCCAAGTCCAGTTCTGGCCTTCATAATACCTTGTGCTATGGTGGAGGAGGTTCCAGGGGGAGGAAGTTGCTTTCCTCCCTGCTATCTTTTTCACCATGACTCAGTAGAGAGTGAGAAGCAAAAAGTGCCTTTCTTGGCAGAGTGTGGCAGCCAGGAAGTGTCCTGGTTTTTTGGAGGCAGGTCTGGAGAGGAGGCACACCCGTAGGGGCACTGTAAACAAGCTGCTTTTCTGCAGGTGGCTAAATAACATGGGTTGAGAAATCCTAGGTTTTAGTAGTGTATTTTTTTTCTGTTTGTGCTGAGTGACTCACCACAGTCTGTGTCTCTGACTATTTATGTACAGATCTGAAAGATTTCTGGAAGAAATTTATTACTGCTAGATTAGTGTGGGTGGTTGACCTGGGTCACCAGAGAGAGGCCACTTTCCAAATACATTTCTTAAGAAAATGGCATTAATTTTAGTTCAAACAATTGACAAAGATAAGTGATTTGGCCAGTATTTAGAAAGCAAGATACACTTTTATAATTTATTGAATGGTCATGTCATTACGATTGGTGGAGTCATTGCTTAATTGTTCATTTATTTAAAAGATACCCAAAGGGCAAAGTATTTATTTAGCTCTGTAGTTGAGTGTTTGCCTACTATGCACAGTAGATGCTCAGCACTACAAAACAATAAAATGTAGTAACTTTTCTGTAGTGTCACAATCTCATATAATGTGGCACCACCAATAAGATAAACTTATAGCTAAAGTCAATGGCAGAAAAAGTGCTAAGTGCCAGAAGCCACATATCTTCTAAACTTTTGTGGGCATTAGAATTTCTAGTTATGCAAAATCAAACTGTTGGGACTACCTTGGATTTGTGATTTAGCATCTCTAGAGAAGTAAGGCCAACATGGAGTTTCTGACCAGCTCCTGGGGCACGGCAGCTATTGCCGGTGGTAGTGTGGAGACCACTCCTGTAGACTGTATTTTTGGCCTACCTTCTGTGGACTGGGCCTCTATGTTGCTGTGCCCATGATAAATTACAAACAAGAGCTTTGACCAGTAGTCATATAACGTTCACGTGAATGATGGTATTGAATGAGATACGATCTTATCTCTATGGAGTTTTAGAAAGATGATAGGTTCATTGGGCTGAGGGTGATTTGGCTGTGACATCTGTCACTCCATAGATCACCAGGGATGATTTGGCTGGTCTGGCTAGCTAGGTAGATGTCCCCTTCTTCCCTCACCACTATATGTGTATTCTTCCCAAAAGCTGTGTACTCTATCCCCAAAAGAGGAAGAACCATTGTTTGGTCAAGGGTATATAAGTAGCTGCACTTCTCTACTGGAACCTCCGAACAAACTCTCAAGTCCGAACAAAGTCTCAAGCACCAGTCAGGAAAATTCCATGTGGTTCCTGCTCCCTGGCTCTCCGGCACAAAACTTAGTGGCA
Source organism: Dipodomys merriami (assembly GCF_024711535.1). Lineage (NCBI taxonomy): Eukaryota > Metazoa > Chordata > Mammalia > Rodentia > Heteromyidae > Dipodomys > Dipodomys merriami. Next base: position 44,416,666 of record NW_027206512.1, on the reverse strand, counting down.
AGTGATGGTTTACTTCTCCAGCAGCTGTGCCAGGATGGAGGCCTTACATAGCACAGGTGCTGACACAACTTCCTGCCTTCTTCCTTCCTTCCTTCCTTCCTTCCTTCCTTCCTTCCTTCCTCCCTTCCTTCCTCCCTTCCTCCCTTGCTCCCTCACTTCCTTCTTTCCTTTCTTCATTCCAGTCTCTCCCTTTCTTCTCCTCCCAGCCTCTGTCTCAAGCTAGCCCCAAACTTGTAATCTTTCTACCTCAGCTTTCCAAGTGTTGGGACTATAGTAATGCCCCACCAAGTCTGGCTTATTTAAATGAAGAACTGAGTCCTGACTTTAAGCCTCAACAAGTGTATTATTTCTCTTATAGATTCAGAAACTCAGGCATTTGTTTTGAAGGATAATTTTATCACAAATGTTCAGTTTTGTCTATGGCTTGCTTTTGCTTCTTTCTTCTCCCCTAAACCTCTGTAGACCTCAGGTTTATAGCCACAGCCTTCTACTACTGTGGAGACATAAAGCTCTTGGTGCCTTATTTCTTTGTTGGTGAGCTCAGATGGGAAGGGAGAAAGCCAGTGTGTGCACTGATTGATGGAGTTCCCAGGATATTGGCTATTTGTGTCTTCTTTCAGAAGAGCCTCTTGGTCTTTTCCCCATCTTCCTGACTTCCCAGCTTCATTCATTTTCCCTGCTTTTCCATTAGGCTGTTGTCCTAACTTTTGGCTTTTGGCTCCTCCTCTCTTACAGTCCTCACACAGCCTTGGAACGTAGTAATCTGGGTGACTAGTTTGGGGGTTGCCTGCCTCGTCATCACATCCTGTCACTTCCCATTGCTCTCATCTCAGGCAGAATTTGGCTGTATTCTCTATTTGAAGCTTTTCAATAAGCACTGTTCACATTGTTTTATAATGACTTTTCATTTGTTTGATACTCAGGAGCCACATACACCCTAGTGACCAACATATTCTTCCAGAACTAAAAATGTATATGAAATCAGTTTCCCTTAATACTTATTCTTCTAAGCTCTTAAATTTCCTACTAATTAATAAAGCGATTGGCCAGGTATTCAAGGCCTTTTACCTAGGCTCCCCTAACCCTGTTGTTTTCATATGAGTTCCATCTAGGAATTAGCCAACATGGATCCTTAACAATGATGAGTTGATCTTACCAGTACATGCTACTCATACTGGTCCATTTACTAATGGTAAATAGCTCCCATCATGCCCACCTGTCTGAGTTTTACCTGTTCTTCAGATACTACTTCCTCTTTCCAAAAATAGTGATGATGAAGAAGATAAGAATGGTGGTTGACCCAGGCTCTGGTGGCTCATGCCTGTAATTCTCACTACTCAGAGGCTGAGATCTAAGAATTTTTGTGGTTCAAAGCCAGCCCAGGCAGGAAAGTCTGTGAGATACTTATCTCCAATTAACCACCAGAAAACTGGAAATAGAATTGTGGCTCAAAGTGGTAGAGCACTAGCCTTGAGAAAAAGAGCTCAGGAACAATGCCCAGGCCCTGAGTTCAAGCCCCATGATTGACCGAAAAAATAAAAACAAGAAAAGAATGGTAGTTGTTTTATTGAATTATTATGTGCCAGTCTCCCTCTGCTTACCTATTTAATGTTAACCCTATTAGATAAGCAATATTATACAAATTTTGCAGCTGAAGGAACTGAGAGAGTGATCAAGTGACCTGTTAAGATTCTTTTAAAATTGCTATTTTTGTGCCAGTACTGGTTTTGAACTCAGGGCCTAGATTTTGCTCACAGGACAGGCTAGCACTTTATCAATTGGGCCACAGCTCCACTTCTGGCTTTTTGGTGGCTAATTGGAGATAAAAGTCTCAGACTTTCCTGCCTTGTGCTGGCTTCAAACCTCTGTCCTCAGATCACAGCTTCGTGAGTAGCTAGGATTGCAGGCATGAGCCAACAGCGCTCAGCTTCTAGCCAGGTTCTTGGTAGAGCCAGGAATCTAGCTCCAAGGCCTGTATTCTTAACCTGACATACAGCAGAAATTCATCTATCTTTCTAAAACACTTCCTTTATATTTCTTTTATTCTAGAAGTCATATAGTTCAGTCACCCATTTGAAATTCTAGGGACTTTTTATCTTATTCATACCTGGATTTCTAGCAACATTCTTTGAAGGTGGCAAGAACTTCAAAAGTACATTTTTTTGCCAGATAGACTTTTTAAAAAATATTTTCTTGGAACCAGTTTGTTATGTTAACTGTAGAAAATTGTAAATTTTTTCCTTTGTATTATTTCCGATAAAACATCTCAAGAAGTTCTGGGATAGTGTTGGATAAATTAATGGTTTGTTTGTGAGTGTTCCTTGTGCATTGGGCCGGGGCATGGCAGGGAGCACTGAAAGCTCTGTCCTTCTGACCTCCCCTTCCTGCTGTAGTAGAGCTGAAGTCGTTTGACAGCAGTAAATCTATATGGTCATTTCAGTTTTTTAATATAATTTTTTGTTATTATTAAGATGTTGTATAGAGGGATTACCATTTCATAAGTAAGTAATGAATACATTTCCTTTTTTAATTTTTATTTTTTATTGTGAAAGTACTGTACAGAGGGGTTACAATTACATGGGCAAGATAATGAGTACATTTCTTACCAAGCATTGTAGCCTCCTCCTTTGTTTACCCTTCCCATCCCTTCCCATCCTCCCCCCCCCGAACCCCCCCCCCCCCCACCAAAGTTGTAAAGTTCGTTTTCGACATGACAACTTGTACTTCTCATTGCTGCAATGGGTCCACCTGTATCCTTATTTAAACGATTTATTTTTCCCCTTCCCTTCCACAAATTATACCGACATCAAATACAGTGAAAGCAGGGGTTATACTGTGGGGGAGGGATGAATACATTTCTTTTTGGACAGCATTACCCCTTCTCTTACCCCTGGTTTCCATCTCCCTTCCCTTCCCACAAGTTGCGTAGTTAATTTTTCACATAGTGTGTCCTGTATATTATGGCTGCTTTGGTTTAACCTTCTTCCCTCTATTTTTTGCACCCTTCCCAAGTCCCTGTTTAAAAAACAAAAAAGCAAAACACCATGTTTAAAGACATTTTCTTCAGCTGTTGATAACAGATGCTGCAGATGTTAATCTCTATTGGTGTACACTCTTCTCTGCAGACTTTAATGCTTAGTTTCTTCTTGTTTGCAAAATCTGCTCATGTTAAAACAGGTTTTAGAACAAATGAATTTTGTTTTGAATTTCTTGTTCTTTGGGCTTGGGAGTTCAGGATTTTTCAGGAGGCAAGGAATGAATTATAAAATGTTCTATATGTACTAAAACATAGGAGGGGGGGAAAAACGTAGAAAACTGGAGAATAAAGATCTCTTGCTTTGTTTTTTCTCCCCCTAACATTCCTTGTTCTGATCGGCATTTAGTGTATGACTTCGTGTCATATTTAGAAAAGAAAGAGAACCAGCACTGAAAATTTGAAAAGTGTCCATGTTTGTAAAAGTACCAGAAAGCCCTGTGCTGTACTTTAGAGAGCCAGATACTAGCCAAGTAGGAGATGGTTTGCATGTTTTTTTCTCACCCTTTATAGCTCAGTACTAATAATGCTCACAGCTGAAGTAATGTCATATTTTTTCCTGCACATTTTCACGGAGAGATAAAGGAGAATACAGTGCAGATTTGGAGAATAATTTGGCATCTAAAATATCAGCTCTCCAGCACAGATCATATTTACAGCTCTATTGGGAATGTCACAGCAATGATTTAAATGGAGGCAATTGTCTCGGAGGGCCCTGACTGATGACTGCATTTAAAATTCTTAGAACCCGTGGGATGTTGTTTTCTGAAAGTCGACATAATTTAAGCACTCCACATCCTGTCATTATAGAAGATGTCAGAAAAGTACAGTCTAATCCTGCACTAGCATGGTATCACAGTCCTTTAGTTTTGTTACTTTTTAGACTTTTAATATGCCTGTCAGTGCCTGTAGTCTCCACAGCCAGGCAGTTAGAGGTGAATATCATTCTTTCACATTTTTCACAGAGGAACTGGAACCCAAAAAGGCCATAAGTTTATACGAAGGGGTACCAATAGTCTGCTCCAGTGATAGCGCAGCCCTGATCCCAGCCTCCATCTGCTAAGTTGTGCTTTTCCACATTGACCTTGGGCAGTCATCTCAACAAGAATACAGAAGAAGCCAGATTCCTGTGAGTGTGACAGTAGCTCTTCTGAGATCTCCTACATTGCTGGGCATGTGAAAGGGACCCAGTGAATACTAGAATGATTAACTTAGGAATGATCCACATTAAAACAATGCCTAAATGTTGATGAGAACAGAATCTCAGCTCACAACTACCCAACATTTTCCTTTTATTCCCCCACTCTGTCCATCTCCTTAAGCTCTATGTATGGAAATCCACATCTCCAAGAACTACATTCAAACACTTACACATGTGAAAGAAGACTGAGCAAAACACTATATATAGCCTTGTCCTAAAGCCGGATCTTTTTCCATTGATAAGAAAGCCGCCCACTTGGACTAACTTAGCTAGGCCAAATTTAGAACAAACATATCTAAACTATTCTCATTTATAAATTACTAAACTGTTTTGTAACCAGGCTATTCTTAATATGAACAAAAGGTAATATTTAAAATTTTGTGGTTAATTATAAACCCTACAATCAGTAATTTTTACCACATTAAATAAATCAGGGTGGAAAGGATCTATTTTTATCCCATCACAGGGTTTGGTAGAAAGAGTGATTTTTTTTTCTTTCTTTCTTTTTTTTTCTCTGAATCTGGGTTCTCACTGAGGGTCATTCGTTCCTCCTTCCTAGGCAACATTCCTGTAATACTTTCTGGAGGCACCTTCTTCCTGTTATTACTGGGTGGTAGGCAGTGCTGTTGTCATCTTGTGGGTATGGCCCAGGGATGCTATGAAACCTTTTGCAGTGTTTCCTCTAACAACAACAACAACAATTATCCAGCCCGAAATGTCAGTCGTGCTGAAGTTGTAAACCTTGCTGTCAATTTTGGCTTTATTTACTGGCCTTTGCAGTAGGCCAGCTTTAATTTAGTTCATTCAAAGGTAAAGTTAGAATTCCTCTTTGTAGAGCTTTTGTTTGCTATCGTGGTTACTGAGCTTCTCCTTATGTCTTCTCACAAGACTTTCAGAATCAAGTGGTTTCTGGCCAAGAAACAAAAGCAAAATCGCCCCATTCCCCAGTGGATTTGCATGAAAACTGGTAACAAAATCAGGTACAACTCCAAGAGAAGACACTGGAGGAGAACCAAGCTGGGTCTGTAAGGAATTGCTTCAGATGCCCACATATTTATGCTCTACCATGAACCAGTCAAGCTGAAATGTCAGTACTGCCTGGACTGATAGTTGGGCATTTTTTAAATTTATTTTTCTTTGGTTATTTTAATAATGGGCTGGGAAGGTGGCTCAGTGGTAGAGCGCTTGCCTTGCAATGCATGAGGCCCTGGGTTTGATTCCTCAGCACCACATAAGCAAAAAATAATAATAATAATAATAATAATGGGCACAGTAATAAGCATGTAATAAACATTACATTGAAAAAAAAAGAATTCATCTTTGTAATCCTTTATGTTCTGGCCCTGAAGCCATGATAGTGTCTGGGATCAGCTCTGGCATAGTGATGAGGGCTGACTATGCAGACACCTGCACTGTGCTCACAGTGGTAGCTGGGAAGGAAAGAAAAGCTGACTTGATTAAGTCAATCCATAGGGCTACAAAGGGCAAGGACTGTAGAAATGTGGTATACCACTTGCTACTCAGCTTCCAAAACCAGCGGTAGCAGCCATCTCTGGGAGCCTAATGGAAATATAGACTCTGGCCTCCCTTTAGCCATACTGAGCCAGAATCTGCATTTTATTTAGCAAAGAGTCCCATGTCAGGCTTGTGTATGTACAAAGTGGAGAAGCATGGGTAGGCATTTTTCACTTTGGAGGAAAGTATTTCTTGTTTCAGATTATGGCTCTGACTTCCTGGGAGTGTGACCTTGGCCAACTTACAGAATCTCACTGCGCCTCAGTTATTTGGGCTTTTTTTTATAAAAGGGTGCAATATCATCTGTCTCATGGGGATCTTAAGAGAATCAGACCAGCTTATTTTTTTTCAGACCTGTAGCTCTGAAACCAAACCCAACACCCAAACTCCTGGAGTTCCACAGGTCAAGTCCAGTCATCTTCCTATATATGCCAAGCAGAGACATGGAGAAAGGTAGAGAGGAGGTTTATGACATGGCATAGTGCAGCCATGGGAAGGCAGCACTTGAACATGTCTTCAGCCTATCTTCAAAACATAAAGATTTGTACCCCATTTGGGATATAAATGGAGGCTGAAGGAAAGAGGTATGTATGCTTATTAAATATTCCTGTACAAACTATGGTCTCGATTGGCCATTATTTCAGTCCATATTTGGGGATGAGGGAGTCCAGAGTAGTTATTGCTGTCACCACTGGTCAGAATAAATTAAAGTCATCTTTGCCTGATGGGTGGTCTGTCTTGAGAAAGCTCTTTTATTATTTAGGGGTAATTTTGCATCCCTTGTCATAAAGATGTTCAGATTAGTCTCACCCTTCCTGGATTCCAAGGTAATTTCAAAGTGACTCCAGAGAGAATGAATGGCTTAGAGCAGAGACACATACAAAGTAGAGACAGATGCCAAGCTTTTCTCCTGTTTTTAGTTAATTCTTGGGTCCAGTAAAGGCAAATTTTAAGTATTTACAGCTCAACAAACTGAAAGTAATGATTAACAATAAGACACAGAAAAGTGAAGTAGAGAACATTAGGGAGGCATTTGTGTATTAAGCATCAGAGTTATCCTTACCCAGTAAAGCTGTATTCTTTTAGATCTAATTCTATGAATAGGAAAGTAAAGACTGGTATTTTTCATCAGCTTCCAGACAGTGTGGTTTTTATTGGCAGAGAGTAGTTGAAGGGGTTGATATTTTCTACATGTTTTGCAGGATAATATTTTTCCATATTTTATTCGTATCAGAATAGATATGCATTATTTTTCTTTAAACATAAAGATTTTATTGTTTGGACATCTACCTAAGACATTACAAGTCAGGATACAGTGAAGACACTTGCACATCCATGTTCATTGCTGTACTATTCACAATAGCCAAGTTACAAAAACAGCCCAGCAGATGAGTTAATTTTTTTAAAAATGTACCTATATATAATGGAATTTTACTCATTCATTAGAATAATATTGTGTCATTTGTAGGAAGGTGGATGGGCCTATAACAAATCACATTAAGTGAAGTAAGCCAAACTTAGAGAGATAAGTGAAAGCTAGATCTAAAATACAACTGGTTGTGATAACCTACATGGGACTCTAGGCCTTCACATACAAACAGACTAAAGGAGAATACTCTTAGGGGAAAGCTCAAAGGCATAAAACTCCTCTGAACATCTAAAATACTGTTTATCAAAATGAATTCCAGGAAATGGAAACATGTTTTTTTTTGTTATCGTTGTTTGTTTTGTCTTTTTAGGGAGGACAAAGGGGGGCATAGAAATGGAGGAAGACAGGTAAACAAATGCAGCTATGATATTTAATATATACTATATAAAAAATGAACCATGCAACTTGTAGGCAAGAACAGGATAGGGAAGCTGGGTAAAGTGAAGGAAGGGGTAACATTGTCTAAGAAGAATTGTACTCATTATCTGACTTATAAAATTGTAGCCCCTTTGTTTAATACCTTAATAATAAATTATTAAAAACAAGAAGGTAATTATAAATTTAGGAACTAAATGAATTAACAGCATCCTAAACCCCTGTACCTATTTACTTTTGTACAAAAAGTATATATCAGCTCCTCTGGGTGCGGGTGCTGGGATCTGTGCTCAGTGCTGAACAACCCTTTGGGTCTTACAGTGGAGTATATATAGTTTTCGTGTGTTTCTAGTATTTTTTCTTGCCCTTAGTGAATACTTTACCTCATGTAGTTTATAGCAGGAAAACCTGTCCAACTTTAGGAAAAATAGTGAACAGTTGATGCTGTCAATTATCTCAGTGTGTGATTGTGTTGGGAATATTAGCTGGAAGAGAATGTAGGTTGTATTTGGGTGGTTATAAGTAAAAACTGAGGGAGGGAGAGAGAGAGAGAGAGAGAGAGAGAGAGAGAGAGAGAGAGAGAGAGAGAGAGAGAGAGTGTGTGTGTGTGTGTGTGTGTGTGTGTGTGTGTGTGTAAAAGACCATGCTTTATTTACAAAAGATTCAGTTTACAGAGAAGTTCCCAAGAATGTGTTGGGTGCTATGAGGTTGCATAGGATCCTCTGCTGTTCCTTGTAGCTAGATCACAGGGAGTTGATAAGATGTCCTCTGTACATGCCTGTAAGGTATTTGAGAGTTATGACAACAGTGTGCAGAATCATAGCTTACTCAGGAGAGAGAGGTATAGATTCGTGAGCTGTATAGAGATTTAAACAAATACACAGACATTAAAAACTGAATTACATTGTGAACAGTTGAATTGAAATGATAGCTCGTGGGAAGCAGATAGGCTTCTGAGTAAGACAGATACAACTTAGAATTCTCATGCCCCTTTTCATTTATTCATTCACTTTACTGTCTTGGTCAAGTTACATAACCTATCTAAGACCCAGTTTCCTTTTCAGGCTGTTAACTGTCTTCTGCAGTGGTCAGGATTAACTAAGATTGACTGTATGAACACTTGGCACAATGCTCAGCACTTGGGAGAGAGGATCTGCTAATATACCATTATTATCTATTAAGTATGTTTTGCTCTTTCAGAATAGCTAGGTATAGGGCTGGGAAAGGTGGTTCAGTGGTAGAGTGTTTGCCTTGCATGCATGAGGCCCTGGGTTCAATTCCTCAGCACCACATAAGCAGAAAAAGCTGGAAGTGGCTCTGTGGCTCACATGGTAGAGTGCTAGCCTTGAGCTGAAGAGCTTAGGGACAATGCCCAGGCCCAGAGTTCAGGCACCATGACTGGCAAGAAAAAAAAAAAAAAGAATAGCTAGCTATATTACACAGTAAGAATACATATCAAAACAGACTGCTTGGGTTCCAATCCTGGTCCTGCTGCTTCTTAATTGTGTGACAGTGACCAAAGTACTTCAACTCCCTGTGTCTCAGTTTAGTTTCTTTTAAAATGAATAGTACCTACATCTTAGGTAGTTTTATTTCTTTTAAAATAATACCCACATCTTAGGGTAGTTGTGCTAAATAAATGATTTTACAAACTTAGCTTCCAGTGATTATTTGCTAGTACTATTAATACAGTTTATTAAATAACTTGGGGAGATTAAAAGTATTACACTTTAAAAGAAAGACATTTCCTCAACTATTGAAGCATTTGTTACTATTTGATGTATCGCTTATCTCATATTTATGGCTCAGACATAGTTTATTGCAATGAAAATTAAAACGTGAATCTGATCAGGGAGTGTGTATATGGGAGATAAACTGGAATAGTGTGTAAACATGTATTCCATGTAATAATGAAATCTCCCCTGGTATAACAGATAAATGCCACTTAAAAAAACAATTAAGTGAATTAACCCAGGCCCAAAGAAACATAGGTCCCATGGTTTCCTTTATTTGCAATAACTAGTATATGTCTGAAACAAGCAGAAACATTCAGATAAGTTGATGTTAGATGAAATAAACTCCAAGTTAAGGATGCAAATGTTGTTTCTTTCTTGCTATTGTTTCTAACATACTTATAAGATGATTTCTTTGTATGTTCCTCCCCATGGTATAACCCCTGTTTTCACTGTATTTGATGTTGGTATAATTTGTGGAGGGGTAGGGAAAAAACAAAGTGTTTAAATGGGGATACAGGTGGACCCATTACAACAATGAGATGTACAAGATGTTATGTCGAAAAATGAACTTTACAACTTTGGCGTGGGGCCGAGGGGGGTGGGGTATGGAAGGAGATGCAAAGGGGAAACAAAGGAGGAGGTAACAATGCTTGATAAGAAATGTACTCATTACCTTGCTCATGTAATTGTAACCACTCTGTACAGTATTTTCACAATTAAAAAAAAAGCAACAACATGAACTTGAAATTTGGTAATGTCATTTTGTTTTGGCCAAATAAATACAATTTGCTAATTGATAACAGTGTTTTGAACATATTTTTGTTGTTGAAAAGTGACCATTCTGGAATGTCTTTTCTTCAGATTATTCGGAGCTGGGAGAACTTCCCCCACGGTCTCCTTTAGAACCAGTATGTGAAGATGGACCATTTGGCCCTGTACCAGAGGAAAAAAAAAGGACGTCACGTGAACTGCGAGAGCTCTGGAAAAAGGCTATTCTGCAACAGATACTCCTCCTAAGGATGGAGAAAGAAAATCAGAAGCTACAAGGTTGGTTTACCATTTTGAAATTGGACAGGCCTGATAATCTTAATTGGTCTTGAATCCAAGTTAATCACATCAGATATAAACATGCAGTCATTTTGTGGAGGAGAAGGGAAAAAAATCATTTAAATAAGGATACAGGTGGGCCCATTGCAACAATGAGATGTACAAGTCGTTATGTCAAAAATGAACTTTACAACTTTGGTGGGGGGGAAGGATTGGGTGGAGGGGGCAGGGAGAGGATGGGAAGGGAAAACAAAGGAGGAGGTTACAGTGCTTGATAAGAAATGTACTCATCTTGCCCATGTAATTGTAACCCCTCTGTACAGTATTTTCACAATTTTTAAAAAAAAGATATAAACAACGGGATGAATGAGTTTGAGGAAGAAAATACTGAGGTGTTGTTTGGATACATCAAGTTTTTCGTGGCAGTGGATTATCTATGAGGAAAAATTCCCTATGATGATAGTGATGAGTCTAGGCTCATAATTCACAGCTGTAGGTTTCTCCATCAAAGTGTGAACTCTTACAGGTAGACCTATTGCAACAATGAGATGTACAAGATGCTATGTAGAAAACGGACTTTACAAGTTTGGTGGAGCAGGGGGTGTAGTTGTGGAGATGGGAGGGCAGGGATGGTAGGGGAAAAACAAAGGAGGAAGCAATAATACTTGATAAGAAATGTACTCATTACCTTGCTCATGTAATTGTAACCTCTCCGTATGGTATTTTCACAATAAAAAAACTTATTTTTAAAAAAAAATGAAGATTGGCTGGGAAGGTGGCTCAGTGGTAGAGTGCTTGCTTTGCACGCTTGAGGCCTTGGATTTGATTCCTCAGCACCACATAAGCGGAAAAAGCCAGAAGTGGCTCAAACCTTGAGCTGAAGAGCTGAGGGACAGAGCCCAGGCCCAGAGTTCAGGCCCAATGGCCAGCAAAAAAATAAAAAGAAGATTGTCTAACACAAATCATATCAGTTTATTTTGCAAAGTAATATCAGTAGTATTTACTTTCTGAGACTATTAAGATAGTCTTACCCACTATATTAATTGATCCCATGTGCTCATTATTACCATACTACCTACAAGTTTTTCATAGTCATGGCATCAGCTGAATAATAGCTTTACACCACAGCATTTATGTTCATGTGTATGCTGAGACTGCAAAAAAAGCAGCAGTGTTAGTCATGTGGGTCATAATACTTAATGCTGCTGCCATGTTGGTTTTTTGGGGTCTTTTCCATTTGCTTCTTAAAAGAAGGTTAAATTACAGAGTAAATGGTCCTTGAACTTAATGAAGGGTTTGAACAAACTTGCATACTCTCTGAAAAAGAAATTGGAAGAACATACATCATACATGAAGAAATTCTTTCTGTGGTTCAGTGTTTCTTCACTTTTGAATCTGTCAATCAAATATTTTATTACTATTCCTGGGGGCATTACAAACCATATAATCTAAATCTACCTAACATTTGTTAACTAAAGTTGTGATTTTTCTCAAAATTACACCGCTAATTTGCTGTGGTGTTGGGGCTAAAAATGCGTCAGCTCTTTTCCACATTAGCAGTGCTCTAATGTTGCTCTTTGCAAACATATTTTCTCCATTTTAAAATAAAAATGTGAATAGCCTGATGCAGGACAGCAAGGTGGAATTCAAGAAAATGGTGATTTGGGCGTGTTATTTTTATCTGACTAATTCATATAACTCAATATTATATGTTTATTTAAAGTTAAACTGATCAATATTACATCACCATAATTATATGATGACATTAAATTTTGGTTTGCAATTGAACGTGGCTTAATTTACCAAAGGAATTTCCTTGAATTAATAATAACATATTTTAAAATTTTTAAATAGTGAAGTTTCCTATAATCTCTGCAAATGCAGGGGCATTTCATTGCGGAGACTTTAGCTTTCCAAGGGATGATGGCAGTTGGCAGAAGAGTTTTGTCTGTAGAAGTAAGTGTTATTACCAGCGCAGGAGTGACGATAGGGTAGTTGGGTATACATCAAAGTTGAATATTAATCACACTCAGTCAGCCTAGATATCCACTTTACACGGTAATAAATGTTGAGAAAATCCCTGCAAAATTCCATGTGATTTCATTCAGTCCTATTTTCCTACCCTCATGAGCAGTTCTTATTTCATGCCATGAATGATTGGGTCCTTCATCTACAGTTTATTGGAAACTTGCTGTTTACAGAAGATTTGCTTTGTATGCCTTGGCTGATAAAGCATTTCCCAGGCCACTGATTCTAGATAGCAGGATTCTCAAACAGAGGATGTTGCTTGTGCTCTGTTGACATAGCCAGATGTCCTCTGGGAAGAATTCACTGCCAAAGAAACCATGCTACAGTGAAATTTCTTGCACAATCCCAGTAATGTGTTTTCACCAGTCTTAGGACTAAATGTAAATGCTACAGTTAACCCTAATCTAGTCAGAAAAATGTGGGCCAATTTATAAGTTAATGTCCTGTTTTCTAATTTGATGCCTTAATTTTTATTATTATTTTATTTATTATTATTATTTTGGGGGGGTGCCAGTCCTGGGGCTTGAACTCAGGGTCTGGGTACTGTCTCTGAGATGCTTTTGTTCAAGTCTAGCACTGACCGCTTGATGCACAGCTCCACTTCTGGCTGTTTTTGTGTTTAGAGATGAGAATGTCACAGACTTTCTTGCCTAGGCTGGCTTTGAACTGCATCCTCAGATCTCAGCCTCCAAGTAGTTAAAAGTACACGTATGAACAACCAATACCTGGCTAATTTGATACATTAATGAAGCAAAATAAGTTATATTTCTCCAAATAAATCTGAATAAGCCAAATATGGAAATACCCTAAAGGAACAAACATATAGTTCTTAACATACATGATCTGAATTTGAATCATGAAACTTAAAAATGCCCCCCTCCCACCAGTTGTTTAAGGATACAGGTGGACCTGTTGCAACAATGAGAAGTACAAGTTGTCATGTCCAAAACGAGCTTTACAACGTCTGTGCGGGGGGGGCGGGTAGGGGGGGGAAGGAGAAGGATTGGGATTGGGGGGAGGGGGGAGGCTGGGAAGGGATGTGAAGGGTAAACAAAGGTGGAGGCTGCAATGCTTGGTAAGAAATGTACTCATTATCCTGCCCATGTAATTGTAACCCCTCTGTACAGTATGTTCACAAATAAAATTAAATTAAATTAAAAAAAAATGCCCCCCTCCCAAAAAAGAAGAAAGAAACTATGCTGGTGCCAAGAGCTCAGCATAGGATCTAATCACAGTTCATCAGTGCTAGTCTCAAACCTAATTTGCCCAAGGGTTAGCTTAAAGCTAGTGACATTTTATATAACTCCCTCACCCCCCCCCAAAAAAATATGAGGTCAACATTTTTTAAAAATGTAAATTCTAAAGATGTCAGGAGGGGCTGGGAAGTTGGTTCAGTTGCATGCATAGGCCCTAGGTTCGATTCCTCAGCACCACATAAGCAGAAAAACCTGGAAGTGGCTCTGTGGCTCAAGTGGTAGAGCACTGGCCTTGAGTTGAAGAGCTGAGGGACATCGCCCAGGACCAGAGTTCAGGCCCCACCACCAACAAAAAACAAACAAACAATAAAGCTGTCAGGAATTGTTTAAAAGGATCTAGAATAAAAATACGGGGTGAAAAATAATAAAAGAGGGAAGTAGCACTAGGCCTAGAATCACCAGGTCGCCTAGTAGCTAAATACCCCTGGGTAAAATCACCTAATCGAATTTGTTCACTTAATTTTTGTGTCCCTGAAGTGAGTGATTAGACTAGGGAATCCATTTAACTTGTCAATTAAAAGTTTTTGATATTGATTCCCCCTCTCCCCCCGCTTCTTTGGTAATTTGGTCTAATTCTTCTTAAGGCAGCTCTTGGTAGTGCACTGGAGCTCTATCTGTCTGTTTGCATGTGAGGAGATACCTATGAACAGAGTAGATTTATTCTGTTCAGCTCAAGGGAGCTGGAACAGAACCATTGATCAACATTACCTACTTTAGGTTGGAGTCTAAATAAAGAGAAACTTAGTATATCTCTTAGTTTAAATTAAAAAAAGAAATTATTGAGCTCTAACTATCACTAGGAATTTAACACATGGCTCCTGCTCTTGAAATGTTTATGGTTTGATAGGCTAGCTATAAAGATGGAAAGAACTAAATAGAAGTGGGCTATATCTCCATTTAATCATAGGGCCACCAGGACACATTGGTGTGTACCACAAAAGAAATCAGATTTTTAGCATTTCCAAAACAAAGCAAATGGATGATTATCATTTGCTGTATTTGTCCCAGATCTCACAAGCATGGAATAATTGGTTGCATATTAGAAGATCTGTACTGTCTACTTATCTGCCCTCACATTGTCTCTTCTAGCCTCTGAGAATGATTTGCAAAATAAGCGCCTAAAGCTTGATTATGAAGAAATCACTCCTTGCCTAAAAGAAGTAACTACCATATGGGAAAAGATGCTTAGCACTCCAGGAAGATCAAAAATTAAGTTTGACATGGAAAAAATGCACTCAGCTGTTGGGCAAGGTAAGCCTTCTCAGGACCCAGGTGGCCAGCCTCACTCACTGAGAGCTGAGATAGGTGTGGAGTTTAGTTTTAGTGACCATCTCTCCTTTTCATCACATCTTTACCTACTCTGTTTCATATATCTTACTTACTGATGCGAGTTTCATCACTTTAAAAAAATATTTATTTGTATTCAGTAGTTGTACAAAAGAATTACCATTCAACAAATCAGTTTATGAATACAATGCATCTTGTCACCCCTTTCCTCCTTCTCCCCCATGCCTCCAACCCAACCCTTCCTCTCAATTTTCTTTATTTTCATAGACTGTGTATTTAATATCCTTCTTTTCTTCATCCCTCTGCCCCCCGCCACTTGACCTCTCTCCCATACCTTTCAAGTGCCAGTTTCCTGGTATTTATTTCGGTGGACTGTAAGCTTTCCTAAGGAATTACTCCATTTGAATTCTCCCCTGCAAATACTATGTTTCAGTTAATACATCTGTGTATACCCCATTTGTGTTTATTTATACATTTATCTATTCTAGCTTCTACATAGGAGAGAAAATATGTGACTGTCTCTGTGGGCCTGAGTTACTTCACTTCCCCTAATTTTTTCCAGGTCCATCCATTTTTTTTTGCAGATGAGTACTATGCTTCATAGTGGATGAGTAAAATTTCATTGTTGAGATAATTAAAATGCCCACAAATCCAGGAAGTATAACAAAAAGATAATCTAAAGGTTATTAACTGTGTATGTGTTGTGATGATATGTTTTGACTTAAATAGTAAACTAAGAACTAATTGTGTCATTTCTTGCTGGGAGACCAGAGTGCAAAGCACAGACTTTAGACAGGTGGTTCTGGGTTTGGCCCAGCCCAGCTGTGTGTTTTGCAGTGTGATAGTAAGCCAAGACTTAAGGTCTCAGAGCCCATTTTCCATGTGGGTGAGATATGGGTGTTGACTGTGGTGGTAAGGAAAGGATCTTAGCCCAGGAGAACATTACATGAGTCTACTGTCCTGCCAGGCCTTGAAGGTGGCAGTGGGGCCTGCCTTTTAGTCTCAGCTGTTAATTAATCCAGGAGAGGTAAGGATAGTTTTGCAACAAAGTTTGGGAACATTTCCAGCAATTTGACATAGTGGTTTTATATTTTTATCATTCTGTTTCTCTTGGGTTGTTTTCTACTAATTCATTTTTATTGTACATTATAAAAGCATCACTCTACTGGGGATTGGAAATTTTAAAAATAAAAGCTGATCCTTCACAGGCTAAAAAGTGTCATTTTAGATCATAATTTCTACAAACTTCAGTGTTCAGAACCCTTCAAGTATAAACTATTATTGCTACTGAGTTCTAATGCTGAATAACGTTATTTGATAAGAGGTGTATATATATATATATGGATATATATATATATATCCATATATATATATATATGCATCTCCATCCTATGGTTTTCTTCTGCTTTTATTGGTTATACAGACTTTATGGAGCAAAGCAGCTTTTCTGTGATAGTTTTAGGTGTTTTTAAGTTTTTAGGTTGGTTTGTTTGTGGGTTTTTTTGGTACCAACACTGGGGCTTGAACTGAGGACCTTGCATTTTTCCTTTGCTTTTTTTTTTTTTGCTCAAGGCTTGTGCTTTACCACTTGAGCCACACCTTCAGCTCTGACTTTTTGCTGATTAATTGGAAATAGGAATCTTGCAGACTTTCTGCCCAGGCTAATTTTGACCTACAGTCCTCAGATCTCAGCCTTCTATGTATTTAGGATGACAGGCCTGAACCTTTAGTTTTGATGGAGTCCATTTTACTGATGATGGGTAGTTGTCACTGGTTGTGACTTTCCCCTTCCTAAGGGTCAGGACACTGGGCTTAAAACAGCTGGTAATGAGCTCACACCTCGGGCTGCAGGATTCTTACCACCACTGCACTGGATCTGAGTGAACCATACTGTGGCTATGCAGTTCTCAGGATCCAGCTATGCTGAAGACTGAGATTTTGAATAGACAAGGCTTTCCAATATGACCTCAGACAGGTCTTCTCACCTTCCTGGGCTCCTACCTCCAGATTGATAGCATGAGAGGCTTGACAATCTACAGATCTTGGGAATGGCTATGCTAACATTCTTTGCATCCATTCTAATATTGATTACTGGAAGTTTACCCTTAAACCAGATGGCTGCAGCTGTGTGTGTGTGTGTGTGTGTGTGTGTGTGTGTGTGTGTGTGTGTGTGTGTGTGTGTGTGTGTGTGTGTGTGTGTGTGTGTGTGTGTGTGTGTGTGTGTGTGTGTGTTTTCCTTTTTTCACAGTTGACTAGGTGTTGGTCTTTTATGGTCTATGTCAGCTATTTCAAATATTTGAGTATCTCAAAGGCCTAGTACCTGCACATGTTTTTCATTCTGTATTATAGAAGCGGAAACATTAGAAAATACTCGAGGAATCTAGACCTTGTGTGGTGGAGTTGGGCATGGATGATTAGACAGTTAGTTTATATACTGGGGTGAGCTAAGGCTGACCTGGAATTCCTCCTGGATTGCCCGACTTAGTCACATTGCTTCTTTGCAGGAGCTCTTTCTAACAGTTAAAGGGTTGTCTGTCAGCCAACTTCAGCACATTAAGACTGACCACTCCACACAAACAACGACTATCCATGTTATGACTCAGAATTTTACTACAAGATTCAATCAGAACCCTACTTTGACCTTTCAAGTAGAAGCTGAGTCACTTCAGTCCTTGCATGGGGTACTGAGGCCTTTCCTCCTAACCATCTGCAGCCTTCTTAATTTAGAAGAAGGAAGAACAATTCTATGGAATGTTAGATAATTCAAAGTTTAGTGTAAGAATGATTTCTTTAAAGATATATCTATCTATCTATCTATCTATAGATAGATAGATAGATATAGATATATATAGATATAGTTGTTGTTGGTCATGGGGCTTGAACTCTAGGCCTGCGTGCTGTCCCTCAGCTCTTCAGCTTAAGGCTAGTGCTGTACCACTTGAGCCACAGCACCACTTCCAGTTTTCTGGTGGTTTATTGTATAGAAGAGTCTCATGGATGTTCCTGCCCGGGCTGGCTTTGAACCTCAATCCTCACATCTCAGCCTTCTGAGTAGCTAGAATTATAGGCGTGTGCCACCAGTGCCTGGCTTAAAGATACAAAATTTTAGAAGCTAGGATACGTATTTCTAGGAATATATGTATTTCTAGGAATATGTATTTCTTGGAACAGCTGGTAATATGGGCCAGATGCAAACTTTGCTTGCTTTTGACCATGCGATGCCATTTAGAGAAAATTATTCAAGAGGTTGAGAAGGTGGCTTAGTGGTAAAATGCTTGCCTTGCATGCATGAGGCCCTGGGTTCAATTCCTCAGCACCATATAAGCAGAAAAAGTCGGAAGTGGTGCTGTGGCTCAAGTGGTAGAGCGCTTGCCTTGAGCTGAAGAGCTGAGGGACAGTGCCCAGGCCCAGAGTTCAGGCCCCACGACTGACCAAAAAAAAAAAAAAAAATTCTAGAAATTAGCCAGCCAAAATTGTAATGCAGTAAGAAGAATGCTTATTGTGTTGTGGTTTGAAAGCCTAATCCAAAAACAAAGCAACTAAACCATGTGATTATCTATGCCATAATTCTTTGAAAATAACATACCTATTTATTGATGAAAAGTTTGAGATAAGTTTTTCAGTGAGAAAAAAAAAAGTATAGCATGGTCTCTTGTACAGTTGATATTTCCATAGTGTACACATAGAGAAACATCCAGAATGTGTTCAGATACTAGGGGTTGTGGCAGGAAGACCATCCTTCCGGGTTACCTGATACGGCCATGGGCTTCAAATTTTCCTGCCAAAATCATCGACAGCCTTCCTGCCCTTCACTTTCAAAAGCTTCCTGTTTTGGTTCATAAATTGCACCTTTATTCTAGTTATGGTAGCCTTTATTTCTTTCCTGTGCTCTGCTTTCTTTTCTTTCTTTTTTTGTGCTGGTTAAGGCTCCAGTCCTAGGCATTGTCCCTGAGCTCTTTTGCTAGAGGCTAGCTCTCTACCACTTGAGCCACAGCTCCACTTCCAGCTTTTGTGGTGTTTAATTGGAGGTAAGAGTTTCATGGACTTTCCTGCCTGGGCTGGCTCAGACCATGATCCTCAGATCTCAGCTCTTACTTAAGGAACTAGGATTACAGGAGTAAGCCACCGATGCCTGGTTTGGCCTTTAATTTTTATATTTTTTTGTGTTTTCAGAGATCCACCTTCCCCAAACACACACTTCTGAATAGTAATCATATATTAAATCAGTAAAAACACAAAGTTATTTACATAGAGGCTGAGGTGAACTTTCCTGCCCACCCAGTATTCTGCCTAAAGGCTGTGGGTAAACTCTCCTGCCAGGTTTCTCTCTTGGTCTAGGAGTAAGTTAAAACAGCACAGGCAAGGATATTCCAGACTATTCTTAGCAAAAACATTATGCCTGACTTGTGTGATCCTTTCCTTTGAATCCTAGACTCTCAGCTTACTCTTTTATACTAGTTCGTTCATGTTACTCCCCAGTGACACAGCCAGAATTCTCTTCTCCAAACACTAAAGTCTGATAAGAAAACGGAATGATTTAGTAATAAGAGGAAATTGGGCATCTCATACTCGGGGAAAATTTTCCAACCTGACCAAAAATACTTTGTGAAAAAGCCCCAGTATAAATCATTTGTCACACCAGCTGTTTTGCTCCTTCACATTTGCTTATAGTCAGGGTTTGAAGTGGTGTGTGTGTGTGTGTGTGTGTGTGTGTGTGTGTGTGTGTGTGTGTGTGTGTGTGTGTGTGTGTGTGTGTGTGTGTGTGTGTGTGTGTGTGTGTGTGTGTGTGTGTGTGTGTGTGTGTGTGTGTGTGTGTGTGTGTGTGTGGGTTTGAAGTGGTGTGTGTGTGTGTGTGTGTCTCCAAGACATATCTGTGAACAAGAATGGTAGGGAAAGAGGAAAAAAAGAATATTCTATAAAAGCAGCTCTCAAAGAATACTACTTTCCTGTTAACAGGATAGAAATACGAAACAACAGGTTTTTCTCTCATAGTTCTGCAATTTCAACGTCATGGTGTTGGTAGGCTGAACTTGGCCATCTCCAGCTTCAGATGGCAGTCCGCATTCTTGCCTTCATGATGCATCATTGCCTCCATAGTCACATTGACTCTTCTAAATGCCTTTGTCATCACCGTTGCCCCTATGTGACTGCTATAATGACACCAGTCCTGGGCCTAGAGTCTACCTGGATAATCAAGGATGACCTCCTTGCCACAGGATCCTTACTTAATTAGATCTGTGAATAAGGTCACATTCCTAGGTTCTAGGAATTAGGAGAAAGTAGACATTTGAGAGGGCCACCATTTATCAGGCTAGTACTGAAATAAATATTAGGGAAGGCATGGGAGTTGGTCTGTTAGCTGAGTTCCTTTGCTGAGTTCATTGCTGAAATACGAGGGAAAAGGCCTTAGTTCTTACTATACCTAAAGGTGCCTTCTCTCTGGTTTATTTTGTTCCTTTTCCTTCCTCCTCAAGGCTGGGTTTAAATTGAAGTAGTCTATACAACTTGGATTATTCAATTAGGAAAGAGCCAGCTTGCCTTCCCATGGGCTCTGCCTCTCCTTGACTGGAGATCCCAGTTTACTCTGTAGATTTTCATGCTTCATCTCATCACCTTACAACAGTGTTCATTCATACCAGCTAGGGATCATGTCATATCTGCTGGCTTATCCTTTCAGAATATAACCTAGTCAGAACATAATATATCTTGGAAAAACAGGGAAAAATGGATGGGGCCAGGGGAAATGAGGGAGAGTGGGAGGTTGGAAGGAAAGAAGGAAGAGAACAAATAGAACAAAGTCTTGGTTGCTTCCTATGCCATTAATTCACAGTGGAACAAGAATTTGGGTTGTAGAATGAAACAACTCAACATGAAGTGTTGTTTTTATAGTTTCCACCCCTCCCTCTTTTAAAGGTGTGCCACGTCATCACCGTGGTGAAATCTGGAAATTTCTAGCTGAGCAGTTCCACCTTAAACACCCATTTCCCAGTAAACAGCAGCCAAAGGATGTGCCCTACAAAGAACTCTTAAAACAGCTCACCTCCCAGCAGCATGCGATTCTCATCGACCTGGGTGAGTCTGCACTATTGACTGGAGATGAACCAGGAGGGTTTCTACACTCAAACAATCTGAAGAGACTATCCCCATTATTTAGCGAAGTGCCTTTAGGTTTAACAGTCAAAATTTACTACTGAGACTCTTAATTTAAAAAGCCCAAGAGTGATCCCAAATGTCCTCTTCAAGTATATAAAAATCTCTTCTTTTCACTGGGCATCTGGCTTATTCTGCTTGTCATGAGGTGAGAGGCTGCTCATTAAGTCCTAACAGCTTCAGTGTCATAATTCAGACATCGATGGGATGTTTTTATGGTCAGCTGTAGGAACATCCTGGGACATACAATGGCATGGTTTAATTACAGCAGCTCAATCACCTGGGATGATTCTATCTTGGAATCAGGACAATGGTTTCAAATACACAAAGATAGAAACTGCATGTCAGATATATTTGAAAACCTTGCTGGACTGATACAATTGTGATGTACAAAAGACCACCTGACTGTCAGCAGCTGTGCAGGTTTGTGCAGTATGGCTCAAATGGCTGTGTGCTCACACTTCCATTAATCTGCACAATATTGTCACATGTAGATAATGTTGAAAAACTTAAAACAGAAAGGTGAGGTAACGTGTTCAGAATGACCCAGCCAATTGGTTGCTGAACAGTGTGGTGGCCAGACTTCCACTGCCCTGGCTTTGCTTTCCCCTGTAGGATTCAACCTTCATGGGCTGGACTGGCGCTGTTTTGCCAGTGTACCCTTAGCTTCCAGTGTTAACAGTGCATCATATAGTAGGTGCTCAACAACTCTTTTTCATAAAATTGATGTGAGGCACTGCAATCACATGTGACTCTCACAATAGCCCTCTGAAACTAGTCCTGTATCCTCTCAAAGCAGTGAGGAAACTGAGGCACAGAGCACTCAAGTGTTAACCACAGTCCATCTGAGCAGAGGTGCCAGTACCTAAACCTGTCGTCCCTCCACAATAAGGCCCTACCGTCCCTCTGGTCCCCTAGCCTGAAAGGCCCCAGGCCTCTATGGAAGCAGAAGCCCTGCCTGTGGAAGCCTCAGTAGAGCCAGCATCCACAGTAACCCTGAGGGTGGCTGCTCTTTGCAGGCAGGAGCCGTGCCTGCTCATGTGATGTGTAACTGAAACAATGACATTGTGTTCCCATGATGGAAAGTAGAGATGGATTTGGGGTAGGAAGGTGGATAGGAGTAAGCACCCTTCCCCTCTGCATTCCTCCCAGGACAGGAGGGGAGCAAGGTTTCCCTCCCCTGATGCTGTTACTGATGTTTTCCTCTGTAACCTCCCTACAGTGCTGTATGGTCAGTCTTCTTCCTCATGCGCCCATCCACTTTCCTGTAGAGGACAAGGAAAGTCCCAACCAGCCCAGAGCCCCTGCCTGGCTCAGCCTCTTCTTGAAGCTGTTTGAGCCCCAGTCCAGGGGGCCTTTCTGCCTGAGTCATAGCTGCTGATTCACAGGCAGGATCAGGCTTACCTACATCCTCTCTGTCCCTACCCTGAGGACCAGTGGCTACGCCTATCTCCCAGCCAGCATTGACTACCCCCCTCACTTCAGGCCTGACCTTTATTTTGGAAGATGTCCCAACAACCTCCCAGAGGCCTATAAGAACCTTCAATTGCAAAAGTTTCTTAAGTTACCTCCCAAGTCTCCCCAGTGTTTATCCAGGGACCTTCCCAGGTCATCTCTCCCCTTTTAGAGCCAGAAAAACCTGGGTATTGACTCAGTACCAGCAGTGGAGTCCTTCTGTTGAGCTCAGACTCTACTCCATGGGTCAGGGTCCAGAGGCCTGATGCAGAAATCCCTCCTCCAGACTTTGTCCATCACTTCCCCAGCTTCAACAAGGACTATGCTTTTGCCACAGCTGGGGCCTATACTTTCTTTTTTGTCTATTCCATAGCTTAGGCCTAATAAAGTGCATAGTAGAGAGTGAAGTCAAATCAGTCATTGAGCTGGGTGTGGTAGGGCAGCCTGTAATAGCAGCTATGCAAATGGTGATAGAGTTAGGAGGATAATAGGGCAGAAGTGCTCAGATACTATGTGAGCACTGAAGGAGAAGGTGGAAGGCGACTTTTGTCTTGTTTTTTGTTTTTAATTTAATTTTATTGTAAAGGTGTTGTACAGAGGGTTAGTTAGATAAGTAAGACAATGAGTACATTTCTTGTCGAACATTGTTACCCTTTCTCTTGTTGAAGGTGAAGTTAGAATATAAAGTATCTCATGCATATATTCATTGAATGATGAAATTCATTAGAATTGTTTTAGAAAGGAACTAGGGGATGAATTTGATCAAAGAACATTCTGTGCATATATGGAAATGTCACAGTGAAAGCCCTTTGTGCAACTAATATATTACTCGTTTGTTTTTTAAGGACAAAAATGAAAGTAGAAGCAAAAGGACAGGGGCCCTGAGTTCAATTCCCAGTAATGCTTTAAAATTAAAAAAAAAAAAAAAAAGTATCCTTATGCTGGCCAGAAGAACAGGGTAATTTGTGGTTAGTTGTATCTTAACTTGCATGAATTTTTATTTTCCTGCCTCTTGCTTTTACTTTTTGAAATTGGCTTTAGGTCCATAGAATTTTTCTAAGATTTATTCCTTAAAAAGTAAAAATGTTGCAGTGGGATAGTTTTATAGCTTGTAAAATACTTTTCCAAACTTGGTCAGATTTTATCCTTCCACAGCTCTGTACAAAGTTAGGCACATGTCATTAGTTCCATTGCAGAAGTGATGAATGAGGCCCAAGAACTGGAGTGTTTTGCTTAGCCTTGTCACAGACTCTGTGGCAGAACTGAGTATCCTTAGTCTTCATGCCCTACGCCTTCCAGGAGTCCCTACTTCAGAGTCTTATGTGTCTCTGTCCAGTCTCTTAGAGGATACTCCTCTGCCTCTAAGGTGGGGGAGCTTACTCCTTCAGAATGGACCACAGCCAGCCAGGAGAAAACACCTACTCTCAGAGCTTAACAGATGATACTTAACAAATCATTCTCTTGACCTCATACTCAGGACCTGCCCCCCCTTTATGCTGGTTCTAGCTATATCCATTTTTCTGGCCATTAGATGACTGACCTTTCTCTTTGTTCTGACTCTTTCTTTTTCTTTGTGCCAGTTCTGAGGCTTGAACTCAGGGCATGGACCCTGTCCTGAGTTTTTGGATCAAAGCTAGCCCTCTCCCACTTGAGCAACAGCTCCATTTCCAGCTTTTTTTTTTGGGGGGGGGGCGGTGGCTGAGAAAAGGGTGTTGATAATTGGAGATAAGAGGCTTTTCTGCCTGGGCTGGTTTCAAACTGAGATTCTCAGATCTCAGACTCTATAGTAGCTAGGATTACAGACATGAGCCACTGGCAACCATCTAGAAGTGACATTTTTTTGATGAGCTTTTTGTTTCCCTTCCAGTGAGACCCAGATTAAGTTAGGCCAGCCTGTGCTGATTGAGATAAGGTGCGTGTCCAGAGGATCATTTAGATCAAGAACCCAATATGTGAATTTTCTTTCCACTCTTAACCAAAGGCTTAAAATCTGCTTGTTTATCTGGAAGAAAAGAACTGTGTCAGGAAAGAGCTTTCTTCATGCTTTTTTACAGTCCATAAAAACTGCATAGTAGATGGGCCTCTGAAAGGAAAGCTTCAACCAAGGGTATTACAATAACCTCGTGTAAAGGGCAGGGAGAGAGCTGGAGAGCTTCCCCTTCCTGCCTGGCTGGTGTCTGCCTCATATGACTTTAGCACACAGTCAAGTACTTGTCACACATTTTGTATAGGAGCCAGAATTCTTGCTGCACACAGTGGTGTGCAGGCAGAAGCAGCTTGTTTCTTCATCTCTGCCTGGAAGCCTGGTGAGAAAAATTGAAAACCTTGATAGCAAAAGACAGAAAAAGTGTCTAGAATTTGTTACGCAGTAGTGACAATAACCTGTCTGTCCAATTTGGGACTCTGGAGGCCAATTGAACAGTCACAGTTCCAGAGTCTAATGAATTCTTGTACCAGCAGCTACACATGTTATTCACTAGGTATATTGTGGGTATTTGGAGCCTCACGTTGGTAAAGAATTTACTGAGACAGACAGAAGCTTATTAAGATTTGGGTTTAAGAGAGATACAGCTGGCAGAGGAGCAGAGGAGCATACTACTGCTGCAGCTGCTAATCTGATATGGGATTAGGGACAAGCTTTATGGGTTTAAGGGGAATTTTGTTGACTTGCTAGTTCTTTATGCAGACCCTATTGATAGGCTGTCTCCTTCTCAGACTATGGTTCAAAATTCATAGGCACAGAACAGGTTGAGCATTCCGTTTTCTTATCTGCATTCCATCTAACCCATTTTAAGGGCTTGATTTGCTTCCTCATTCCACCTGACTGTCTTGCACCCTAGGCTCATCTACATTCCATTGGGACCTTAGTATTCTACCATGTCCCCTTAACAGGGGCCTCTTCCACAGGATGGGCTGCTGTTTCTCATATTATCAAGATCTCATCTGATAACCCTATTTGTTTGGTCATTGTAAATATGCTCTATAACCTCACAATGCTACAAGTAAATAGAGTGAGCAAAGCAAAGAATAAAATTTCTTTCTTGGTGATCTGAAAACTGAAAAATACTTAATAACAAGCTCCTCTCAACCCTTTCCTTAAAAGATGCCCTGGTGTTTAGTGTTTGCAGATTTCCATCATCAAGACTCCTATTGTAGCCAGTTTAAAGCTTGAAGTTACAGATGGCAAGTTGGGCCAAGTGCACACCAAACAGAGCCTTTAGGAGCCAGACCCATCATCATTGGACTTCACTAAATGCTTTCTAGAAATATTGAATTACAGAAGTTTTTCTGACTTCATCTAGCCACCATGCCATTAGTAGCAATTCCACAGATTCTGCTTAAGCAGTAGGTACATTCCATGGACTTTAGGAAGCACACTTTCTTGTGGGGAAAGCAGTCATTAGACAACTGATGCTCAAAGTAAAAATTTAATTCTGAAGTGTGGTACAAAAAGACCCCCCCACCAATCTCTGCTCTGTGACCCTCATTTCAAATTTTGCTCAGTTTAAGCTGTTAGGACCACCAGCTTTGTAGATCATCTGCTTGTGAGTCATTACTGCATGTGCCCATGAGAAACTGATGGCGTGAGAGGGTCAGATGGGATTGCCTGTTTCTAGTACCACTTCCTAGAGACCAGGAATATCAAGCTTCCAGGGAAGGGAACAAAGGAAACTTGTTAGCCAACTGTTGGAGCCTGAGCCATACTGAATAGTTCTGGGGGTGGTTCTTTGCTTCCTTTAGAATCCTCTGGCTGCTGGCAGCAATGCCATTGACAGCTGAGCAGACTGGGGATCTCATAGCAGGTGCAGTCAGGTGGGCTCTGCAGAGAAAAAGGCAGTTCACTCAAGACTGGATGTGTTTCTCAGTGCCACCTCTGTTCTACTGCTACTGAAGCATTTCTTGCTAGGGGTCAGCCTGGGATGTGCTTGTTGAATAAGTCCTTGAATGATATGATCCCTACTGATCCTTCAACCTTCAAGTGATGGGCAAAGAAAAGATGGGTCCTGGACAGATATTGCTTAGATGAATGAGTGATAGTCTTTAGGAAATTCCTAAAGGATGACCTTGTTGGGTTTTGAAGCATTCTTTCATTTGTTTGTTTTTGGTGGTGCTAGGGATTGAATTCGGCGCCTCTCATTCTCCTACACAAACTGTGTTCTTAGTCCTACATTTCCTTTTAATATAACCATGGAGTTTCTTTGCGCTCATGTTTGATACTCTTCCATTTAACACATTCACATTTTGTCTGGGAAGGTAGACAGACCATTTTTTTCTGTACTGGTTGGAAGCTGAATTTTTGAGAATATGTGTGATATCTCTGAAGATGGTTGCCCTTGATTGAATCCATTCATAGCAACCACTTATATGAGGTATTGCACATGTACCCAGAACTCTGCCAAGTGTATGTTCTATTTTAAAGAAGAAGCAGCCCAGGTTCAAAGAACTATTTAGAGCTGCATATGCTAGAGGTGGTTGCTTGAGATGCTACTGAAGCACACACCATAGAATTGTTCTTAGTGTAAGGTATGCTACAGATGATTATCTGTTGGTGATATGATGTTCCAGGACTGTGGTTAACTGGGAAGCTATTAGTGACTCTGAAGCAGAACCCAAGGCCAGTGCCTGTTGAACCCATGTTCCCACATTCCATGGAGCATTGGTGCAAAAAGACTGGGTGGCCTGCTTCTGCTATTTGATTGCCAAAGTGTCTTCCTTCAAACTGAGTCCTTTTCCAGAAGTGGTTGTTGGAGGCCTGAGGATGGAGCCTGTGGGGAAATACTGCGTGGTTCCATCTTGCTGTCAGCTTTAGAATTTAGTAAAGTTGGATGTCTGACAGAACGTGGCCCCAGGTCTGCTGTGCTTTGCTTTCACATAACAAAGCACTTGGGACTACAGCTGTGATGTGAGGAAGATGACTAGAGTTGCCTTCTCCCCAGTTAGGGGGCCTCATTTGCAGGGCCTAGTGCAAACAAAATTGCAAGCTCCTGTACAAAGATTATAAATGCCAAGACAGTCAGGGCAGAGCATGAAACTCCATATGAGGCAGAGGCACTGTGACTTCATAGGGCATGCCGTGAGGCTTCTTTGCTACTATTGTATGACCACATTTGAATAGGTCTCTCTCCAGCTGGCCTGCTGGCCTGTTAAATGAACAGTGATCACTCTGCCCATCAGCAAGGAACTGCTGTGAGCTCTAGGCTCTGTAGAGGCTGCCTTCAACTAGGAAACAATACCTGACCTAAGGGAAGGATCACATCACAGACTAAACCGAAAATAAGTAGTCCAAATAACTGAACCCCTGCCAGAGTTCCTCCATGCCATATGTTGCTATAGCTTCCAGAAACCATTAGCACCTGTTTAAAACCCAAAGAAAAGGGGTTTGTGTTTGGGACAGGAGCATGAGCAAAGGAGGTGCTCTGTCTACCTGGGAGCTACTGGAGAAAATGGGGTGACAGAGATGCTGCCTGCTCGTGAGAAAGCTACAGAGAACAGTGCACTGCAAGCCCATTGTGGAAGCTGTAAGAGGCTGATGGTCCCTTGAAATGGGGTAGTCTAAATTGAGGTGTGCTGTCAGTATACAGAATATGGCTGGATTTTAGATTTTGAAAAGAGAAGGCAAAATGTCTCTTTTTGTATTGATTACATAATTGAAGTGATAGTATTTTATGTGCTGGGTTAAACAAAATACCTTGCTAAAGTTAATTTTACCTCTTTCTTGAGGTACTGGCTTTTTAAAATTCTGGGCCTAGCCCTTGCACGACAGGTCACTCTCCCTCTTGAGCCACACCTCAACCCTGTTTTGCTTTAAGTTATTTTTCTGATAGGGCCTCACATGTTTGCTGGCTCCAGACCATGATCCTCCTACCTAGCTGGGATCACAGATGCATGCCACCACAGCTGGCTTATTTTGTTGAGATAAAGGATCACATTAACTTTTTGTCTAGATTGTCTTGAAGTGGGATCTTCCTGATATCTGCCTTCTAGCTGGAGTTACAGGTATGAGATGCTGTGCCTGACTCAGCTCTTTTTAATGTGATTACTGGGAAATATTAAACTCTATCTGTAGTTCACTTTACAGCCCGGTTGCATCTGCTACTCTAAACTTTAACAAAAGTACAGACATGATCCTACTCACTTACACCCTCCACTCCTACCCCCATATAACATGATGCACACACTCCCAACAGGCTCAGAGAAGCTAGCAGCACCCATTTCTGGGCCTGGGTGAAACCTTGGTGGAGAGGACAAAGCCAGAAGGGAACATGGGGAGGGGCATGTGCAGACCTCGAGGCTAATGGAGTGGAACATGGGTTCTTTGAGCACTAGGAACTATCGACTGCTTTCTACCAGCAAGGTGACATATACATGGAACACTGGGGAAAGATTTGTTGGGTGAAGAGGCAGAGAAGGCAAGCAGTGAATACAGATCAGGAAATCCGGAGTCCATTGCTGCTTTCTTAAATCATGTTCAGACAAGCCAATGTAGGTGGATGAAAGCTTTCTCCGAAAACTGAGGGGAACACTTGAATGCATCTTTCTCCCTCTACTGATAGTATAATTACAGCAGACAAGCAGCTGCTGACTCAGCCAGGCCCTGGTTCTTACCTGGGTCCAGATTAGACCTGCACATCTCCATTCTTAACTAGCCGCTTTTCTGCTCCCCCAAGACTCTTTCCCATCAGTCACATTCCTGGACAAAGGAGTCTTGGAAGGTATTTGCCATAAAACTTCCTGAACAGCAATAGTGAAAAAAGCCTTTTATTTGAATACCATTCTTTTTCTTTTTTTGGTTTTTGTTTTCTTGGGTTTTTTGTTTGTTTGTTTGTTTTGGTCCGGTTGTGGGGCCTGAACTCTGGGCATGAGCAGTGTCCCTCAGCTCTTCTGCTCAAGGCTAGCGCTCTACCATTTGAGCCACAGCACTACTTCCGCCTTGTTTCTTTTTGCTTATGTGGTGCTGAGGAATCAAACCCAGGGCCTCATGCATGCAAGGCAAGAGCTCTACCACTGAGCCACCTTCCCAGCCCCCCCCCCCTTTTTTTTTTTTTTTAAGATTTCAAGAGGTATTTTGTAACTCTTTTCTGGAAGGCAGCTGGCCCTCTCAGCCTGTCTTAGCACACTGCCTGTGGTTTAAAAGTACACAAGTGCATTGTGACGAGAAGCATTTGCTGGCAGATTGTGGGCAGTCTGGGAAAAGCTGGCAGGGAAGGTCGGTAGCAAGGCCATGCCTTTTGGTCACATTTGGTTGATATACAATCTGGTGAGCACCAAGAAACTCAGCTGTTGTGTTTCTCTTGAGAATGGAGGCTATGTTTGGAGGGCCAACACTTTTCTTTTGGTTTTAAATTGAAACCCAGGTATTTGTAGACTAAAGGATACCCCTCCTCCCCGTCTCTAACCTAAACTACCACCAGAAATGTAAATAAAATGTTTAAAGGATTTGATTGATCATTTTTAATCTCAAATATTATTCCAGGAAGGAATCAGCTAGCTGACCTTGTTTATAGTGCAGAAGTAATGTTAACAGCTGATTTATAGCCAGGCACTGATGGCTCACACCTCTAATCTTAGCTACTCAGGAAGCTGAAATGTAAGAATCATAGTTCAAAATGAGCCTGGGTAGGAAAGACTGTAAGACTGTTATTTCCAGTTAACCACTGAAAAGCCAGAAGTGGAGCTCTGACTCAAGCGGTAGAGCACCAGCCTTGAGCAGAAAAGCTTAAAGGACAGTGTCCAGGCCTTGGGTTCAAGATTCAGGGAGGGGAAAAAAAAGTTGATTAAGTGACTTATGATCCAGCTTCTGAGGACCTGTTCCTTTAACCTGAAGCACGTTGCATTTCTGGTTCAATGGGCTTTCTGTCTGTCTTTTTCTTTTCCTTTTCTTTTCTGCTTTGTTTTTTCTTTTTTTAAAAAAAATATTTGTGTGTTTTGTTTTGTTGTTTTCTCAGGGCGAACCTTTCCAACACATCCATATTTCTCTGCCCAGCTTGGAGCAGGGCAGCTGTCGCTTTACAACATTCTGAAGGCCTACTCACTTCTGGACCAGGAAGTAGGATACTGCCAAGGTCTCAGCTTTGTGGCTGGCATTTTGCTTCTTCATATGAGTGAGGAAGAGGCATTTAAAATGCTCAAGTTTCTGATGTTTGACATGGGACTGCGAAAACAGTATCGGCCAGACATGATAATTTTACAGGTATCAAGCATTCCTATATCTTCAATAAGTATATGGATGATATCCCTCTTCCCTTTATTATCTAAGGAGCTTTCTAGAAGTAGTTACACTGTGATAGGCTATGTTGCTCATAGGCTTTGTACTAGGCATTATTCCATGAGCTTCATATGTACTTTTCTGCATTATGCCCTGCAGGATGACACTATTGATTGGCTCAGCTTCTAGAGTGAAGAACCAGAATGTGTAATTGGACTAATCACATATTTAGCAAATGGAGGAGCTAGAATTTAAACCCAAGCTAATCTGGTTCCAGAGACCTTATTCTTGCACCCTTCATTAACCATCAAGCAGTTTGAACTCTGCGTCCCATCCTGTCACCTGCTACTTTCTCAGCCAGGGATCCTCACCCTCCCTGCAATGCCTGCTCTCCTGTCATGCAGGGCTCAGTTCAGCTCTCACATCCTAGGAGAAGCTCTTACTTAACCCCCAAGCACACAGTATTGTGTTATCTTATCTCCCTTATCTGGCATAACACATTCCCTGGCAGAAACTATCCTTTTTATTTACTTATCTACCTATTTATTTTCCAATTTTTCTTAGTAAATAAACTTTGTGAGAGGAAGACCTAACTAGTCTTGGAGCTGTGTCTGCAGTTTATAGACAGTGACTGGGATGAAATAGACAGTATTTATTGAATGAATGAATGGGTCAAAAGAAAATGAAACAGAGCAGCATGTGCCAGTGCTGTTCCCACTGCTTTGGAGGGATGAGGAGAGCTATGGATCTTGTTTTGAGAATATTTCTCAACATTGCTTAGAATGTGAGTGCATGCATCCAGATGTTCATTTCCTAGCACAATTCTTCTGTTTCAGGGCTTTAGAAAGTACCGTTAGAGCCAAGGGCTCTTTTTGAGGTGGAGGGAAATAATACATTATGCAATTAAAAATCCTTTTCCTCAACTGGTGACTCTGAACCACATGAACATGAATCATAGCAGGAAATCTTTAACTGGTGCTAGTAGTTCTTGCCTATAATTCTAGCTACACAGGGGACTGAGATCTGAGGATCATGATTTGAAGCTAGCCTGAGCAGGAAAGTCCATGAGACTTTTTTTTTCCTAGTTAGCCAGCAAAAAAGCCAGAAGTAGTATGACTCAAGTGGTAAGAGAGATGACCTTGAGTGAAAAAGCCAAGCAAGAGTACAAGGCCCTGAGTTGAAGGCCCTTCAGTGCCAGCACACATGCATGCATGCATACACAGAATAGGAAACCTTTTTGTCCACTGGATGTTTTGTCCTGTACAGAACTTTCCACATGCTGTTGGGCTCTTTCTGCATTCCCACCATTGACTTTACTGTGGGGCAGCTGTCAACAGAGAGTAATGTTTGAGTTGTATATAATTTAGCTTAGCACACAAATCGTTTCAGGCCTTGGTTGATTAGACTTTTTTGGATACAGAAGAGCCACAGCTGGTAATTAAGAGGATTTATATCTAGGCAACTGAAAACAGATTTAATTTTTCCAAGTTTGGGCTGGACATCTCTTTGGAGGATCTCAGTCAGACTTCAGTCCTCTTTAGGTTGCTTCCTTAGTCCCAAGCCATGGGACTGCTCAAATCTGGGTTGGCTTGATGAACTCTGTGAGTCAGAGGGTCCTAGGAATAGAGTGAACTTCCTGTCAGATCCAGATGATTCTCTGAAGAAGCAACCCTTGTTGTTGATTTAACTTTAGCTGGAAAAAGCCATTTTATTCATAGACAAAACCTTCTTGTTTTACCTTGCCAAGATACACACATTTCTTATGTAGACCTGAACAAATTATTCTTGTCTTGCTGTGAGTGGCTTTGGGAGATACTGGAAACTGGCTACATGGACAATTGGCATATTGTCTAGAATTGTGATATGCACTCAATTTACTCATCTCAGAGGCTGTTTGTTTCAAATTCCCCTGGGTTTGAATTTTACTGAGAATGTATCTATCAGAAAATTTTTGAAATTTTTGCACAAAGGAGATAGTTAGCCAAGGAAAACAAGGGGACATAGGAAAGAAGTGGTAGAAGACCCAGCATGTGTGTTTGGGGCCTACTTCACCCAGTGCCTCATGAAGAGTTTGCTAGATGAATTAAAAATAGCTGACATCCATGGATACCACAAGCCCATTCACATCACTAATAATTCCTTCACACATCCTAAGAAGGATGAGCAAGTTTGCATGTGGAGAAGGAACCTAATTCTCTGTCCCTGCAGATCCAGATGTACCAGCTCTCAAGGCTTCTTCATGACTACCACAGAGACCTCTACAATCACCTGGAGGAGCACGAGATCGGCCCCAGCCTCTATGCTGCACCCTGGTTTCTCACTGTATTTGCCTCGCAGTTCCCACTGGGATTTGTAGCCAGAGTCTTTGGTGAGCTTCCTATATGTTTCTGTCAGAACCAGCATTCTCCTGTCAATGGCAGCACTTATTTTCACTCAGTAGTGGCTCTACTTACTTTTGAAACTGTGTCTCTCACAAAGATGAGATACTGTTTGCTAGTCTAGGTTTAGTCAGCATTGGTTTGAGGACTTTGAAGCACTGCTTACCATGGTAATCCTGGAGCTCCCATAGATGTTTAGGTCAGACACCCTCAGCACAAGGTCCTCCCAATACCAGATCTTTGGACTATTTGGCCAAGCATCTAGAGGTGTAATTTTAATTAGTCACCTTCCTTCCTCAACCCCTCTGTCTTGTGACTTTGCTCACAGTTAGCATCTTACAACTTTTCAGCCTGTGGCTTCCAGACCATTACCTTTCTGAGATTTCCTTTATATCCTCTCCCCTTTTTCTTCTTTCCCTGTCCTTAGCTCTTTGTTTTCTCTTCTGTCACTCTCTGATTCACCCATGTCAGGGCTTTGAGTGACACCTCTGTGTGGGTGACTCTCTGTCCTGACACCTGTCATATGTTCACATTTCCAGATATCTCAGCTACTTCCACTTCTGTGCCTCACTGTAATTTTAGATTGTTCACATACTAATCCATCATCTTTTTTTCTTCTCTTTCTTCCTTCCTTTTTTTCCTTCCTTCCTTCCTTCCTTCCTTCCTTCCTTCCTTCCTTCCTTCCTTCCTTCCTTCCTTCCTTCCTTCCTTCCTTCCTTTCTTCCTTCCTTTTTGTCTTGTCAGTCATGGGGCTTGAACTCTGGGCCTGGGTGCTGTCCTTCAGCTCAAGGTGAGCACTCTGCCACTTGAGCCACAGCGCCACTTTCGGTTTTCTAGTGGTTTATTGGAGATAAGAGTCTCACGGGCTCTCTCTGCTCTTTTCTATGTCTTTCTCAGCTTTCCTTCTCTTCTCTTTCCCAGCTCCTTTCTCTTTCCTAGCTCTCTCTTTCCTACCTTTTCCAGATGCTCTCTTTTCTAGCTCTTTTCTCTCTTTTCTAGCTATTTTCTCTCTCTTTCCCAGTTCTCTCTCTTTCCCAGTTCTCCCAGCTCTCTTTCCCCACCTCGTGGAGGACCAAGATGACCTAGTGCCAGCCGGAATGATGAATAAGCCTACTCCTTACCTGAATACCATGAGCGTGGTGCTGTTCTGACTCGATTTAAAAAAAAAAAAAAAAAAAAAAAAAAGAGTCTCACGGACTTTCCTGCCCAGGCTGGCTTTAAACTGTGATCCTCAGATCTCAGCCTCCTGAGTAGCTAGGATTACAGGCATGAACGACCAACACCCAGCCATCTTCTTTTCTTGATTTGTTCTTTGAGAACATATATGTTCACATCAGTTCTCAAAACTGTTTTAGAGGTGAAAGCAGCTACCCAGTGAACTACCATAAGCACAATCCTTTCTTGTATGGTTTGTTTTCCCTACTTGAAAACAAAAGTCTTCTTTTTGCTTGACAACTGGAGTTCTTTTTACATTTTACTGTGAGGGAGGAAGATGCTTAAACTTAGTAATTATCCACATCAGGTACTATTAATGTCATATATGGGGAGTTATTTGTTAGCTTAAAACAATATAATTGGGATATGCTTCTGGAATCAGCCTATTAAAACACATCAAGTGTATATTGTTTTAGAAATTCTTTTGCTTAGTCTATCCCAACCTTCAAGACATAAAAATCGCAGATGGTTCCACTGAAAAGATGAGTTCTTAAAAACCATTTCTACATATAGCATCTTGACTTAACTCTAACTTTATGATGCTAGACAGCTTGGTTTTACATTTAGGAGCTTATCATTCATTCAGGCTTTATTTCCTGGGGCCCATTTCACTACAAACCTTTAAGCCTGGATCAGATCAACCTTTTGTTGATGATTCCCTATTTTATACATAAGTAAAAGATTCTCAACTTGCATCAGCATATCTCACATATTAATTAGTAGGTTACATCAAATTTAGAATGTGCTACTTGAAGAGGCAACTGTCAACTGTGTGTGGGGGCGGGGGGCAATCACATCTGGTAATGACACTTGGCTGAATATCAGTTCTCTAGAGCCACAGGAAGATGGCCATCTCCTGTATATTTATAGTTAGGGAAGAGGAGAACCTGAAATAAATGATTCTGTTTACCTTATAACTGTATGTGCCTTGAGGGGGAAAAATCTGAAAAATGGGGAAGCTGGCACAGTCTTGTTGGAGAAAGAGGCTGCAGTGTTGAACTCCTGAGGTCTTTCTTTAGGATGTTCTGCCAAGGAGATGAAGATGAGATGACATAAAACTAAAGGTTTGGCACAAATCCAGAAGCCACCTGCAGTAGTGAAGGCTTCAGAGGGATCTTAGGATAAAAATACACTTGGAAAGCCAGACAAGTCTGATGGCCAGGAAACTGTCCAGTTGTTCCAGACAGCAGTGTGGGGCCTCCACAACGTGAAGACCACAGCCTCCCAGGAGAAAGGGATAGATAGGGAGGGAAGGATTGTTTAAAATAAATGTGTCTAGGAAAGAGACTCTGTGAGATCACAGAGGAAAATCATTTTGTCAAGTAGAGCCCAATACCCCATGGCATACTAACAAGAATGCTGAGATATCTTCAAGGAAAAGTAGTTACATTGCTCTCAAGCAAGCTGCAAAGTGTAACTTTCCAACTGATGGAATCAGTAAAACTTAAGGTTTTCTCAACTTCCTGCCAGTTTCTGGGTGTTCTGAAAAGGCAGGGAAGGAAGAGAAGTGGCAAGAAGAAAGCTCCGCTGAGAGGAAGCAGATTGCTGCGCTGGGAGCTGGGGTGCCCAGTGATGTAGTCTCTACTTTCAAAAGCAATTAGGATTTTTTTATTATTTTAAAATTATGCTTAGCTGGGGACTAATAGCTCCTGCATGTAATCCTAGCTACTTAGGAGGCTGAGATCTGAGGATTGAAGTTCAAAGCCAGCCTGGGCAGGAAAGTCCATGAGACTTATTTCCAGTTAGCCAGCAGAAGGTCAGTGGAACTGTGGCCCAAGTAGTAGAGCGCTAGTCTTGGAGAAAAAATTCAGACAGCACTCAGGCCCTGAGTCCAAGCCCTATTTCTGGGTGCATGCACGTGTGCATATGAACACACACACACACAATTTATGCTTAATTTGTAATAATTCTAGAGAGAAAGGTATTGTTTAATATATAAGCTACCCCCGAGTGTGTTCAGTTAAGTTTGGGAACCCCTACCTCCCAGTTTAAGCTTTAAAGGGTTGTTCCTTCACCCTTCCATTTCTTTTCTTCAGTAAGTCCTTGATTAAAACTTCCCTAGTCCAACAGAAACTTAAGGGGCTGACATGGATACAGAGAATGGCAGGCATGGTGAAGCAGAGTTACCCCCACAGTACTTCCCAGCCTGTCTGTAGAAAGCAGCACAACTCCATAAAGGGTTCCTTTTTGTCCTAAAAGTAGGTGGCCCTGTGGGGATCAGACCCATACCTAGATATGTTTGTATCTCTGCAGTTTCTTCTTTGCACTCTATTCATAGTTTAACCCCAAGTGAAAGCTATTGTTACACTGAAATTTAGCATGCTTGTGTTTTAAAATGGACTTTAGCAATCGTATAGACTTTTTACAGTTTTTAAAGAACTTTTAATTTCATCCTTTATTCCAAATCAGAGGATACAGACTTTTTCTCTTACTCTGTCTTCCATTATGATGCTGCATCTGTGCAAATCTTTTGGTTTTACTCATAATATCATGCGTTTGGGTAACTCCCCTAAAATGCAGAGCATTGCTAGAAAAACCCAACTAAAAAATCTTTTTCTCTTTTTCAATTTAAGCTTGGAACTATGCTTAAGTTTAACTCATTTTCAGAGTGGAAATTTTTGTATCTGTATCTGTGATGAAACCTAAGCAGATGTTTATCTGTTATTTTTGTTATTTGCAGTATTGTCTTGACAACCCTATCTGAAATAGCAGGCTCTTAAACAGGAAATAAAATTTTCAGTTTGGAGTTCGGTTTTCCTCCCTCCTGCTCTGAGGAAAAGGAAACAGAATGGCATTTTGTCCTACTCTGCTATGATTTAACTCTTCACATCTCTGTTTTCCAGATATGATCTTCCTTCAGGGATCAGAAGTCATATTTAAAGTGGCTTTAAGTCTTCTGGGTAGCCATAAGCCCTTGATTCTACAGCATGAAAACCTAGAGACCATAGTGGACTTTATAAAAAACACACTACCCAACCTGGGCTTGGTACAAATGGAGAAAACCATCAACCAGGTATGATTGGGTCCAGACCTTGCAAATGGCTAAGGGCTTTTCAGAACTTAGGTTTTTTCTTAGCAGGAGCTGTTTCCTACCACTCTTGTGTTCTGATCAGCATCTTGCATGGTGCCTGGAAGACAGGAGGCACAACACAAATAAGCGTTGAATGATTAAAGGTATTGACTTGAGTGTGAATGTTGTGGTTAGAATGGTAAAGAGACACCAGAAAACTGGGTGGCGATGCTGTAGTTGAGATAAGCATTGTTGTGTTGCATTTGTTTGGTCTGCTGAGTGGTATTAGTTAAAATGTACTGAAAATAAATAGAATTGTGACAGGTAGCATATATTCTATGAATTTGTTCTGTTATTTTTAAAATTTACTTATGGGTTGGGTTTTCTTTTCTTTTTTCCCCTGAATGCCATTCCATTTGTGAGGTTTCTAGCATCCCTCATTTTCATATACAGTAGAGCCATTACTCTGAAATGCTAGAAGTTGAGAGGTAGATTTAGCTGGAAATTACTAGACCAGATGGCGAATGGTTTGAATCAGGCACAAGAGCAGATTTCAATTCTTCCTAAAGAAGAATCTTCTAGTAATAACTATTGATGATGATGGACTGAGCTACTTATGGTCAGGGGAGGGGTAGATTATATATATATTATAAAAGGATTTGTTAGATTGGTTTACATGACCAGAGACTTGGATAACCCCTACTATGGCCTACTATGTAAGATAGAGAGCCAGAGAACCCAATAGCTGCTCAGTCCAAGAAACTGGAAGCCTCTGGACAAGGAAAACCATCATTTAGCCCAGACCCAGACTGCAGGCCGGTGAACGCTCCTGGAAAGTTGCTTTTTAGAAAGGCAAAAGCAACTGAGTCTGCCAGCAGATGTGATGGCACAGTAGATGTGCCTGCTTGGGATGAATGAAGCTTGCGTGCACTGGCTGGCACTTCCTTGTCTCTTTTGTTCCACTTGGGCCCCCTAGCCTATTGGACGGTATGCCCCATATTCAGACAAGTCTTTCTCCCTCAGTTGCTATTCTGTATGTCAATCATATCTCTGAACACCCTCACAGACAACCCAGCAGTGTGCTTTAACAATTCCTAGGCATCTCTCAATCCAATTAAGTTTATAGTCAGAATTAAGCATCATACTAAGAATGTACTAGAAGAGGTTTCATCAGCAGTTGGTCCTCTCCTAAGCCTAGAATCCATACCACACATTACGAAAACATAGAATAAACAGGTAAAATTGCAACAATGACACGTACAAGTCGTTATGTAGAAAAACGAACGTTACAACTTTGGCCGAGGGGTGGGGGGCGAGGGAGGTGGGGGGAAGAGGGAGGATGGGAAGGGGAAACAAAGGGGGAGGCAACAATGCTTGATAAGAAATGTACTCATTATCTTGCCCATGTAATTATAACCCCTCTGTGTGATATTTTCACAATAAAAAAAAAAGTTTAAAAAAAAAAGAATAAATGGGTAAAAATGAACAGCCAACTAGTCTTTATTCTTTAGTCTTTATTCTGAAGATCTCTGGTAATCCAGGATAGTAGTAGATTCCAGCAGATTGCATACAGATGCAATGTTTGTGATTTTTATTGGCTATTCTACCAGGGTATTAAGTTCAGAAAAAGGCCCATGTTTGGCCTGGTTTTATATCAGATTATTAGTTTGGATCTTTACATATTACATTTGCCAGTATGAAAGAGTGCTCTCCTCTGCACTTTACTTAACTGATGGGCTCTGTATCTCTGCATTTAATTACTTACCTGGCATGATCCTTTCCATGTGAATAACTTTGTCTAGTAGAGTCCTTAATTTTGGCCAAGTTGCATGACCTCATGCAATTGTGAGGGCATTCTTGTGATTAATTAGCTAGAAGATAGTCTGCTATGAAGGGCAGGATAGGGGATCAAGACTCATATCACTTCAAAGTGCTTTAGCAGTTCTAAGAGCTTTGGAGTCATTAAGACCTATGTCTTGCCTCTTGCCACTGAATTCTTTCCCCTTTAGACTCTCATATTTCTGTGTTTACTGTGTGTGTGTGTGTGTGTGTGTGTGTGTGTGCGTGTGTGCGTGTGTGCGTGTGTGCGCGCACGCGCATGCGCGCGCGCGCGTGTGTCCCTTAGCATTTTTGCTCAAAGCTGATGATTTACCACTTAAGCCACTTCCAGATTTTTGGTTGTTAATTGGTGGTAAGAGTCTCATGGACTTTCTTGTCCAGATTGGCTTCGAACCACAATCCTCAGATCTCAACTTCCTGAGTAGCTAGGATTACAGACCTGAGCCACTGGCACTTACAGTGATGTATTTTCAGTCTTTTATTCCCTTCTTAGGGCTTTTGATGTATATACTTAGATTTTGTAAATTCTGAGGCAAACCTAGAGAACTTTTGGTTACGTAGACCAGATGGGCTTCCTGATGCCCTGATTCAGAGACAGCTGTCCCTGCCAGCATTCAATTTACCTCCTTGTTTGTATCAGGTTGGAAGTATAGAAATGGACCCATCATGGGAAGAGAACAGTTGTACATGTCCTCGATGTTGTTTAAGCAACTGTTTTTGAACTTGGTATTCTGTTTGACCTCAGTATTCCACTGACTCCTCTAACAATTCTGGGACATGATATTCCAATCCCCATCTGTATGAGTAGGAGACCAAGCATGCCCAACATTATATATGTAAAAGCAAAACCTGTGGGAATGAGTCTACAATGTACCTGTGCTGCTGTTGGAGCCAAGGGAGTTGAGTCTGGCTGGCCCTAGAATGAACTCAATCAGGTTTAGTCAGTATATTGTATAAAGGCCAGACAGAATGTATTTCGGGCTTTGCAGCTTGTAAAATATTTGTTGCAGCTATCCAGTTCTGCATTTGCAATGTAGAACTATAGACATAAAAATATATACAAAAAAGAACTATAGACAACATATAAAGGGATGAAATAATCCATGTCATAATAATACTTTATTTTAAAAACTAGGCTGTAGGAAGAATTCATCTATAGGCTATAGTTTGCTGATCCTGAGCTATATAACATTGTCACACACACACCAGAGGCACATGATACAACAGAGCAGTTCCAGCTAGCACACACACAAAAAACTACATCCCAAGATTTTATTCCAGTGACAGTCTTGATAAAAAATAAATAAAACTTCAGGCACCTGTCAGACCTTCTCCTCATCTGCATTCGGATCTGGAACTTGACCATGTAAAGCCTGCTGACCTGCTCCCCTCAAGAGGGTGAGTAAGTCCAAGAGCCAAGAGCTTCTTGTCTTTGGGAACCCTCAGGCCTGAGTTAGGAGGCCCACATAGTGGAAGTGGTGGATGCATTCATGGCAGCTGACAGGGCATTAGCTTGTGTGTTGACATGCTGCAGTCTTAAGAATGGAGTGTAGGCAGTCCTTTGTGACATCCATGGCCCCATTTCATTAAATGGCCTCCCTGTAAATGGTTTCAATTTGAGCATCTGGGACATAGCCTTGCTCCCAGATGGAGGGAGTAGCTCAGTATGACAGGATGGGTACAGCCTCAGAAGCTAGTAATGTCTAGTACAGAAGACCTAAGGCAGAAGTCTTTGAAGCCTCAGAGTAACCTGATCCTCACTGAGGAAAGAATTGGGTATACGGAAACAGGAAGAAGGGAACTCTGAGAATGATTAATACCAGGGGAAGGTTGGTGTTGTAGTCTTGTCCCAGTGAGAGCCTGATGACTGAATCCTCAGTTCAGCTGATTGGCAGGGCAGGTTGGAGGGTGGCTTTGGGAGGCTGAGCCACTAACATCCTTTAGGTCTGTTCACTGTGATATGTAGAAACTTGTTGGAATGGCAGGATTTGGGACCCCACACCAGACCTACTCGGATCCCCAAAAGATTCCCATACATAGCCCATTTGAAAGTTCTGCTGTGGGCAACTTTGGTGAAGTATACCGGTCCAGTTGTACTTGAGCTTGTTGGATGGAAAACTGAGACTTACCCAGTTAACTGTTGAGAATAGAGTGCAACTTCCAGGCAGCCTCTTCAGCTCTTCGGGGAACCCTCACTCTTAGCACTATTGAAAAAGAGTACTTTTGTAAGAAGACAATTGGAGCTACACCAAGACGGTGGGATATAGCTAGAAGTATTTCACTGGCATTGTTTACAGTTGCTCACATGTGGTGATAATAAAGAGCAGAGCAACTTTTAGTCAGCTTTATCATTGTTGTTAAACTTGCTACAGTTGGTGTACCCCTTTTGCTGACACCCAGGCAGACTGCTCACCCTATCAACCCTGGTGTGCCACTGAAACTAGCAGATTGGGGACCAGGATCTGGGAATTCGGAAGGTGAAACATATGTAACTAGTACTACAAGAACTTAGAGTAAGTGGCTTCATTTTACAGTATCTACAGACTGCAAAGACAAATACTGAGTCTTCACAGCAAATGAGCCAAGAACATCAACACACAACTCACTGAAAAGGAGAGCCAGCTAACAAACATATCTGGTAAAATATTTAGCTTTATGCATAATTCAGATAGATGGATGTATAACATACCATGCTTTACCTACTAGGTTAATGGACTGATACTTTTTAAATGCCCATGCACTATGCCAGAAGTAGACTGTAGCCAGCACATTGGAATATGCTAATGCCATCCATTGTACTTTGTCCCATGTGGGAAGCAGTTAGGAAATTTGAACTACAGCCAATAAAATACATTCTTTTGACCCAATAATCCCAGTTCTTGCAATGTATTGTTAGGAACTCATCCAAAGTATAGGAGTTGCCATATATCTAACAATACTCTGTTAGAATTGTCATCCAAGACAACAAATATTTGACAGATGCCCAAAACCTGAGGAGGACCAGATGATATGGCTGTGGTATGTCAAGTTGATAGAGTGCCATATACATTTGTGGTTATGAAGAACATATAGCAACTGAAAAAAAATTTAGGTTATCTTTTTACAAGTAATAAAACATACTGATAGTAATAAAGATGATAGGAAATATAAGATAAAATTGTATTGGTAATTTTGTTTTCTTTGCTTCCTATAATGTAGCTACAGTAACAAAGAAAATGAATGGTTCTGTTTGTCAAAGCATTGAACATAGGGAAATGGGTAATTCCTACTTTGCCAAGTTAGGTCCAGCCACTCACCCCCATATGCCAAATAAACATGATGACTGGCAGAGAAAAGAGGTTTATTAGATGCAGTCATGGAAAGACAGCACTTAAGGACATTTTCAGACATTGGCTTCATGTTGAATAGGAAGAATTAGAGGCAGTGAGCAAGAAAGATATGTGTAGTTAAAACAGCTCCAAATTACAGGTTGACTGTTAGTTCAGTTTTTGCCCTTCTAGGAGTTCTGTTGAAGTTAATGCTTTATTACTGGAACAGAACAGGAAAAAGTGGTCTCCTCAATTTTTGGCTTTAATGTTTGCTTAAAGATGATAAGAAGAGGACAATGCTTGTTTGAGGGGTAGTTTGCCTTCCACATAAGATTGCTTATCTGTGATTCTGGTCCTTTTTGGAGCCCATGGTGATTACAGAGCAGAAAATAGCTCAGATCAAAGGGCACAGATTCAAAGTTGGGGGACTTTTAGCTAGTTCACAGGACCTGGAAAAAACATCTTTCAAGCTGTGTGACAGCCAGAGATGTACTTGTGCAAGAAATGGACCACACCTAGTTGTGTGGGCTGCTTTCCCACAGCACCATGTTTTTAATAGTCTTTTCTCTTCATTGATGGTGCTTTGCTCAGATTCCATAGGACTGAGGAAGAGGCAGAAAGAGAAAGCTGAGGCAGTTAGGGAGAAAGAAACAGCAGCCCTGTGGAAATAACACCCCATTCTCTTCCTAAAGACCTTGGGAAACAAAGACAGTGACTCTGATGGAAGCAAAGCCCTGGAGCAGACCCAAGCAAGGGAGAGGCACCCCTTAGGATGAGGTGGACAGTGACCAGCCAGATTGCAGAACAGCTGAAACTCACCCAAAGGGATATAAAATGATCCCCATGAGCACTGCAGTTGGACTACCAATTTCTGGGTCCTATTTCTCACTCTCGTACCTCAATATGTCTGTACTCTCCTTTTCCTCCTTGCTAGGGAAGCTGGTGGACAGGACTGATTGCAAGCATATACTAATCCACTGGTAGCCAAGAGACCATTTTCATTTCCTTGGTGCCTTACTCTCACTTTGCCTCTGTTCTCATTTTCCCATCCTCATAATTCTTTATTTGGTGGAGAAAAAAGGGACCCAAGATCCCTAGACAGGATTAGGCCTTACTCTCTTCCTGCTCTTTCTCTGAGAACTGGCACAGTGAGTCACTTGTGCTCACTAAGTGTGCAAGGACGAGGCCCCTCCTACCACCCTTCCTTTTTCTATTTCTTGCCCAAGTCATTGGCCTAAACTTTTACCATCACCTATCCAGTGAACTGTTGGGTTTCAGATCTGGGGCATAACTGCAAAATCAGGGCTGTGTTTTGCCATCAGAAGATAACGATGAAGTTAAACCAGGATGAACGTGCCTTAGGGTGGTTCCTAGGGATTGGCGAGGTCAGGAAGGGTGTAGCCCTTGGTTGCAGCTGAGAGCTATTAACCTTAGCTGGTCATTAGTCTGCATAATAGGCCAGAGGCTTTGTTCCCAGGTTTCCCAGGTTAGGAAATTGTCTAAAAATAAATCTTGGCGGATGAAAGGAAGTAATCATGTGAATAACACTTGTTCTGTGTGGTATTTTTAGTTACAGTGCCACAACAGACTCTGGTTTCAGGTTTGTGAGGTTTGCTCTGTTCACACTGTTCATATGTTCCATGATGTGGCATCCATTGTAGTTCTGAGGCACAAACTTGAAATGTGGGAGGGGTCTGTGACAGAGGAGTAGAACCAGATCTCTTTGCTAAGGGAGCTTGCCAGGCATGTGCTAGAACCTTCTGTGAGTTGTCCCATTTTATCTTCAGCTTGATGCCAGGAGGCAGTAGTGATTAGCCTCATATTTGTGGCCAGGAACTGAAGCCAGAGAAGTTAAAGGACTTACTTGTTCAAGGTCATTCAGAGAATTGCCAGTGGAGCCCCAGATTCATGGCTGACTCAAAACCTGAGCGTTCGTTACCTGGACTGAC
Source organism: Dipodomys merriami (assembly GCF_024711535.1). Taxonomy (NCBI): domain Eukaryota; kingdom Metazoa; phylum Chordata; class Mammalia; order Rodentia; family Heteromyidae; genus Dipodomys; species Dipodomys merriami. The sequence continues at coordinate 44,372,248 of NW_027206512.1, read as the reverse complement.
ATGGAGATGATAATTCCGGCTGACTTCATGGTTATTCTGAAGGAACAAAAATAAAAATAAATCAGTTCAGTATGGTAAATTATTCTCTATCACCACCCTTCCCTCCTCATGCCATATATTTTAATTTGTAGGCATGGAATTACTTTTGAGCATACTTAGTATTAATCACTGAATTATAAATGAAAATGAGAAATAAGAAAATTCATCCTGAAAGCTCCAGCCCAGAAGACCATGCAGACATCAAATCACATACAGCAAAAGTTTATTGTCAGCAAGCTGACAAGGCTGTGCCTTTCGGGCTGGGCGCAATGTTTGTCTTTTTACAAAGAGGGTATCTTTATAGGGCCAAGGGCTAGGGATGGAAAATCCCACTAGGAACAGGGAATTCTCTGCAGTTGCAGCTGGGATCAAATATAGCACTTAGCCAGGGTGGGGTTTCCTGATTGCAACAGTTGCAGTTAGGTCTAGGCAGAAGGCATTCCACTCCTGCAGCTGAAGGGTATCAGGTGTGGGGGCGGGGGGGAGGCGGGGAAGACAGTTGCAGTCTGGTCTGGTCTGGTCACCTGATTTCAGGGTGAAAGGGCTGAAAACCCAAGATGGAGGTTGTTAAATTAAAATGGAAGGGTACATACTAATAATACATTCCAACAAAGAGAAAGTAAAATAAGGTTGTTGGAAATGATGAGAAAGTGAACGTGCTTTTGAGAGTTGATGCTCAGGAAGGTGGGCTAATGTAAATGCTCCCAGGTACCATGAGGGGCAGCTCATTTTCTACTGACTTTTTTTTAATATTGGTGTTCATTTCATAAGAAAAGGCAGCAGAGAGGTGGATTTTGCTCTTTTGAAGTCTAATTCCGTTCTCTGAACTCTCTTCTGGCCTTGAATTCTAGGAGCCATCAGATCCATGTTGGGGCTCTCTCCTCTGCAGAGCCAAGGGGCTGGGGATGCTCAGAACTGCACTGTATCTGTCTCCTGATTCCCTCTCATGCCCTGCCTCACTCAGCCCTGCAGCTTACTCACTAGGAGAAAGTAGAGTCACTGTGCATTTTGGGGTTGTGTTTCACATGAGCGGTTTGGTCATCTCTGTTGCCATTATGGGAAGGGAGACAACTAGGCATTGTTTTGTATTCACTCAGCCGTGTGGGTGACATTTGGGTTTGGCTCATTTCTGCAAATCCCTGTGCAAAGAGGAGGTTTTATTAAGCAGTTCCATTACTTAGCTGTTCTTGCAACTCTGAAAACCCAGCTGATTTATAATTAAACTTTGACCTAGTGACTGTGCAGATAACATATGATTCTTTTTTTCTTCTTCTTCTTTTTAACCCATAGTTGATGTGTCTAACCTAGTAGAATTTTCAGAGAAAACAAGAACTAAAAATAATTTTTCTAAATTCTTTTAAAAACAAGATTTGGCTTTTTGAAGATGAGTAATAGGAACCTGCATTTACTGATACCTTGTAAATATTCTAGATGATTTTTATATCTTTCCTTCTCAAGTAAGACAACTACCTCTTCAGAATGGTCACTGCTCCTTATGTAGTTTGTGTAATTCCAGGACTGCTGATCTGGGAATAAAGGGCATATGCTCACTGACATGATCGTGTGGGCACACCGGTGTGTGTGTGTGTGTGTGTGTGTGTGTGTGTGTGTGTGTGTGTGTGTGTGTGTGTGTGTGTGTGTGTGTGTGTGTGTGTGTGTGTGTGTGTGTGTGTGTGTGTGTGTGTGATCATTCTCATTTTGAAGCCTAATAACTTTTCTGCACTTAACAGGTGTTTGAGATGGATATTGCTAAACAGTTACAAGCTTATGAGGTTGAGTACCATGTGCTTCAAGAAGAACTTATTGATTCCTCTCCTCTCAGTGACAACCAAAGAATGGATAAATTAGAGAAAACCAACAGCAGCTTACGCAAACAGAACCTTGACCTCCTAGAACAATTGCAGGTAAAGCATATTTATAAAGCAGCTTCCTGAATTACAGCAGATAGTAGCTCATTAACTCACCAAGGGCAACCGCAGACTGGACTTTCCCATGCCTGGAGGCTCTTTCTCACCCTTGTCTGTTTGTAGTTGTGATCAAAGGTATCCCAAGAAAATTGGTCCTTTTTATTAGGGTGCAGACAGATGTTCTTGCTAAGGTCAGACAGTCCTGGAGCTTACTGAGAGGTTCTTTTTGCACTAGGAGACAGACCTAGAGACATACTTAGTCCCACATTCTGTGGTACTGCCAGCTGAATGCCATCAGTTGTGCTATTTACCTTGAAAAGAGTTGAAAGCCTTCACTGCCATGAGCAGAGCAATCTAGGTCCACCCAGGGGTAATGAGGAAGGGAAGCAATACAGAAATCTACCTAACAGAATAAACCAGAACATGTAGTCAGTATCTGTGAGTCCTTGGAACTAATGCAGAGATTTGATTAGCAAAGGGCACAGTCCTCCTCTCTACAACTTCCATTGGGACATGAATAAATGTAGTAGAGGACACACAGAAGACAGGCAGTATAGCCTGGCCAGCAGAGGGAGAAACAGAGTGAGCACCATCATGCCATTCAGAGGCCTGGACCTGCCAGACCCAGTGAGGGCCCCACTCACTACCCTGTCACCCCAGATAGACCACCCATCCTGTTCCCTCATCTGGGTGGCAGGCACAGAAAGACGTTATACAAAGTGTTACTTCTTTCTCAGGCAACTAGCATATAGTAACTCTACATCCTACCTTTTTAATGTCATAGGTAGTGTTGAACAATACTGGGGAATGTTTTCAGTATTGTTTGCCAGTGCTAGGCTGGTTGTAAATTAAGTGCCCCCTTCTTGTCCAGAGACAGGAAGCTTGGCCATGCTGTAGAAATACCAGCATTTAACAGCCTGATGTTCTAAGTGCAGCCTTTGTCAGAAGTGCATTCCTTGGGTTGGAGGCATGGCTCAATTGGTAAAGCACTAGCCAGTGAGTGAAAGAGTCAAGTGCCAAGTTCCAGTCTTCATCTTGGACTTAAATAAATCAAGTGCATTCCTCCCCCACACCATCTATCCTAGTAGATCCTAGTAGATGTTTGCTGTAGAAGAACTAAACCAAACCAGAACCACAATTTAACTTCTTTTGTTCCCTAAGTTTGAGTTGTTCTAACTTAAAGCATGCCTGTATATATTCTCCTAGAGTGTCAGCTGTAATCAGAAGAGAGCTTGAGGAGAGTGTGGGGCACAGAGACTTCTTTGGCCTGCTGGGATACATTCACAGTGTAGGTGGTCATTTTCAGTGGCTTCTGAGCCAGCAGGAGACCTCTGAAGCATAACATGATGGAGCACTTCTGCGGGAGCTCGCATTCACGACAATGCCTTGAGCTTGTTAAGGCAGCAAGCAGTTCTCACATAAAAGGTTCCCTCTGTTAGGCTACTGCCTACAAGGGTTTGGTGGAAGGGATGGGGGTGCTGCTGCTGTGAAACTGCACACCTCTACGTGTTAACAGCTGGGTGCAATGTCCCATGCCTCTAATCATAGCTACTTGGGAAACAGAGTCAGGGCAAAAACGTTCATGGGGCTCCATCTCAGTGGAATAAGCTGGGTATGGTGGTGCATGCCTGTGATCCCATTTATTACAGGAAGAATAAATTAGGAGAATCAGAGTCCAGGCACAGGCCTAGATAAAAATGTTATACCTGGGCCTGAGGATATGGCTTAGTGGTAGAGTGCTTGCCTAGCATGCATGAAGCCCTGGGTTCTGTTCCTTAGTACCACATAAACAGAACAAGCTGGAAGTGGCACTGTGGCTCAAATGGTAGGGTGCTAGCCTTGAGCAAAAGCAGCTCAGGGACAGTTACCAGGCCCTGAGTTCAAGCCCCAGGGGAAAAAAAATGTTAGCCCTATCTCAAAAATAACCAGTGCGAAAGCATGGCTTGGCAGTCCCTGAGTTCAAAGCCAGCATTTATTTGTTTGCTTATTTATTTATTTATTTATATAATCTTTAAGGTATGTCTAAAATTGTATACATTTATTAAACTCTTCATGTGTCTGAAGTAGATACACTGATGTTCATTCATTTAAAATAAATGGATGAAATAAGTATGAAGTAGATTTTCTTAAAAACAAAGTAAGAAAATGTAGTTCTAGGAGCTGGAACTGTTCTTTTTAACCTATTTGTCCAGCAGCACGTAAGATAACTGCATAGACATACCTGGTACTGATAGATAGAAATACACAGATTTCTTATGGCAGCTAGTTTTTGAGCACCCTCTATGAGCTAGGGACTGGAAGTCAGAGTCTGAGAGAGATTTCTGTCTTCAGTCTTACTGAGGAAAGCTGCCATTAATGCAGAGTGGTAAATAACCAGGCAAGGGTGTTATTTACTGAGCTGGGGGTGGGGTATGTGTTGGTGGATTTTGAGGATCACAGGGTGTGTCTTAGAGATGTGTACCAGGATGTCCACCTTCCCCTCTCAAATTGACAGAGACCAGCCCTCAGCCATTTACCCCTTTTTATTTTGAGTATTCCAATGGCACAGCTGAAGCTTGACTTTGAGTCATAAGCTGTCTTTCTGTCTCTCTGCCATAAGGATACATAAGTTCAAAAGCACTTTTTTTTCTTGGCTTTTAAATGAGAAGCCAAGAAAGTTTTTTCCTGCATGAAATAAATGGGGGCATGTGAAGAGCCAAACTGGATTAATAAGGTAGCAATCCTTACCAGCCACTGCTCTACAGAAAGGCTCCTCTCTCAGTGTTAGAACTTTTGTGGTCCTCTCAAGGATGGCCACATGTCACTAGAGAAGATTAAGGAAGAGAGGCCCCATTGCCCAGGCAGCATTGGAAGGCTTTCTTCTCTGGTACTGGTAGGGTGCCAGGCTCTACGGATGTGAACTGAGAGCTTTGTTCCTCCTCTAGGATAGGAAGGAGGACACTGCTCACTCTCACATTCAGGGGGTGATGGCCACTCAGGGAGCCAGTGCAGACCTCTTAGCAGCATGCTCTCATCCTGGGCATCTTGCAATGCTATCTTGCTACTCCAAGGGAAATAAAGAATTTCAGGCTAGGGAGCTGTTACTCCATAGAACTTCATATAGAAATTATTGTGAATCAAAGCAGTTTGTATATTACATATATGGCTTAGAACAGTGTTCTAGCACAGCAGGAGCTATGTGTTCCTGGCCTCTGTCTCTTCTCCCTGAAGCACTCTTTGGCCATCACCTTGGTCCTGCCTGTGGTGGTGAGCTGGGATCAGGGAAGGTGCTCTAAGATATTGCAGTCTGGTTCAGCCTGTCTACATGGGAAATTGAGAAAAACATGTGTGAGCAAAATTAATAATCATAGGCTAACTCTGGTAAGCGTCTCCACAGCTGGATGGCCAAGTGCACAGGACCCCCTGCTGTGTCATAATGGACAGGTACATTCTCATCACTCCTTTCATTCTCCAGGTGGCAAATAGCAGAATCCAAAGCCTTGAGGCCACAATAGAGAAGCTGCTGAGCAATGAAAGCAAGCTGAAGCAGGCCACGCTGGCTTTGGAGCTGGAGCGGTCTGCGCTGCTGCAGATGGTAGAGGAGCTGCGGAGGCCGCCTGCCCAGGCCAGCGAGGGCCCTGGAGCCTGACTGCACCCAGCCCAGATCTGGAAAGAGACTACACACCATCCCACCACTGTCCAGGCCTTAACCCAGACAGACACATGCTGGAGGCAGACAATGGGAAAGCGAATTTCTCAGGGAGGAAACTAGTTCACCAATGTGCAAATTCTTTTGAGCTCACGCTTGCAATTCAGAGGACAAATGTCCCAGAGCTTTTATTATTATTGTTGTTTTAGGTTATGACTCGTCCCTTCTCACAATCCTGATTACCGTTCTAGTAGCTTTAGATGGCATGGACATGAATAAAGGCACCTTTATGTTTCCTTGGTGTTTCCTTTTTCAATGACACTGTGTTTGCAAATAGCATTCATATACTAGGATTCCAGAAGCAGAAAGGTCTGAAGACAAAAATGTAAATCTGTCACTCTTCAAGAAAGAGCTGTGTGACCACATTTTCATGTCATTGAAGGAAGTGCATCTAGCCATAATCTGTCCATTTTTTATTTGTAATTTTGTGCTAGTACTAGGGCTTGAACTCAGGGCCTGTGTGCTGTTCCTTAGTTTTTTCAGTCAAGGCTCTACCACTTAAGCCTTGAGTGGACCTCACAAGCTTCACTTGGGGCTTTTTGGTGGTTAATTGGAGATAAGAATCTTAAGGTCTGGGCTGGCTCAGATCTCAGCCTCCTGAGTAAGTAGGAATACAAGCAAGAGCCTCCAGTGCCCGGTGGTCTGTCCATTCTTGGAAACCTAAAATGACTATGGGAAGGAAAAAAGATACATTTAAATTGGATATCTTGAATTATTTAGCAAATCTGACCACTGTTATTAGTACTTTAAAAAAATCAGTCTTTAAAAAAATTAGTGTTTCCATATTTTTTTGTTTATCTTTAAAGTATAGGTGATCAGAGTCATGACACATAGTGTTTTATAGGGAAATCGCCAGTTTTTAGAGTTCATCAGGTATTCCTAGTACATGATCTGCGATTGTAGGGTCTAAGATATTTATTTCTTTGTGATGGTTTCATGCGCACACTAGAGTCATGTATTTATTTTTACCTGTTGTATGATGTATTGCAGCCATGTATCCCTTTGAGTATCAATACTTTGGAGATCTGATTCCTTATGGAAGGATCAGGGTACATCAAGATCTTCACGAGTATCCCAAGGTTCTGGATCTTTGAAAAGAGACCAGGCTGAAATGGCAATGAGATATATAGCAACTGACAGTTTTTCAAAGGTAGGAGTGTGTTTTGAACAGAACTCAGAACACCATGACACTTCTCTCAGGATGATGAGGACCCTGTGCCTTTAAGCAAAGAGCTGCTCCTGGTCACCTTGTGTTCAGCTAGTGATTGTGTAGGGGTTCTCCCAGTACTTAGAAGGGGCTGTTAGAGCTCTTAGAGAAGAACTGTGTGGCACAGGTGGCCTCCCAAACAGCAAAATCATTTCTGGTCCTTCTAATCATGACCCCTTCCATTTCTCACAAGTCTCTTGACTCTCTTTGGTGTTAGGTTTTCTTTTAAGCCTGAGATAGAAGCAAGGGTCACCATACTTGGAGTCATTGTAATTTCTGAATGGTGGGTGTGGTTTTATACTGCCTGCTGCTTCTGGATCAGAGGAGAGTGGTTCTGAAACATGACAAGCCAGTTGCCTCTCTCACAAGTGGTTCCATCAGATGTAGCTTCAGGAGTTAACACTTGAGTTTGTCTTTCCAAATCAAATTTTACCATTTGGATATTTGATAAATGTCAAGTTTGGGCCATCTTATTACTACAATTCAAAAACAACTGCATCAAGAAACAACAAAGCAATAAAACAAACAATTTATGCCTATATTTTTCTGCGTTGTTGTTTTCTTGGTTTTTTTGAACTCCGGATTCTTGCTTTGTAGCCCATGAGTAAAGGAGTGAGCACTCCTTTACTAAGTGTAAATATTAGTATTAGTGAGACCCATTCTACTTTTATAGGTGCCACTAAGAGGTTGCATTGGTCTAGGTACCAGTGGTTCATACCTGTCGTCCTAACTACTCAGGAGGTTCAGAGCCAGCCCCAGCAGAAAAGACCATGAACACCCATTTCCAAAATAAGCAGCAAAAAGCCAACTTGGAGGCTGAGCAAAGCGCAAGGCCCAGAGTTCAAACCTGAGTACTGGCAAAAATAAATAACAAAAGATTGCACTGAGCCGGAGCTGTGGACACAAACCTGTGGGTGTACGTCAGACATAATCTCAGCCTATGACTTGGCAGGAGAAGAAAGTTCACATCCCTGTGAAGGTTCTCAGGCAGTTTTTAAAGCAAGTTTCATGTTCTGCCCCTCCCCCCTCAAAGCTGCACACATAAGTACACTTGCAAGTTGTCTTGTGATACCATTAATTCTTGTATACTTATGACATTATGAGCCCTCAGGAAACCCACTACTACCCGTGACAGCTGAGACAACTACACTGAGTTTGGGTTCCCTCTTCTGGGTATAGACAGAAGGGCAGTGTGCATTGTGGCTTTGTGTGTTGGGTCTGGTTGGTAAATTGGGGTTCACAGAGCTGCTTGTGAGTGCTCAAGTACTGGATTTTGTTCCAGGAATTAGATAAAACCCAACTGCAGGCCCAAGCTGTCTGAGATGCTGATGTATAGCCACCTATGGAGCTAGCCAGGGGCATGCGGAGCTCTGTGGGAAGCTGTGGCCACCATCATGACCGCTTGGGGCCCACTTGGGGCCCAGGGCCACCTCAGATCAACATTTGGAAGAATTAGGCTCTGGGAAATACAGTTCTGGATTAACCAAATAGACCAAGCAAATGTCCACTATTAATTTTGGAGCCTATCTAATTCAAATGATGGTGGATATATATGTATCATTAACAAAGTCCCTTCATTTAAGTCATCATGATGAGTCATCATTATTTAGCTTCTGATGGCCTAACATTCTGCTGGCATCTAGGATTTCCTTCCATCCTTCATCTTCCCTCTATCTGCCTAATGTTACCAAACCGAACATTCTGTAAATGTTCTGTGTGGTACAACACTTTACAAGCTAGGCTCCCTTAAATCTAAGTTCTGCTTTCTGGATTTTTGCCTGGCTCCTGAGAATAATGGACTGCGAGAACTGGAGGAAATCTACCTCTGCTGGGTAGTAGGAGACCAGCTCCCACTTGATCATAGAGGAGAAGCTGGAGGTGACGGATCAGAGCAGCCCCTAGTCTACATACCTAGTAGTGGACACCACCCAACTTTAATTATCTAGTGAGATTTAGGGACCATTCTTGATTACTTCAATTTATACAGCAGGGAAACTTTTACTCACAAGGGTGATCTGTACTGTAAGGAGCTCAAATGGGTTCACTCCTGAAATACCTCCTGGATCTTCATTTGGCGGAAGTTAAAACTGGGAGCACTTCAGGGACCAACCCCATGTGTGGACTTGGAGTTGGAGGAATGCCCCAGAGATCTGGCTGGATTAGATGATGTTTATTCATTAGGTGCAATGATGGCTCTTAACACCAAGTTATGAAACTTGCAGATTTTAAACTTGAATTTGTTTTTAGAAGGGAAAAAACTATAGAAATACCTTTGGTTTTGTAGAAATGAATCCTTCCATTATCTGTGGGAGTTTTTTGCTGTCATCCAGAAATTAGGATAATTAGGATGATGAGAATGTAAGCATTTCTGTTACAGAGCGACCACAACAGCCATTATTTAAAATCTCTCACAAAAACCAAGAGGTAAATTCTGAGTAGGCTTCATAGATACCTGCCTTTATATCTACAAACCAAATAATCACCCAGTCATTGTAATGGTAAGCTCAAATGTTTGAATTTATACCAGCAAGTGGAATGGCAAATTGTGTGCACAAGGTTGTAATTATCAAACAATAGTTTTGCAGGAAGTAAAATGGTTTATTAAGGATAAAGCTGCTATCCAGTGGGGTTTTTTGTGGCACTAGGGATCAAACCCAGGTTCTCATACATGCTAGATAAGTGCTTTAGCATTACCACTTCCTGCCACAATCTAGTCCTCTTATGGAGACCAGCAAACATGTTATTATTTTACATGGTTGAAGATTGTGATCATTTAGATGTCACTTTCTAGTGCAGCCTAAAATCATGGTTGATTTTGTTGCAGTCACAGCTGAAGGGAGATTATTTCCAAACTCCAGTAACGGTTTGGAGGAAGAGCCCTGCTTGTTAAAGTAAGTCACCGTGTGCATTCTTTGTTCTTATTGACCGATTTTGCTAAGATTGTCATTGAAATCTGGCTAGTGAATTTCCATCCATTTTAGATGTGTTAGAGTTTTATATTTTTAACTAAAGACTTTTAAGACACTGAAATTCTCAATTTGGGAGCTTTTCAACTAGTTACACAAATGTTTCCAAGTTTGTTTGAGTAACACTCTCACATAGCTTTTGCCAAATCATGGCCTAAAGCAATGGCACCATTTTCACACACCTTTTCTGCCAAGCCTTTGCACAGCGCTTTCTTAGGGACCTTTTCGTGGCCTCCACCACTTGGGGTTTGCTGCCCTGCATACTTAAGGAAGTAGTGGAGGTAGAAGATTCTAGTCTGAATCTTCTTTTACCATATAGCCACCTATTCTATATATGTGTATGTCAATCTATTGTCTACATAGCCGCCGACAGACAACTCTTTCCTAGAGAGCTGCAGGAGTTTCATATTCCAAACTTGCAATATGCTTGGCTGAGTAGAGCCAACAACAGCTAAACTCTGTGCGCGCGCACACGCGTGCGTGCGTGTGTGTGTGTGTGTGTGTGTGTGTGTGTAAAGAATAGAATGTATGGCCAGGTACCAGTGGCTCATACCTGTAATCCTAGCTACTCAGGAGACTGAGATCTGAGGATCCAGGTGTAAAGCCAGCTCTGGCAGGAAACTCCTTGAGAGTCTTATCTCCAATTAACTACCAAAAAGCTGGAAGTAAGTGGAGCTATAGCTTAAGTGGCACAGCACTAGCCTTGAGAGCAAAAAAAAAGCTCAGGAACAGCACCCAGGCCCTGAGTTCAAGCCCAAGGACAGCTCCCCACACCAAAAAAAAAGAAAAGATAGAATGTGTAAATTGAGGCACTTTATTATCATAACGCTCTTTCTCAGGCCCACTGGTGCTAGCATGGCCAACAAGATATGACCAAGGAGAAACAATCTTGTCACATTACTTTTCCAGACAGGATTGTCTGCTTTTACTCCCCATATCCCCTTTTATTTAGTAGTTCGAGCTGGCCTCAAACTGACAATTTTCCTGCCCCATGCTCCAGAGTGTTGGGGTTATTGGTGTGTAAAACCATACCAGGCTTGTTTCCCTTACTCTTCTGATGACCATTTCTCTTTCTCTTTCTCTCTTTCCAATAACCCTTTTGTCTTATTCTTTGTTTGGATCTGTGTTGACCAATTTTGAGTGTATCCTTCCTGCTCTAGAAATTTCTTCCTGAACCAAAGGTGACTGTGACTATTGTTAAGCTCCAGTTCTAGATTTTGGCCTGGGCAGAGTGATCCCCATGCAGATATACCATCTCAGGAAACCTGTGCAGATGGTGAAATAGCATGTGAGCAAAGCCGAGGCAAGATTGCTTGGGGGTTGTTAGTGCCAAGGTTCTGCCCATCTCAGTTCTTCCTGGACTTTCTAAGAAGGAGGACATGATCTATTTTCCTTTATTGGAAGTACACGGCCATGTCTTTACTCCTACATTTCCTACACTCAAACCATCTCCATGCCTTGACTATTAGGAAGGATAAATTTGGCTTTTTTCACCCAGGATCCACCTCTTCACCACAGCCCCCTGACTACATAATCGAGTTGCACTTCTATGACTCTCTGGGTGCATCTCTACAGACATGCTAACTCATTGCTTGCCTAGCAACCTCCCTAGCAATGGTTACGGTAGGTAGCAATGCTATATACTACTGGTACCATTCAGTAAGCCTTGGAATAACAGTATCTGCTATCATTTAAACTTTCCATCTCACAGAGAGATACACATTTGGAATACATAAATGGGAATCACTCACAAGGTGATTGGTCAGAGAAGACTCAGCTGAGGAGCTGTGGTATTCAAGTGAAACTCTGAAGATAAAAGGAAAAAGGAAAAACAGGTAACTGAGGAGAGATGTGAGTGTTCTGGGCAGATTAATATTTAGGTGAGGGAAAAATCCTTCCCAATGATGCCGAATTCTATCCCAGCTTAGGTCTTGTACTAAGTCCTTTAAAACACTAAATCAACTGCTGTGGTTTGAATGTTTCCCTTTGAAATTAATATGTTGTCTATCATCCAATAACGGTGGGGACTTTGGGAAGTAGGTCAGGAGGGCTTCACTTGTGAATGAGATTAGTGCTGTGTGTGTGTGTGTGTGTGTGTGTGTGTGTTTTGGTGCCAGTCCTGGGGCTTGAACTTGGGCTGGGCACTGTCTCTGAGGTTTTTTTTACTCATGGCTAACACTCTACCACTTGAGCCACAGCTCCACTTCTGGCTCTTTCGTTAGGGGAGGGAGGTGATTAATTGGAAATAAGAGTGTCACACACTTTCCTATCCTGGATCCTCAGATCTCAGCCTCCTGAGCAGCTAGGGATACAGGAATGAGCCCAGTGCCTGGCTGAGTAGTGCCTTTTTCAGAGAACCTGGAGGGGATTTCCCTTCCACCAGGTGAAGATGTATTGAAGCTTGAAAGTAGTATTCACCTATGAGGTATAGGCCCCCATCCTGCCTTGATTCTCTGTTATGAATTATCAAGTCTAAGCAACCCAAATAAACTAAGAAAAGCCTTAACAGCATGTCTTTTTCAGATGGCAAGAAAATATCAACATTTTTGATGATCAATTTCCAATTATTGTGCCATCCCATAAACAGAAGTGATAAAGCATTAGCTTGATCCATTTATTAGTTCAATGGCCATGAGGGAATTTGCTTTTCTCAAACTAGCACTAAAGTGCAAGAAGAAGTGGTCACGTGTTCAGCTCCTGGCAGGGAGGGGCCTTGATATTTCAGATTATGGTGGCCTCACTGCGGATCTGGCAGCCATCCTGTGGACATAGCCCTATCCACCTGGTCAGCAAGGGAAAAGTAGGCATTGAGAAGACATTCCTTAGAGTCTGGGGAGGGGAGTTAACACGTGTGATTTTATGGCCTGAGAGTATGAAAGCGACTTTGTGAGACTCCAAAAGTAAATCCAGACCATCCAAATTTCATTCCAGGATGCTGAGAAAATATGAGCAAAAACTTGCTCCTTTGCTGTTAGTATTTTTTTTGGAATAGATTGACAATGGTATTAGAAATGGGAGCCCAAGAGGGTTTGAAGATGATAGAGCTGGCTAGAATTCCTAGTATGTGTCATGAAGTAGGAGTGGATGGCTTAATTTGTGGTTCTCATTGAGTCCAGAACAACTCTGTTGTATGTAAATTATAAAGATGTGCTTACAGATACTTCTTTAATCCCTGTGTCTGTTTAAAAAGCCTCCAGAAATTTTCAGGTACTTCTGAATCATATTTGTTTTAAATACAAGGTCAATGTTAAGTTAAGCTTGTGATTTTACTCCTAGTCTCCATTTCCTCCAAAACATTTACAGCCAAATTGGTAGCCTTCCCATTAGCCAATGTATAGACATTTGGTTCTGAGGCATGACTCAGAATCCTGTCCAGTTTTATTTTATTCTAGTTCATGTTTACTCAAATCTTTTTTTTTTTTTGGTCAGTTATATGGCTTGAACTCAGCATCCTGCATGCTGTCCCTGAGCTCTTTTTGTTCAAGGCTCGTGCTTTACCACCTTGAGCCACAATTCCACTTCTAGTTTTCTGGTGGCTAATCTGAGATGAAAGTCTCACAAACCTTCCTACCCAGGCTTTGCACCGTGATCCTCAGATCTCAGCCTCCTGAGTAGCTAGGATTATAGGTTTAAGCTACCAGTGCCCAGGCTCAAATCTTCAAATCCTCAAAATTTGCAGAGAAAGATGAAAGCTTGATGCTAATAGAATAAATATCCAGTGGTTATAAGGACAAGCCCTGAAGTTAACTGGAATCGAATCCTAACTTCTTGTCTGTGAAGTAGGAATAACAGTAGCTGTTTTACAGGATTATTGTGTGGATATTTATGAAAAGCACTGAGCTCTATGACTGAGAGCAAGTTAACAATAAATGTTAGTTATCGTTACATTATGATGCTATAAACTAAATGGATCCTGTTCTGTGAGCTTGAAATCACCCTTAGGCAAAATTCCTCTACAGATTGTGAACATTTCAAATAGATGGTCTTCAGAATGGTTATGAGTCCCTAAGGTCAGTATAATTGTTGTGCCAATGTAAATTTGTATTTTTGAAAGTGGAATAACCAAATATAAGATGAGCACCAAGGAAAACATAACTAATATTAGCAACACTTTTGACACTATCTTCTGTGATGCCTAAGAAAATTAAAGTGTTGACATCTAGGGGTATGGGTCAGTTTCAGGTAAAGAATTAAGAAATAGAATAAGTAATAAAGTAAAGTAATGCAGCTAGTTTATTGGAAGCAAAGGTAGAGTACGGAGTCTCCAAGGACAGGGGCCCTGGAGCTGGACTCTGTTGAGGTGTGATTGGGGGCAGTTATTATAGTGCAGGAGCTCCTACCACATCTTCTCTCCTGGGTGACCTCCTTTTCATGGGCTTTGTAATGATTGCCCGAGAGCTTGTGCACACACCACACCAGCTGTCTTGTTGGTTCCCTATCTCAGGGCCTGAATATGGAAGTAAAATTCATTGGTCATGCTCTATCATGTCTGAGGCATTACCTCATTACTGACATAGGATTTTGAGTGGGAACCCAGGGCATTGTGGGAAGAAATGTTTGAATGGAAATCCAGGGCATGATGCGAAGAAGTGCCATTTTGAGCAGGAATCTGAGGCACAATGGGAATAGGAAACACCACGATGGGCTACATATTGTCTACCATGTACGTCTGCCATTTTCTATCCCTAACTACTTAATAGTTCCCCTCTCTCATCCTCAAAAAGTTCTTGAAACTTCAAGTTACCTGGGCAGAGGTGACCCACTTGATGTAGAAGATGGTGGTGGTTCTCAGCCCCCGTTGCACATGAGACTCACCCAAAAAGAGGTTTATTTTTAAACTAAATGCCTTGGGGAGAACTCCAGACTAACAAATGCAGACTCCCTGGAGAAGGAACCGGGCATTGTTTTTGGTTTTTATGGTTTTCAAACTCCCCAAGACTTTTTAATGCCATGGACTAAGAAGAACCTAAGGGCTGGAGTCGGGGAGACACATTGCCTAACCTAAGTTTTAATTGAAGTATCAATTTATTTTATAGGCCCTGAGGCAGTGGGTGCTTATCTGTGTCAGTGACCCAAATATAGACCTAGAGAGGTGCCTGTCAGATGCACAGATGCAGTGACTGGCATTGATTGACAAACTGGACTGTGACCTGATTTGAGGAGATGAATATTATATTTATATTCAGGTTCCAAATTCAAAGAGAGTATAATGGCTTCTAAATCATAGGCCCAGCACAACAGTACCAGTGCTAAAGCGGTTAGGAATACGTTCATGGGCTCTAGATGTTGGCTGGCACTATTTTTTAAAAAGTCCTTCAGGAGATTCTTAGGTGAGACAAAGCTTAAGAACTATTTATGTGTGTGGGAAGAATCCTACTGGACAAGTACAAAATGGGAGAGGTTCTTATGGGTTAGTGGAAGGAATGATTGTCTTTTTTTTTCTATTTTTAAAATTTTAATTAAAAAATTTTTTGGTAGCACTGGGGTTTGAACTCAGAGTCTCAAGTGTGCTCTGCTGGTACTCTACTAATGGAACAATGTCTAAATCCCTGCTTTTTTTTTTTTCTTGCGCTCTTGGAACTGGAATTGCAAAACTTTTTTGCCTTGATGGGCCTTGAATTATAATCCTCCAGATCTGAGTAGCTTGGATTGCAGGCATGAGCCCCAGCCCCTGGCTTGAGTCTTTTTTTGGGGGGGGGGGTCTGGTCGGGGAGACTGAACTCTGGGCCTGGGCACTGTCTCTCAGCTCTTCAGCTCAAGGTTAGCACTCTACCACTTGAGCCACAGTGCCACTTCGGCTTTTTTTTTTCTGCTTATGTGGTGCTGAGGAATTGAACCCAGGGCTTCAGGCATGCAAGGCAAGCACTCTACCACTGAGCCACCTTCCCAGCCCTGGCTTGAATCTTTGTCTATTCTTGATCTTTTATTTTATTCTTACTTTCCCATTGTTGTGAAGACTTTCTTATTTTGTAAGTTATACCACTTATTTTGTTGTTCTACATTCATAATAGAAGGCTGTTTATGCAAAACCTGAATAATTCAGAGGCTGTTCAAAAGCAAGCAATGTTGAATGTAGACTATCAAGAAACAATAATAGCCATAAAAAAATACAGTTGCCATATGCCAGACACTGTTATGAGCCACTTAGATGAATATTGCGTATCTAACAAGCAAAGACACCATCATTAGTTGAGTTGTAAGCACTGAGGGTTAGGATAAACTTTTTCATAGTCGTTGGGAGTGTGCCTAAGCATCTTTGGGATAAATGGTAAAGAAGTTTAAAATGAGTGATTACCAAGAGTTAAATTTTTACACTCCCCCTCCCGGCCCACAAAAAGGACAAATTAGAGGAAGAGGAAAAATCTGCCTCAGCATTTTAAGGGAACAACAGAAGGCAAAGAGATATAGAGTGACCCAGCTCCTCCTGGTCCATAGCCTGAAGGTGGACACACACATATTCAAGGGTACCGGTGTAAAATGGGGTACCAGGGTGGTGGAGCACAAATACTTCCCCATATTTCCCCATTCCCTCGTTTCTGAGGAACTTTCAGGTCATTCAAACACAAAGGGCACTATAAACCAGAGACAAGGACATTTTATGCACTTCCTTTTTCCTTCCTTCCTTCCTTCCTTTCTTTTGTTTCTCCCTTCCTTCCCTTCCTTTCTCCCCCTCTCCCTCCCTCCCTTCCTTCTTTCCTTTTTTGTGCCACTACTGGGCATGAACTCAGAGCTTAAATGTTGTCCGTTAGCATTTTAGCTCAAGGCTAGTGCTCTACCCCCTGAGCCACAGCTCCACTTCTGGAATTTTGGTGGTTAATTGGAGGAAAGAGTCTCATGGACTTTCCTGCCCTGGGCTGACTTCAAACCCCCTTCCTTAGATCTCAGCCTCTTAGGTAGCTAGGATTGCATGAGCATGAGTCACCAGCAGCCAGCTATGTGACTTTCTTTCTTTTAAAAAAAAATTATTATCGTTAAGTAGTTGTACAAAGGAGTTTCCATTCAACAAAACAGTTTGTGAATGCAATGCATCTGGATTAATGTCACCCCTTTCAACATTCTCACCCATCCTTCCCAACACCTCCCCCCCTTCCTTTACTTTTCTTAATTTTGTAGGATATATGTTGAATTCTTGAGTGAACTGCCTGGGAGTCAGCCAAAAGTTGAATGAAAGAGTCATTGTATCTGCAGGAAAATTTCTCAACTGAGTGTGGAAGGCCTATGTGAGTCCTGCTTTTAAAATGCCTGGGCCAGATTTTCCTGTGGTGACCAGCCACCTCTGTTTCTTGGAGTGGGAAGGTTCCATGAAGCAGTGTTGCCCATATCAGACATGTGCTATAGCCACAATTTCCAGGGTTTTGCTTCACTTGAAGATGAAAAAGAGGGTAGCCTGTGTTGGTTGTACTTGGAAGCCCTATAGTGAAGAAGCCTTTCTTCCTTTCCTGCAGATATTCTCTCCAAAGAACTTATTTCTGAGATGGATATATTAAATCCCTATGGTTAAAGCTTAATTACAATAACAGAAACAAGACCAGAACAAAGTCATCCCAAACGCCTGTAATCCATATCCTACCATTCGAAAGTAATTGTTTCACTGTGGTCTCCACTCACATTATTCCTACCCACCCTAACTGGCAGCCCCACCACTGGCCCTGTCCTTAAAGCCTGTCTCTCCTCTGTTCATCTTCCTTACTGTTCTCAACAACAAGTTTCATGCTTACTTATCTGGACAGAATCGGTCTTCCTTATCAGTAATACATCCTAGAACAGCACCTAGAATTAAATTGCCCTCCGTCTACTCAACAAATGAAAATGTATCATCAATGTCTGATAAACATTACCGTAATAGATTGCCTCTCAAATAGATTTGTGCTTCTGGCTTTTTCAATTATTATTATTATTGTATTATTATTACCATTATTACTATCTTAGTGGTATGAAGGTGTTTCAAAAGTATGATTGTGCTCTATTTTAAATCTCTGAACAATCGTTAGTATAGAATATTTTCTTTGAGCTTCTGTGTGCTGGGTGGCTGCAAGTAGACCCTGTGGCCTTGAACGTCCCTCTGCCTCTCTATGCAACCTCATCTCCCCAGGTTCCTGAGATGGAAGCCAGAGGAAACAAGGGGATTGGCAGCATCTACCCAACCAAGCACCCCACTTCTTGAAGGAGTTATGTGAATTAATATTAATATTCTAGCCACTTAATAGTCTAGACATATCAAGGGAGAGGCCATAGATTCAGCTGATGTAGCCCCCAACCATATTCTTATCTATACTATCTTGACTTTCATTATGCTTTAGAACCATATCAGCTTAAACTGATCTAAGAAAATAAACATTTTATAATTGTGATTATCTGACTGGCTCCAGACACAATGGAGAGTTCTTATAAATACTCAAGCAATCAAACACTACAGAAATGACTAGAACCTCTGTGACTCCATGGGTGGCTAAATGGAAATGTCCTTGCCAAGTGAAAGTTATCCCATAGCCAAAGGTGGCCATGGACTTCAGGGAGTCAAAAGCATGTTACCCCGACTATAGCCATGCGTCAAGAGAAACCCAGCTAACTTGAGCCTCAAATTGAATTGTTATGCTTTGATTTGGGAGAAAAGGGGACACACCGTAACAAATGTGCTCCTATAAAAAGGTCTGGTTCACAGCAAACAGAAACAAAATGCCATGCCAGTGGCAGGCATGAGCTCAGGCTTGACTCCGTGGCTCACGGGTTACAGTCTACAGACTATGCCATCTGGAGTCACAGTGCCCTGCAGCCCCGCCGGGTCCTGAATGATGAAAAACAGATCCAGGCGCTGGCCCACCAGACAAAGATTTTCAGCATCACTGGTTAAAATAAAAAGAGTTTCCTGTTAATCAGAAAAACAAAAACAATTATCAGAAGAACCTCATTTCCTGAGCCTTTTAATTTTTGAGATTTTTATGATGATAAGAAGGGAGAGAATTATGTTTCAAGGGAAGGTATTAAAGCAATTTCTCTGGGAAATTATGGCTTCTGAGGCAAGGGTATCCATCCTTGTGGTCGTTTTTTGGATGGACATAAAAGTAGCTCAGACAAAATCTGAGGGCCCAGCCGTGCTCACTGGCTCTATTCCCAGTCAACTGCTCTCTCCCTGAGGACAGGGCTGTGCTTCAGCCAGGTTGACCAGAAGGGGTCATTTTGTTCAGGCTGTCCCTGTCAGCAACTTCTCTTACTCACCAGATCTTCTCATTACTGACTCGCTTGGCAGACTGTGTTGTGGGCAGGGAAAAGAGGCAAAAGGCCCACTCTATCTAAGCTTGGGGAGACTCCAAGTCCAGCCGAGCAGTATAGGGACACGTATGAATCCATGGCTCCCCTCCCTGGCCTCAGAACAGATAGGCACCAGCCAGATAGTCACATCTCACCCTTTCCAGGCTTTGCTAGGTTTCAGCACTCTCTGCCTAAGGCAGGGATCCTCATTTTAGATGAAAGGTGGCTGCAACTATAAGCTCCTCCCCAGTGAGGAAAGGCCATAATTTCCCAGGTAGGCTCAGCTCTAATGGGCTCAGATCCTAACAGCATCAAAATAAAGTACTTTTCAAGAGGTATGTTTGGAAGCTGTATCTTACATATAGAGGTCCACAGAGCCTTCAAAGGCCCCAATCCCGAGTGTGCCACCTTGGAAGATTTCCTAGTGTCTTAAGACTACACAAGACAGGTGCTGGGCCCCAGTATCTCCTATTTTGTTCTTTTTGCTTTCTGTCACCTCCCCCACATTGAACCTCTGTCCTTAGAGGCTCCTCTGGAAGGTTTTCCTCCAGCTGTGAGAGTCAGGAGGAAGGTGAAGAAGTCAGTCTCTTAGAGGGTCTCAACAGAGTGACAGTTCCAGTGACCTGCTGTTCTTATAGGGGGCTGGGAGATGCTTTCTATTTTATTCACAGTATCTGTCAGGCAACCCTGCCCAAACTAACACCAGATCATGGAAGAACAGACTAGAAGCCCAGAGAGAAACACAATGGATGTTTTGAGCCTGGATCTTGCACGTCCTAGCTCTACCTCAGAGTGTAGCCCCCTCCTACCAGTCTCCTCAGACTGGCATGCAGGTGGACTGTGCTCTTGCCATCTTCCCCAAATCCCCACACCTGAACCCCTGAGCAGCAGGTCTCAAAGACTCCAGCTGGAGACCCCCTGAACAAGACAATGAAAATCATGTCAATGCTCTGGGATTTCACTGCCTAACACCATATAGCTCCAGGCCACAGGTGGTACCAGCACTAGAACTACACTTGTCTAGATTGAGATGCACTGTTCTGTAAAATATACAGCATGACTCAGTAATGTTTACACTGATGGTATTTTGAAACAGCTCTATTTTAAGTATACTAGGATTAATAAAATAGGAGCACTAAGTTTAACCTCACCTTTAAAATCTAACTTCATTTATGTGGGTACTAGAAAACTCGAAAGGACACACATGTGTGGGTAATATCTTTCTATAGGATGTCTGATCTAGGAGCACTGGAAGGCAATGCCATATGATCTGTGGGTGTGTTAGTCATTTGTCATCACTGTGACAAAATACCTGAGAAAAAGAATATCAAAGGAGAAAATATCCTGGCTTAGAGTTCAGGTGTTGATTTTTAGACCTGTGTGAGGCATCACATGATGGTAGAAGTATCTGGGGGAAGATGCTACTCACCTCATGGAGGTCAGGAACCAGAGACACCCTCCCCCAACCAAGTCCCTACCCCCAGCCCCATTAAGCTATGAGGTTATCAATGGATCCATATAATCTACTCACAAAGGCCCGTGATTCATTCACCTCCTAAAGACCCCACTGTTGAATTAGGGACCAAGCATCTAGCCCGTGAGCCCTTGGGGGCTCTCTCTAAGCATAATAAAGGGTCAAGATAATTCCTAGACAGGAGGTTGTGAGTCAGGAATGGAGGATCTGGTTAGGGGTTATCACCTGTGGTTTCTCACTCACAGCAGACTGAAGTCTAGGAAGCAGGATATGTGTAGGATTTTACCAGGTTCCAATTTCAGATGGCTTGTTTGCTGGAGTTGGCCTTTGTTCTGGCTTGTTCTGGCATGATGAGCCCTTCAGATCTCCCAGGAACAAGGGACCGAGTTTTGCCCTGAAAGCATTGGAGCAGAGGTCTTTTGAGTCTAGGCAGAAAGTCCTATGGTAATTTAGGTCATTGTTTCCATGCTAGAAAACTATCCAGAGCATTTCATATCTATGGAATGGTCTCAATACCTCCATCTAGCTGGTTTAATTACAATTTGTGTTTCATAAATCAGGAAGGGAAGCCTCTGAAGGGTTAATAACAGGTATACCTTCACACAAGGAAGAACTCAGGATTTACCCCATCTCTAGACTTCCATAAACCACTTGATCCAACTTCTGCTCAGCCCTGGTGCCGGCTCCAGCTGTCCTGCCTGACCAACTTCACATCTGGCTGCTACTCCTTCTGCTTTGATTCACACTGTCCAGGGAGCCACCCCTGCTGGACTTTGGTGCCTGCTCCTAACCCAGCAGGTACAGCCTCCGTGGGCCCAGCACCCAGCGTGGGCTGCGAAGCATCTGCCAGCTAGGAAGCCTGACTTTGTAAACAGGTCAGCAGCCTGGCTTCACTGCAGCCCCGTGCCTGGTCCCTCTGGTCCCCAACGGTCACTTCAAGAGCTATATATCTGCTCCAGGGGAAAACTAGACTTGTGGGGTCTTTGCTTTCTGTCAAGTTCTCCATTCCCTGGGCAGGCTCCATCTGGCATTTAGATATTATAAATAGCCAGCTGGGAGGGTGTGGCCTGGGTGGAGAGCTGGAGCCTGTACTCCACCCTGAAGGGGGGGGGGGGAAGCTTATTTAGTTCATTTCTGCACTTGGCAGCCTCTGGCCATTTAGAAGGCCAATTAGGCAGCAGCTGTGGTAGTTTTTTTTCCACCCCCTCCCCATCCTAAGATGGCCTCATTTTCTGCGCCTGTTGACTTAAGCTCTTACTGGAGATTGGGTGGGGTGGGTGTGGTAGGTCCACAGCAAGCTGGCTGAGCTTTGCTGACTTGCCAACAGCAGCCTGTGGGTGGGTGGCAGAAGGAAACACCCAGCCCAGCCCTTCCCTGCTCCTTCTAGGACATGGGTTGGGAGAAAGAGGCAAGATGCTGAGAGAGAGAGAGAGAGAGAGAGAGAGAGAGAGAGAGAGAGAGAGAGAGAGAGAGAGAGAGAGAGAGAGAGAGGGAGGGAGGGAGGGAGGAGAGAGAGAGAGAGAGGGAGAGAGGGAGGGAGAGAGAAGAGAGAGAGAAGAAGGGAGGGAGGGAGGAAAAGAGGGAGGGAAGGAGGGAGAGAGAGAAAGCGAGAGAGAGAGACTGTGGTGGGAGGGAGAGAAGGGGCCTGGCTGGCTGGCCTGTGCTCAGCTTTTTCACTAAACAGCTTGGGCTCTACCACTTGAACCACACTTCCACTTCTGGCTTTTTGCCAGTTCCTTGGAGATAAGAATTTCTGAGATTTGTCTGCCCAGGCTGGTTTGGAACTGTGATCCTCAGATCTCAGCCTCCTGAGTAGCCAGGATGCTAAGTGTGATTTCACTGAAGCCCAGCCATTTTCCTTGTTTTGACGGACAGCACCAAGGTTCATCAAAAGCAGAAATCTGAAAATCCTAGTATCCACCTTCTATATCTAATAGACATGAAGTTCCACTTCCTGTCTCCTTAACATTTCTGATGCTCATCCCCAATTACCCTACTTTTTGTTTCCTCATCACGAACCTGCACAGTGGCAATCCAACTGATATTCCCAACCCCTGCTTCATCCTTTCCATTTTATTGTCCATCTCACTGCAGAAGAGACTTTTTTTTTTTTTGCTGGACGTGGGGCCTGAACTCTTGGCCTGGGCACTGTCCCTCAGCTCTTCAGCTCAAGGCTAGCACTCTACCACTTGAGCTACAGCACCACTTCCAGCTTTTTCTGCTTATGTGGTGTTGAGGAATTGAACCCAGGACCTCATGCATGCAAGGCAAGCACTCTACCATTGGGCCACCTTCCCAGCCCCAGAAGAGACATATTTAAGAGACAGCTATACTACCAAGCATAATACCATAGCCCAAGTCCAGTGCGTGACACACAAGATTTTATTATCCCCTCTTTCCCTTCCTATCTTTTGACACTTTCTCTCTGTACCTTCTTCAATCATTTTAAGTTCAAAATTTGCATGGTTCAACTATTCACAGTTAGCAGCAGACACATTAACTGCTCATGGAAGTCACATTTTCCTGTACGTTTCACAGGCCCTGAGTTCAAGCCCCAGGAACATCACACACAAAACAAAAACAAAGATATTACAGTGGATCCTGTTAGTGGGAAGTTATTTAGGAAATTATTTAGGAAACCATACATGTAACATATTTGAAATGACTATCAAGTCATGTATAAGTGACATTGAAAAAGCATGAAGCAGGATTAGGAACAAGATTCAGTCTCTCTGTCTATCTGTCTATCTGTCTGTCTGTCTGTCTGTCTGTCTGTCCTCTGTCTCTCTATCTATCTACATGAAGAAAGGAGATTTATTTCACCCAAAATTCTAGAGGTCCATAAGCATGGATCTGGTTTTCCATCTAAAGAGTACCTTCCTAGGTCAGCACAAAACAGAGGACACCATGTGGTGGGAGAGACTGAGTCCTGGAGCTCTAGTCTGTCCTATAAAGTCACAGTCCCATTGGATGAGTGCCTCATCTCCAAATGCCACAATCAGACCACAGGGGTTACGTTTCCATATGGGTTTTGGTGGTGACAGTCCAGCCATAGCATTTCTGCTTTCTCACTGCCCTTGCATTCCATGCCAAAATCAATCCTTGTCATTTGTCGCACCGTCACCCTAGATGCATGGAATCACAGGAGGTGACATCGGAGCAGGAATGATCACTCACTCCTCAACTTTGTATCTCCAGCACTCCACAGAGATATTGGTGAGTAAAAGCTGCCCAATCCAAGAAGTGAGGATGTGAAATTGATATGACCTTTCAGTGAAGGGCGGAGAGAGGCCCCGAGGAACAAAAAAAACAACAACATTGTGTGGCTCTGTAGTCCTCTGAGCTATTAGAAATCAGTGGTTGCAATAGTAAGTGTAGGTTGTATTCTGCAAAATATTGACCTTAATAATGTGTATTGTCAGAGCTCTTGAGAGTGGAAGGATTCTAGAAAGTAAAACTTACCTATAGGAGATGAAGTCCTGAGTTCAAGTCCTAGTACCTCCACCACAACAAGAAAAAAGCAAAGGATGTCCAATAATTACTTTTGACTCATGAGTAGAATTCTACTCAATAGTAGAATTACAGTGGATCTTGTTAGTGGGAAGTGGTTATTTAGGAAACTATCTAGTATACATGTAACATAGCTGAAATGACTGTCAAATGAAAATCAGGTGTAAGTGACATTGAAAAAGTGTGAAGCAGAATTAGGAACAAGATTCAGTCTGTCTGTCTGTCTATCTGTCTACTATCTTTATCTGTCTGTCTGTCTACCTATAATCTGTTTATTGTCCATGTGCTCCAAGAAAGCGGTAGGGCAGATCTAAGTTTTGTTGCTCTCTCACTGTCTCTTTCAGTTTTATTTAGTACACATAGAGTTCTTTACCCCTCTTGATGACTCTGGCAAGCCTATGACTTTTTTATTGTATTGAAGCAATAAAACAAAAATCTGTGAGTTATAAAAAAAAAAAAAGCAGCCTCCATTTACATCTTTGCTTTCCAATTCCCACATAACGGTTAAAATACAGAAACTGCCTTATATCTTTTCTCCTCCTCATCCTGCAAGTCTGCCCTGGGAAAGGGGGCATGGACCTTCCTTCTCCTCACTCTGCTCATCTCCTCTCCCTAACTGCTGTTTTCCTCCATGCCTGGAATGAAGCCCAGAAAGGAAGAGAGGTAAAGGAATAAGCGAATTCTCACGTGGCAGGGTGGCCTCAGCCTTTGGGCTGGGCAGCTGGCCTCCCCAGAGAGGCCTGGCAGCCAATGAAAGCTGACCCTGTCCTGGGCTCTGCAGAGGCCCCCTGCTGGGCTGCTTTCTCCTGCTGCCCTGACTGAGGCCTGGAGGTGGCCTCGTGTGACTCCTTCTTCAGCTCTTGGGATTCTGAACATTTAATGGCTTGTCCCTTCTCGCCAAGGTTTCTGTCCAGGTCTAAAATAGGACCCAAGACCTTGTCCCACTATCCCTGCCTGCACTCTGTCCCAGAGGGCTCAACATCTGGCCTCGGGGCATGTTCCTCACTTTGCCACCAAAGTAGTAGCCACCATTCGCATTTCATGTCATTGACAATGTCCCAGTATGTCCAGTACATTTACCATCTAATTAATACTTGGTACCACTTATGAGGCAGGCTGTGTCCACAGGTATTTATTCTAAACCCATGTCCTCAGTTTTGTCATCACAAACACCACATGCATGTTGCATTTGCCATTGGTTCTGGCTGCAGAAACAAGACCCAAGACACTGAGGTTTCATCTTGGTTTGGCCACACACACACCATGAGGCATCAAGCAAAGTGTCAATAATTGGTGGGCCTTGTTTCCCACAAGTCTGAAGTGGGGAATGGAATGTGCTCATCACCAAGCTTCCTTCTCACACTGAAGGTTCTTGACTTAAGAAACAACTCTATGGGGCTGGGAAGGTGGCTCAATGGTAGAGCGCTAGCCTTGCATGCATGAGGTGGTGGGTTTGATTCCTCAGCACCACATAAGCAGAAAAAGCTGGAAGTGGCGCTGTGGCTCAAGTGGTAGAGTGCTAGCCTTGAGCTGAAGAGCTGAGGGACAGAGCCCAAGCCCAGAGTTCAAGCCCCACGACTGAGAAAGAAAGAAAGGAAGAAAGAAAGGAAAGAAAGAGAAAGAAAATTCTAGGGGAAGAGTGTGTGTAGATAGACATTTGGAAGTAGGAGATGAAAGTGGCTAGGTACGACCTTGGTCTTGGAGAAACTCAGACCATCTGGATATAAGTAATCCTTAAAAGTCTTTATAGCTAGCCTGCTACTCAGGAGGCTGAGATTTAAGAATCATGGTTCAACCCAAGCTTGGGCAGAAAAGTCCGTGTGACCCTAAGTCACAAAAACAGCCACAAGTGGAAGCTGTGGCTCAAGTGCTAGAGCATTACCCTTGAGCAAAAGAAGTTCAAGGACAGTGCTTAGGACCTGAGTTCAAGCCCCAGGACCTGCATTAAAAAAAACTTCTTTGAAGAAGCTTGACTATATATTGAAAGTGCTTTGGAATCTAGGCCTTTGTCATTTTTTTTCTTTTGTAACTCTAATGAGAAGCCTCAATGGAAAGGGAGGGTTTGCTGTGTGGTTTCAAGAACTTTAAAAACATTTGTTATTCTGACTCATAAATTTCACTACCAGAAATAGAATCTAAGAGCTAATCTGAAGCATACACAAAGACTTATTTACAAGAGGGTGCATTAAGGAGTCTTAACAGCAGTAAAAAGTAGAAGCAAGGCTCATGATTCCATCTCTACTCACATGATACCTCTTTAGAGAGGATCTAGAACAGAGTAAATAAAATTAGCTCTCTCTCCTAACTCCATGTTGGTTTTTATGCCAACACCATCACCACCAGATACAAGTATACCTGATGTAAGTTTAACTTGTTTACTTTCTTTCCCATAATGAGAGATGAGCTCCAGATGAGGAACGAGGGAGAGCCAGGTTTTGTGTGATTTGAAGTACAGATAAATCCAAGTCCCTTTGAAAAGAAAAACAAATTGTAAAAGAATGCAAAATTAGGAGTGACAATGAACGTTGATTTAGAAAGAGAATAAGAAGGTTCTTGGAACCTTGTTTTGGACCTACTAGTCTCACAGTGAATCTATGAATCACTGAAGGGCAGAGTTATGGCCTGTCTTGCTCACAGGTGGATCTCCAGGACTGAAAATAGTGCCTGGTATGTAGTAGGTGTCTAGGAAATACTCATGGAAAGAAATAACAAGATAGAGCTGGTTACACAAGTGAGTAAGTAGAAGCAGAAGAGGCTATATAACTTGCTCTCAAACACAGCAAACAAGCAATGGAAAGCACTAGGATTGAATAGAATTGAATCCAGATTTGCTGTCCCATCCTTTGTGTGTTTCACGCTGCCCATCTAGATTCTACTCCCAGCATCCTTTGCAGCTAGATGTGACCATGTAACCAAGTCTTTAAAAGTGACTAGAAATGATGATGCTATTGGCTAAAATCTGAATGTGATAGTGACTTTTGTTTGACAAGATCCCGAGGGGGTTGTAAAACAACCACTTGGAAGGAGCCAACGTTCCTGCATGGTAAAGGTCAGAACATCCTCAGCCACACATCAGCATTGTTATAGGTAGAGAAGTTACCTTACCATGGTATCTAAGGGCGCTTTGTTGTAGCAGCTTGGCTTTAGACTAGCTAATATAGTTTTCCCCTCACAGATTAAGATTTGTATTTATTTCAGGTTTACTTATCTATAGCTTACTCTTCCAGCCATTGTGCCCTGTTCTCCTGACTCACTGCCCTGCCTCTTCCCTCCCTCTTCTTGAGATCCACTCAACTATCCACTATTGTGAAAAGACTGATAGAAGCACTAGAGAGCCATAAAAAGACATGGCTGTCTCTCCTTCTCTGTCAGGTCTATAGTTGAGTGTACTTTTGCATGTGTACATGATGTGGGAACTGTGGCACTGGGGAACCTGTTGAGTACAAAGCAGACTAGCATCGCATAGACACAGTGGGCTCCCTGGGCTCCCTTGTCAAGTGCAAGGGTAAATGACCTCAAAGGTTGCTTATGACTCTGAATTCCAATGTCTGCCATACGTCCTCCACCCACAACCTTTCCCCACCTTGGCACTGCTGACCTGCCTTTCCCATAGTAGGCCAGTGAGCACGGATGGGGGCTCCATGTTTGGGGCTGAAGGGGAGCATCGCATAGTTTAGCTGTGAAGGGAGAACATGAGTGAAGTCAGACTCTTTTGTTTTCCAAGTCTTCCTGTGAACATTCCTGCAGACAAAACAGGATGACAGGGCACCAAAGAGGAGCTATAGGCCCTGAGGAGGAACTGGATCCCAACTAATGAAGTAATCCCCTACAGGAAATCCCATCCAGTGGTCCAGCAGTGTTGTAGATTGCTCTCCATGAGACTCAGACATATTAGCTGGAGGACCCGTGTACCTGTCAATCATCGCAAAGAAGTTTCTCTCCGTAAAAGAAGTTACGACAGCAAAACCAACTGGAGGGCTGGACACCGGTGGCTCACGCCTGTAATCCTAGCTACTCAGGAGGCTGAGATCTGAGGATCGTGGTTCAGAGCCAGCCTGGGCAGGAAAGTCTGTTATCTCCAATAAACCACTAGAAAACCGGAAGTGGTGCTGTGGCTAGTGGTAGAGTGCTGGCCTTGAGCTGAAGAGCACAGGGACAGCGCCCAAGCCCAGAGTTCAAGCCCCAGGATGGACCAAAAAAACAAAACAAAACAACTGGAGGATGCATGCCTGAGTAAATGGGGGATATGGAAGTTCTCTCCTTGCTAGAAAGATACTTGGCTCTCCACAATGGTTTAAATGCATTTCCCCTTCACCCTTCACATGGATTTGATCATGGCTGGACATGACACAGCACAGGAGGCTATGGGAAGCTTTTGATTCTGACTGCCTACGAAAACTCAACTTTCCCTCATTCCTCATTTTACCCTGATTTCCCCCATCTGGAAACTACTTTCAGATGTGGGTACAGTATCAGCTCTCTGGAAAACCATTTGATCATAAGACAAAAGAGATAGAAAACCACAGGGAAGAGACAGAAAACCACAGGGAAGAGACAAAAACCATAAGCTGTAAGCAGGGAGGGCCTCTACCAAATGGAGGATGTCAACTTCTCTTTTGCTTTCTCAACAAAATGATGAGATTGAATGCCTTGACTACTATGGCTGAGCAGATGTTCCCTCTGACACAAATCTCTTCGTTCCCTGCCTCCTCCCTCAAGTGGGTGGTACAAAAATAACAATCTGCAAGGGAGAAGCTGAAGCTGACAGTGACAGGAAGGGAAGTGAAGGCCTCGGAGAGACCCGGAGCTGAGACGTGACCCAGAATTCAGAGGCAGCAGCCCTGTGCTGTCTTTGCTCAGTTCTCTTTTTCCCTAACTAGGGAGAAAATTTGCACAGCCACAGAATGATTGCGATTCAGACAGCTGCACTGAGTTGAAAACTATTTCATGTTGGGAGATTTCATAGTCTGTTTGGGCTGCTGTAACAAAATGCTTTGGACTGGGTAGCTTATATCCAACAGAAAGTTACTTATCCTAGTCTGGGGGCTGAGAAGCCCAAGATCCCCAGGTGCTGTCAGATTTGATGTCTGGTGAGGGCCTGCTTCATAGATGGCCTCATCTGAATGTGTTCTCCAGTGGTAGAAGGGACAAGGGCCCTCTCTACTTTCTCTTTTATTGGATTCTCTTTATTCTTTGACTTATCTCACAAGAGCTCTGTCCTTCCTTCTGATCATCTCCCCAAAGCCCCACCTCCTCAAAACCTTGGGAAGGGGGAGTTGCAGTTTAGAAATTTGGGGATGGTCACACAGCAGGGGGCATTCCAAATATTGATGGCTCAAGTGCATCTTACCCGAGGAGGTAGTCAACTGGGAAATGCATAGTCATAAGGGCCTTGGTGCCATTTTGCCTTCCTGTCTCTCTTTTATTTTTCCCCTCCTCTCATCCTGACTGCATGCCCATCATTTTTTTTTTCAACTCCCTTTGGCCACCTAGAATTTTCTCTATCAGATAATATCTCTACCTCAAATATTTAAAAAAAAATGCTTCCTTTCTACCTCCTTGAGAGCCCTGGTCTAATAGGCTGCTTGAGAGAAATTGCTAAATGGGATACTGTGGAGGTTTCCTGGGGATTTCAATTACCCAGCTTCCCCTAGCCTTTCTGACAAAGGTTAATCATAAGGAGAATGAATACATACCTTCTTATGAGAAATGAAAGATGGTCAGAGGGAACTCACAGAGGGTGACTGAGATTTCAATTTCCGTACTGTAATGAAAACTGTGTTTCCATTAACTACTGCGGGAGAAATTATTTACCAATGGTCTCCTGTAAGACTGTCACCCTGTGGGCCTGTGCAGAGCCTGCCTCTCCCGAGGATGCCAACTAAGGTATCTATTCCTCTCCACAGGGACCTTGGGATGCTATGCCTCTGTGGAGTGAAAAGGAGGCACCACAGGCATTTCCTTCTAGCTGGGCACTGGTGGCTCATGTCTATAATCCCAGCTACTAAGGAGCCTGAGATCTAAGGATCATGATTCTAAGTCAGGCCAGACTGAAAAAAAATGCAAAAAGCTCTTATCTTCAATTAACCAGCAAAATACTGAAAGTGGACCTGTGGTTCAACTGGTAGAGCATACAGTCTTGAGAGAAAAAGCCAAGGGAGTAATGGGTAGCCATGAGGTTAAACCCCAGTACCAACACATACACATAAAAATATTGTTTCCTTCTCCTTCCCTTTTTCTGTGATTGGTTTGAATGTATGATTTTCTGTAAGTGTTTTATAGGATGCCAGATGTAGGTCAATAATTAGGAATAACAATTAGCTTGTACGTGCCAGGCAATGAGCTAAGTACTTTATGTTCATTTGTTAAAGATTGTCCTCCAGATTCATCCTTAATAACATAATCTGTTGTTGTTGTTTTAGCTAGGTATTTATCTTCCTTCAATTTGATCATCTTCCCCAGCATCCCTTGCAGCTATGAGCATCCACGTGGTCTTGGTTCCTGGGATGTAATAGTGTCAGGTGCCATTTTTCAGGGAGTATCCTCAACACGTCCATTTTGTGGGCTGGAATGAGGACCCAAAAGCTGAGTATGAACAGCCATCTTATACCATGCGGCAGAAGCCACTCACTGAAGATAGAAAAGAGGGACACAGCTCCGGGTGCTCCTGGGGAATTCTCCTGTGAGAAACACTCCCCAGGAAGGCTGTGGAATAGAACATTGATGAACATGGGCAATGGGCTCACATGCAGCTGGTTAAAATCCTGCCTCTCCTAGACTTACCACTGTGGAAATCTTGGGTATTTAGGCTTAACCACTCTGTATCTGATTCTTTACTTGTAAAGTTGAGAAACAGTAAACATCAGTGGACCTGGTGACAAATTAAATTATCTAATACCTAACCATTTCAGCCTGGCACACAGTAAAGGCATGATAAATGGTAATCAGTGGTTTTCTAATATTACTAATATTAGAATATCGGCAGAGAGTCAGTCCTATGCATCTTCAAGGCTTTGTGCCTTTCCAAAACAATGACTACCACAGATACTTCGATGTTACCATGAAAACAAGGAAAACAGTTAAATCACCCTTACACTCACAAAACATACTTTTTAGGAATCTCAATTCATTCTTTGAATTTAAAAATCACTCTATCTTTATCAGAATAAAATTGGAAGTCTGAAATCAGTATTTATTGACTTGAGTTGCTACAATCTACTATTACTTTGTGCAATGTCCGGTAAGCTATAACTTTGTTTGTTGGTCACCAGGAATCCTGGGTGCTGACTCAGCCTTTGAACCCGTTTCTGTCAATCCAGGGCAAGTTCACTTTTTCAGTTTTAGATGAGTTGAGCTATGAGCAATATATTAGCCCTTTGAGTTCCTGTGTGAACAGAGCTGAGGTTTGGATAGAATTATTTTATATCACCCGTGGCTCCTAACAACTCCACTGGGTGAGACCAGTGGCCTTCAAGTTGAAGTAGGTAAGTTAACAGGGCTGCAAGCCCTACCAAGATAGAGTCTTGTGTTTTGCTTAACAAACTATAACCCGTTCTCAACCCCATGGGGGTTGATTAATTTTGAAAGAACTAGGGCTTCCAGGAGCACTCAGAGAAGCAGTTATGGGTAATTCAAATTCCTGAATTTATAGCAGTGGTCCTCTCCCCTGAGCCCAGATAATGAGGGTATTGGCCAGACTTCACATTCTACCACCCAACTCTATCATCTTCCCCTTAAGGAGTTTCCCAGGATGGGTTGTTTTCTGGATGGGGGAAGGGTGGGAATGCTTGCCTCTAGGAAATTAGAGGTTCCTGATTCTCTCTCTCTGAGCATGTTCAACACCTGTTCCAAGAATGAGGGACAGCTGGGTTGGAGGTCGTTCATGTAGGGAGTGGGGAGTGCGTGGACCACACACGTGTCTCTGAGTTTGGCAGTTTTTCTGTCAGTCTGAACTTCACTAGGTCTTCGAGTCCCCACCGACTATCCAACCCTAAACTCCCACAGATTCTACTCCCCAACTCTAAATTCTTTGCTTCTTAAGGGAGCATGCAAAATAAACTGTAAGAGAATTTTCAAAGGTAGTTTTTGTCTTCACAGGTAGACCTAAAGATGACTTGTTCAGTTTTTTTTTAATTTTATTATCTTTAAGTAGTTATACAAAGGGATTGCAATTCAACAAATCAGCTTCTAACTACAATGTATCTTGATCAATGTCACCCCTCCCATCTTTCTTCCCTCTTTTAGTAAGTTTTCCAATAGTAGTTTAGGAGGAAGAGTGAGAAGTTGCACCGTCAAGGCTGATAGTTTTCCAGCCGAACTGGAGAGACTGAAGTCATGGGAGAAGGTGATAGTGACCATTGCTAAAATGATTATGAGGAGCAACGTGTTGGCACGGAAAAAAGCCAGGGAAAAGGAGTTGAAGGCTGAACTTCAGCTAAATATGGTGTCAACACCTGCTTTTGCAATTGCTGAAAACTTTCCCTCATCCACAAAGAATGTACTTTGGCAGGTTTCTCTCCTGCCTTCACAGACTGGCTGTTATTCTGCTGACTGTTCACATTATATGAGGATTGTGAATCGTTTGCTCTACTTTGAAACTGTAGATGTGGTGATGGCTGTTTCTAGTGAGAAAACCGTGGAATCCTGGCAAGGAGAAAACTGTCCATTCCAAGTGTGTCCTTTGATCCAACTGAGTTGTGAAGATGCAGCCTCTGGCTTTTTCACATCTATCAAAGCGATCTGTTTTTTATTTCCACATTGTGATTGTTCTCTTTGAAAAGATTACACTTTCATTATTAAGTTATGTCAGGAAACACTTTTGTTTTATATTTTTTGGAGGAGCGGGTCCTTTATATTTCCAGATGAATAGTTTTGACAATAAGGTTCCATATGCCTCTTCTGAAGAGGTGATGAGCTAGTGATCTTCATGCAATTCAATACAGTGAGCACCATGTTCTCATTGTACTTGATTTTTGAGTATTAACTGGTACTGCCGACCATTCCTTAACTTCAGAGCCCTTACTTCCCTTTGTTTTCTGGACACACACTTTCTAACTTATCTTCCAGTCTTAGGAAGGTCATTTGTTTCTAGCCAGCTGTTTCTTGGCGTTTTCCATTGTTTGCACTCCATTTTCTCAATGAAAGGCTTACTTTGTTTATTCATTCAATAAGTTTTTATTGAGCACCTACATGGCAGGCAATATCCTAGATACTGAAAAGTAAACTAAGAAAAAAACTACAAGCAACAAGTATTCTGATAGAATAGAACTCTTACTTCTGTGGAAGAAGACAGGTAATAAATAATAACCAAGTAAATCTGTACACCAAGTGTCAGGGGATGTTAGATAAGTACTGAGTAAAATAAGTAAATTGGGGTGAGAGAATAAGGCTGTGTGTGTGTGTGTGTGTGTGTGTGTGTGTGTGTGTGTGCGTGTGTGTGTGCGTGTGTGTGTGCGTGTGTATGCATATGTGTGTGGTGTGTGTGTGTGTGTGTGTGCGTGTGCATGTGTGGGGTGTGTGTGTGTGGGGGGGTGTATGTTGTTGTATCTGATAAGGGAAGAGCAGAGTCCTAAAAGGACCAAGTAACTAATTTGGTACCAGGCAGTGCTGGCCTCACAGAATGAGTTATGAACTGTTCTTTCCTACGTTATTTTTGGAAGGGTTCAATAGGAGTAGTGTTAATTCTCCCTTGGATGTTTTGTAGAATTCACTAGAGAAGCCATCTGAGTCTAAGACTTCTTTATTGGAAGGGTTTGATTATTAACTCAATATTTCCTTCTAGGGCTATTGTAAATTTCTATTTCTGCATGTGTCAATTCTGTTCGTAACTTGTATCCTACACTGGTTAGATCTAGGCTACCTGACTTGTTGACATATAATTCTTCATTGTTGTCTCTTTTATGCTTCTTTATTTCTTTAAGTGATGTCTTCACTTTCATTTCCTGTTTTTATTTATGACTTATCTTTGTCTTAGGTTTTTTTTCCTGCTGTTGTTTGCTTTGTGTGTGTGTGTATTGGGGCTTTGATATCAGGGCTTTGCACTTGTTAGGCAGGTGCTCTATCACTGAGCTATGTCTTCAGCTTTTTCTGGCACGGTCATTTTTAAAGCTGGGGTCTCCCTTTTGCCTGGGTGCATGCCTGGATCAAGATAGACTTATGTTAGGCTTCCTGTAGTAGCTGGCATAACAGGTGTCCTTCCCGTGCCCCCCCCCTTTCAGCTAAGAGGGAGTATTGCAAACTTTTCTGCCTGGGATAACCTGGAAACAATCCTGCCAATCACACCCACCCAGGAAATGCCACCACACCCAGCTGCTATTGGTTGAGAAGGGGTCTTGTAATCCACTAGCACCCAGCTTTCTCCAAGTGAGAAACAGTCACTAACTTATCTATGGGCAGAACGTTCCTGGGCAGAACGTTCCTGTATGATAACAAAGAACCTCAGCTAACATTTACTAAGAACTTCCAAAGCACAGGCATCTATTTTAAGCGTGCTACCTAGATGGTAAAGGTACCAATCATTGTTCTCTTCCAGATGAAGAAATTTAGGCACAGATTGGTAAATGAACTTGCCTAAGATCCCATCCCTCTTAGGGGGCAGAGCCAATAGCCTAGAATCCTGTCTTCCCCTCTGTACTTTGTCTTTCAGTCTGAGTTAAGTGAACGGAATCATAACCATGACTAATGAGAAAACAATGACAAGCAAAAATTCATCCCATAGCCCCCCCTGTGATAGCAGTCCTTGAGAAATACATTATTTCCAGCTTCGCCTAGCCAGTGGCCAAATAAAATTACTCTGGTTCTAAGATATTCATAAAAATCCCTAGCTGCCCTCCATCATATGCCATTCTATGAACTATATTTTCCCAGTTATTTTTTTTTCTTTCTGGGGAAATAAAAGCATATTTAAGCAGCACACAATCCATGTGCTCTGAATTTTCTTACACTCAAATCACCAAAATGTTGCTTTATAAGAGCTATTTTATTCCTCTTCAGACTCTCCTGAACATTTTAACATTTATTCCCTCTTGTTTTACTAAGGGCACGAAGCTTCCGAAGTCATGATAGCTGTATTGATTTAGTAGCCAGATCCCAAATCCAGGGGAAAACACCTGCCTCTCCTCTGCTAAACCATGGGATGTTTCACAGACTCTGAGCAGCCAACAGCACAGGGCTAAGGTTACTGATGGCTCCAAAGACAATGAAGAGTTTTGAACTGTTGGCCATTTCTACATCCCACAAAGGAGATATAAGTATTTTCCTCTTAGAGTGCAAAAAAAAAAATGTAAGTGGGAGAAGAAATTTCTTTTGTCAGCTTAAGCTTAAAAAAAAAAAAAAAGAAGGAAGTTTGGAGTGGCTGGCTGGTTGTAAGCTCAGATGTTAGGAGAGGAAATGAGACTGGGTGAGAAATAAAGTCCTGGTGGTAAAGATCCTCCGTGGCCTCGGGATGACCCATGAAATTTACAGTTCCTGTAACACACAATGGGACTCACATGAGAAAAAGTTTTGTAAAAAAGCACTTGCACAGAGTGAAGTCAGCAGAATAAAGAACGGCATCAACCACAACTTTTCTGTTAGATGAGAACTCAGTTTCCCTTTCTTTCTTCCCTCTTTTCCTCCATTGATGCATTGATCTACATATGTATGTATGTGTATATCTATCTATCTATCTATCTATCTATCTATCTATCTATCTATCTATCTATCTATCATCTATCCATCCATCCCACCATCTATCGATCCATCCATCCATTCATCAATTCATCATCTATCATCCATCCATCTCTCAACATCATCCATCACCATCATCCATTTGTCCATCATCCACTCACCCATCTGTCCATTCATCCACCCATCATGTATCCATTCATATATACGTTCATACTCATGCATCTATCATCTACCCATCCATCCATTTAATCATCTATCCATTTGTCTAGTCATCATCCTTCTATCTATCCATCCATTGCCATCCATCCATTACCTTTTCATCTATTGAACCACTATGTATCCATTGATTACCATCATCCATCCATCAATCCATATACACATACATACATATATCCTCCAACCATGCATTCCATTATCCATTCCAGAAACAGCAGGGAACTCACACAGGAGACAAGATGAAAATGAAATTCTATTGATCACTTACTTACACCACTGATGACCCATGGGCTTCATCTCAAGGTGAAGTGGGTTGCTTAGTAATGGCTGCTTAGAAAGCTATGTTGAGAGGATTCTGCGATCCAGCCTATCTTTTAGGGAAAACAGTGGAAGCCACTAAGGCTTCAGCTGTGTGCAGTGCCACAGACTTCAGGAACACCCTACTGGGCCACATGCTCCCAGCCCAGGGCTGCAGAGCTAGAGAAGACAAAGGAAGGCGTAGCCTGATGCCCACTCAAGGTAGGTAGATGTGACAGAGCTGGGCATGGAGAAAAGACCATGGTAGGATTTCAGCCTGGGCTGTATTTGTAGGTCTTCCAGGAACAGCAGGGAGAACACTAACCTGCTAGTGCCTTTCTCCTGGGGGGGCTTGCTTTAGATGCTGTCTGCACTCCTGTGCTCAGGAAGTGAAAGCTCCCTTTTAGGTCATTTGCTGAAACTTTGGGACTTCCCAAGGGATGAAGAGCTGTGTACAGCTCCAGGAGCCCCGGCCTTAGTTTTCCCATCTGTAAAACAATGAAAATACCTACCAGGAGGACTGGGCCTCACTGTAGCAGCTCTCTGAAAATGGACTATATTCTTATAAAAGTGCTTGCCCTTCCAATTTGGATTTATGTCTGTCTGTCTGTCTGTCTGTCTGTGCTGGTATTGTGCTGGTACTGGTGCTTGAACTGAGGATTCATACTTTCTCTTGGCTATTTTTCCCAAGGCTGGTGCTCCACTACTTGAGCCGTACCTCCACTTCACATCCTTTTCTGCCCCAGCAAGCTTCAAACTTCAGTCTTCAGATTTTAGCCTACTGAGTGTCTACGACTGATTACAGCTTGCTAGGACTGCAGGTGTGAACCCCCAGTGCCTGGCCGCATCACAGCTTCTAACAGACTCTTGAGGAAGCGTGATGATTTTATAAAGACTCTGCTGATTTTACCCTTCACAGAGTCAAAGAAAGGCTTCTCAGAAAAGCAAAGGAAAAAGACAAGCCATTTTTGCATAAAATTTCAGTAGTGTAAACCCCCATTCCTATATTTTAGGTAAAGAACTCCCCACTTACCCTGGGGCTTGAGTCAGGGAACCAGAATGACCCAGTCCAGACCTGGTGCTTTGTGGGAGCTGATGTGTTGAGGACATTCATCTTGGAGACTGTTGGGGAAGAAATGTCCCAAGACAGACTTCATAGTGACTACAGTTTGAGGAGAGGGCGCAGAGTGAACAAGAGCCCTGATTTCCCATGACCCCGGATCTCAGACCCGGCGCTGCAGGGGTGGTAAGCCTGGCAGATGCGCTGCCAGGAGCAGTTGCCAACGTTGCCTTGCGCTGAGAGCAGCCATCAAGCAAACTTGGTTTTCTTTCCTTTTTCTTTTTTCCCCCTTCTGTGTGCCTGGTGATTTTCTGGTTACATTCAAGTGGATGTGCCATTTTACTCTCTTTTGACTTGAGTTGGTTTGTGAAGTAAAATAGGAGGTGCAGAAGCAAATCTGAGCCATTCTTAGTTGGCAAGGGTGAAGGCAGATGCTAAGGACACTCTCCAGGAGATGTGGGCCACTTGTGTATAGCCAGAGCCTTGAAGGGAAACAAACCTCCATTTAAGAGGGCGTTAGTTAAGGCAGGGAAGCATGTGTTGTGCATATAAAGGCATGTTCCCTTCAAATTCAGCAACAAACCTGATTTTAATATAGTATGTGCTGACAGTGCTGGAGGTTGGACGCAAAGCCTCCCGCTCTCACTTGACTTTCTTGCTCATGGTTGGCATTCTACCACTTGAACCATGCCTCCAGCACAGCTTTTTGCTGTTTAATTGGAGTTAGAGTCTCAGAGACTTTTCTGCACAAGCTGGCTTTGAGCAGTGAGACTCTTGGCCTCTGAGTAGCTGGATGATAGGCCTAAACCTGGTTATTAATACGGTTTTCTTAAAGACAAAATTCATGCAAAACAAAAGAGTTCATGATGAATAACATTTCTTCCTTTCTTCCTTTCTTCCTTCCTTTCTTCCTTTCTTCCTTCCTTCCTTCCTTCCTTCCTTCCTTTCTTTCTTTCTTTCTTTCTTTCTTTCTTTCTTTCTTTCTTTCTTTCTTTCTTTCTTTCTTTCTTTCTTTCTTTCTTTCTTTCTTTCTTTCCTTTCTTTCCTTTCTTTCCTTTCTTTAGATTGAACTGCAATCCTGTATTGGCCTAGTTCACCTCTCTTCCTAATCCCAGCTCTGGGCTTTGAACCTAAGAAATACATGCCTTCCAAGTCTCAAACTTGTGTTTTAGCAATGCGCCATGAATCTCAGTACAATTGGCACCCGTGTAATGCTGAGGGGGTTTTTGCACCTGCCCAGCTGTGTTTGCAGGCCGCGGGAGCCTGGCTTAGCCCCTGTGCTGTGTCCCACCCACCACGCTGCTCACTTTGGCTCTAGGAATTTATGTTGGCAGTGACCCAGAGTTTCCACCAGGTGGCACTCTTGCTCCAACCAGCTACTCCTGATGAATATGGTTTCTTAACCAAGCTACAGATGGAAACTACTTTGCTCAATTGTTTGACAGGCCACTGGGAATGTCGAAGCAGGAACTGGGGTAAAAGCAGATGTGACCTGAAGAGAGCTGGGAGAATGCTCTGCAGAGCTTGGAGCAAGGGGGTGGCCTGATTTGTGACCCTGCAGCTTTTAAGCAAGTGATTAAACAACAACAACAACAAAACAAGTCTCAAACCTATTTTGATTCTCAGACACAATCTAAACTTGTGGGGCTGGGGAGAGAGGGGTGAATGGTTTCTGGCAAAGGAGAGCTCATTGGAAACAAACAGCACAGATATTTGAGAACTACAGCACTTCACAACCTGGATCTGACAGGGGCTGGGCTGGGCTTTGCTGTGCCTGAGATTCTGGGCTTTAACTGGCTTGTTATCCCTGCTCCCAGGAGGGCTGGGAGAGGATTAAAGAAGTAGATATACACAGAGCATCTGGCTTGGAAGGAGTGTCCTTCAAAGGAGGGCTCCACATGCAAAGGCTGTGCAGCTGAACTCCTGGTCGGCTGTGGGCCTCCTGGCTGTTGTCTTCCTTAAGGCGATGACCTCCCAGTGACCTGGAGAAAGAACTTGATCACAAACTGTGACTTCAGGAGAGGGAAGCACAAGCGTTTCCCACCTGGATAGAATTTCACAGGTGTGATGTTTTTTGAACCAGGAAATCAGGCTGCTGCCTTCTTGGGCTCCCAGCACTCTCCCCCACCCCATAGTAACGTGGAAATATCCGACCAACAGGTGATTTGATCCCACTTAAGCTTGTGCATTGTTGTGGGAAGGTATCCATTTACAGGACGTGGACTGGAACCTTCCATCCAGCCAGTCTGTCTGCCATCCCATTTTGCCTGCCAGCTATTCTAGCCATTCTCTAGATACAAGGACTGGTCAGCAATCCTGGGCACTGACCTCACTTCCTGTCATTTAATAAGCATTTTCCATACACTGCCTGATTGATGCTTTGGACGCTTCTAGAGAGGAAAAAGAACCCATTTTACAGATAAGTAAACTAAGATTTAGAGTAATTCAGTGCCTCACAGGGTTCCAGGAATTAGTATATGTTTACATCTGACTTCTATATTAGTCAATCAGCCAATTAGCCATCTATTTCATCTTTTAAATAGAAACTATACTCCCAGGTCTGGTGGCTCATGCCTGTAATCCTAGTTACTCAGGAATCTAAAATCTGAGAATTGCAGCTGAAAGCCAGCCTGGGATGGTTTTCCAATAAACTACCCAGGGAAAAAAAAAAACCCAAAAGTGATGCTGTGGCTCAAATGCTAGAGCACTAAGCTTGAACACAGAGGCTCAGGGACAGAGCCCAGGCCCTGAGTTCAAGCTCCGGGACTGGCAAAAAAGGGGGAAAAACTATTCTGATTAAATTAAAGACTTCTTGGGTCTGGGGGATTTCCAGTTGAGGCTCCCTTCTTGGAAAGATAGAGCTGTATTTATTCATGGCTGCAGATACAGACACATAATACGCACATGTAACTTTTGCTTACGTTTTCTTTTTCTGGCCACACTTGGGAGTTGAAGTGCTCTGTCACTTGAGCTATGCACAGCAGCCCTGTTTGCTTCAGTTGTTTTCTAGATAGAGCCTCACGCTTTTTGTCCAGGGCTGACTTCAGACTTACAGGTCCTACTCCTATGCCTCCCGAGTTGCTGGGGTTACCGGTGTGAGCCATGGCGCTGGGCTTGCATGTGGCTTTCTGAGTCTCCCACTTCTACTCCTGGGCACCTGACACAGATTGTGATCTGCTCATGTGTCTGGCACACTTCTGGGATTCCCTCGAGAGGTATTTTGGACTGTAGCCTCTCACTTGGGAGGCGGGTCAGACAATACCATCCTCCATTCTGCACTGGGCTTCCTTTTTTGGCCTAGGAAATCTAGCTAGCTAGCATAGTCTCCTTTTTTGATAGGATGCTGGCTGGACAGGACAGAATGTGGCTGAGCAGGCTATCGGTTTGACCTTGACTTTCCAAAAGAAGAGAAATACGGATGCTCTCCTCTCAAAGAAAAGACATCAGCCCTCCACTGAGAAAATTAGAAGACAGTCACAGATTTTAAAAAATCTGGAAACTTCTCCATGAACACAGTTCTTGAAGTCAGGGGCAAAAGCATTGTGTATGTCAGGAAGAATCCAATTTCAACTTCCTCTTTTCCTTTTGGTACAGTTCCTTACCCCTAAGTTCATTCTGTGGCTGAGTTCAGGCTGATAAAAATGTTCTTGAGGAGCTGGGAAGGAGGCTCAGTGGTAGAGCGCTTGCCTTGCATGCATGAAGCCCTGGGTTTGATTCTTCAGCACCGCATAAGCAGAAAAAGCCAGAAGTGGCGCTGTGGCTCAAGTGGTAGAACGCTAGCCTTGAGCTGAAGAGCTGAGGGACAGCGCTCAGGCTCAGAGTTCAGGCCCCACGACCTCCCCCCCCCTTCTCCACACACATACAAATGTTGAGGATGCAGGTTAGGGAGCTGCTTTTTAGATTGAGTGGTTTGTAATTATTCAATTAGGGGGCAATTTTTCCCCCTTGTATTTAAAACCTAGGGGATGAGGTTATTTCAAGGAAAATGTGTTTGGCTTTACTTAGTACCTTTAAAAAAAATCACTTCCTGCTTATATTGCTACCAATTAATTGGCTGTCAAATGTCATGGAGTTTATGGATTCAGAGAGAACTATCATTTCTTTTGCACATTAATCCTTTTATTAAAACGAACCAAAGTAATGTAGTAAAAACAAAAAAAGAGGAATCAGGACAATTTCTGAGGAAAGTTACTTATTTATTAATTTATATATGAGACAGGCTCTCGCTATGCGTACATAGCCTACACACCTGCAAACCTGCACACCTGCAAACCTGCACACCTGCAAACCTGCACACCTGCAAACCTGCACACCTACAAACCTGCACACCTGCAAACCT
The DNA here is from genome assembly GCF_024711535.1 of Dipodomys merriami. Classification (NCBI taxonomy): domain Eukaryota; kingdom Metazoa; phylum Chordata; class Mammalia; order Rodentia; family Heteromyidae; genus Dipodomys; species Dipodomys merriami. The sequence continues at coordinate 44,330,629 of NW_027206512.1, read as the reverse complement.
GCACACCTGCACACCTGCACACCTGTACACCTGCAAACCTGCACACCTGCACACCTGCACACCTGCACACCTGCAAACCTGCACACCTGCAAACCTGCACACCTGCAAACCTGCACACCTGTACACCTGCACACCTGCACACCTGCACACCTGCACACCTGCACACCTGTACACCTGCAAACCTGCACACCTGCACACCTGCAAACCTGCAAAAGCAACCGCCCACTCCTGCCTGGCTTCTCTCAAATGCTGGTTTTCTGATAGATTCCATTTGGCCCACAATCACTTCTTGATGAGTTCCCTTGTGTGAGTGGTATCTTCCTGGAATCATCCATAATGCTGGTGCTAACTAGTTATTTTCAAGCTATGTTTCTGTGAATTCCTCAATGTCCCTTAAGAAGTCCTCTTAACTAATCACATAAGGACTCCACTTAACAAGGACTCTACTATGTCATCTTCCCTTCATGAGTCTGAACTCGACCCAAGTATTAACTAGTTATATCAACTAGTAGTCTTCCCTTAAGTAGGCCTCCTAAATATTTCTGTTTTAACAGTTCACCTTAAGTAGGTAGCAGGCTTTACTAGTCCTATTAACTAGCCATTGTCCAATAACACAGTCAAACTGACCTTCACACTTAAAGTTTCATGTTAACTCATTTTCTTAAGTAAGTACATCTATGCATAAGTACTAGTGTAAACTAGTCCTTTTCTCTTAGGTGCTACTGATAACTAGCCATTTGTGACATAAGTGCTGATATTAACCAGTTGGATATTTATGTTAACTTGTCAACTTCCCTAAACTAGCCCCCTCAACTAATCACATTTGATTGAGTACTCATAGCTCATCCATCTTGTTTCCTTCTAACTAGTCACATTACCTTTCCTAGCCCTATTAACAAATCCTGTCATTACTAATTTTTAATCAGTTCTCATGGCCAATTATATCTCAAGTAGGCCTCCTAACTAGTCATGTTCACTTACCTAGTCCTATTAACTATTCATGCATAACAAGTCAAATTTACTAGTAGCATTCCCTTAATATGTCCAAGTCTTCCATAACTAGCACTCCTAACTAGTCACATTGTTTTAACTGGTACTCATTACCAGAACTCTAGTTATCCAAACTATTCACCTTTCCTTTGCAAGCATATTAAACTAGTAATCTATGTTAACTAGTCCCTTTAAAAAGTCATCTATGTCACCAGTGGCCTACACTTGTAATCCTACCTACTCAGGAGGCTAGATTCAAGGATTGAAGTTAGAAGTCAGCTTGGGCAGAAAAGGCTGTGAGATTCTTCTCTCCAATTAATCAACAAAAAAGTGGAGATGAGACTCAAGTGGTAGAGTGCCAGCCTTGAGCCAAAGAAGCCCAGGGACAGCACCCAGGCCCTAATTTCCATCTCCAGGACACACAAAACATCCTCTCTGTTAGCTAATCTTTTGTATTAAATAGCACTTGCTACATTCACTTAGCTAGTACTGGTAATTAGTCATATTTTCTAGACCCATTGATGAGTCTTTCACTTTAACTAGTCTCAACTTCTCAATTTTAACTAGTCATCCTTACTAGTATTTTCTTAACTAGTACTCAGTATTAGCACTCTTGTACTATAACTAGTTCCTTTAACCACCTTCTATTAACTAGTAATCCTAATTAGTCCTCCAGGTAAACTATTCATACTAAGCAGTCCTCCTTTGTTTATATTTTCTAAACAAGTCCTCACTCTCATTAATTAGTCTTTTTTGACATAACTCCTCATTTGAAGCAGGTCAACTATCAATGAATGTGTTGACATTTGTCTGGTATAAATGAGTTCTCTCAGGCGTTTTTATTAACTAGCCCCATTTGACTCTGCTCATGCTAACCATCATATTTCTGCAATGAGTCCTCTTAACTAGGTCACTTAACTATTTACCTGCTCTAACTAGTACTTTACACTGCCCTCCTTGCTAACTAATCATATTATCTAGCTGTTTATTTTAATTAGTACTATTAACTAGACTTCCATATTAACTGGCACTCCTAATGAGTAGCATTTTCTCAACTAGTATTAGTTGTCATTTCTTTTTATGAATCCTATGATCTAGTTTTCTTTAACTAGCTTTTTGACTAGTCCCTCATCTTAACTAGTCTCACTTAACTAATGCTCATTTACCTGTACTCTGCACTAGTTCTTTTCATGAGTCTTTTAAAACTTAAAAGCATTTTTTACTCATTAATAGCCTTTAAACTAGTCTTCCAGCTCATCATTCCCTTAACTAGTGATCTTAACTAGTCCTTTGTGTTAGCTAGTTCTCTTAACTAGACATCCATCTTACCACATTTTATTAACTAATTGCATTTCCTTAACTAGTTTTTTGGGGTTTTTTGTTGTTGTTGTTTTTGTTTTTGTCAGTCAAGGGGCTTGAACTCTGGGCTTGAGCACTGTCCCTGCACTCTTCAGCTCAAGGCGAGAGCACCACTTCAGTTTTCTAATGGTTTATTGGAGATAAGAGTCTCACTGACTTTCCTACCCAGGCTGGCTTTGAACCGCAATCCTCAGATCTCAGCCTCCTGAAAAGCTAGGATTATGGGTGTGAGCCACCGGCACCCAGCCTCCTGAACTAGTTTTCAGTCTCTTTTTTTCCTAAGTCATCACACTTGAAGTATGTGTGAGAAAAGCATCTTTTCTATTGAAGTAACTTGATTACTTTCTGTCAATCTTGAGAGAATTGCTTTTCCAGTGGGTTCATTTTGTTGCTGTTGTTTTGTTTTTCCTTGTTTATGCAGGCGATTTTGGTCCTTTTCCTGAGCATTTTAAGACATGCTGTTGGAAGCGTTAGTTACACCCTATTAATTAACCCACATCCTTTGGGGGATTGTGAACCTGAGCTCAGCCAATTCCAGCAAAGGGGCGGGGCCCGCTGTGGAAGGGATTAAAAGGGAGCAACCTGCCTGCTCTGAGTGCTTGCCTGCCAGAGTTTTGGTGGATGGCACACCCTTCTGCAGAGTTAACTTTGCCCTGTTAAGTTCCTCTCAAGTTGGTCTTCTTATTTGTATGCAACACCCCAACATCCCAAGCTATTTCTAACCTATGGTGCTTGCCAGGATGTTTCATGTCACCCAGAGAAATCCGGGAAGTCCATCCTTAGAAGATGTGTCCTGCTGCTCTATTGTAGCAGCCACCAAGTTGGGCATTCCCTCATGGCTGACAACGGACCAAGAATCGAAGGTAAATCAGCAACGCAATAAAGGGGCCCAAATATAGAGACCAGGACAAAGGAGCCCCAACAAAAGCTGCAGCGACCAGATGACTTCGGACAGGGACCATGACAGGAAAATCTGGCTTCTCAGTGCTGCTTTGGTGGGGGGTGGGGTAGGGTGGGAGGTGAGTGCACGGGAAGACTCAGTCATGGAAATCGCTGACAATGAGGAATAAGAATTCTAGGTCTAGGGACACGAAGGTGGTGCTAAGGAGGCTTCCTTGGCCATTCTCTCCTTAGTCCAGTGGGGAGAATGTTAACTGCCGCAGGTTCAGTTCTGTCCTGTGATTGTTTGCAGGTAGAGATCGCTGGTTGCTGCGTTTTTCTCATGTGTCTGGCCTGTTCAGGACAGGAGTCTGGGTGATGCAAAGCTCTTTTCTGTTGTACTCTGCCGTGGCATGTGTTTCTTGGGTCTCTATTGTTCTAACTCTCTGGATGGGCTTTGCTCTGGGAGATGTGGTCATTCTCCCCAGTGTGAGAAAGCAAGTTAGCTTAGTTCTATCCTTAGGGCCCAGACAGAAAGGTGGAAATTTCCAGGTTGTCTGTGTTCCATGTTTTGTGTCTTTTGTGTGGCACGTTGTTTGGTTTCTATAATCCATCCAGAAGTCCTGCGGCTATGGACTGGCACATAAGACAGGCTGCCACTACTATGACAGTGTGGCATCTTTGCCATGACGACACTAAGACAGCAGACCCAGGCTCAGTACCTTCTTGTCATCCCACCCCTCGGAGAGATGGTAAGCAGCTTATGGCTAAAACACTTGTTTACTTGATTATAGATTTTATAGATTGTTCACTACAGCCAGGGGAAGGAGAGGTAGGGTGAACAGGTAGAAAGAAAGGGATGAAATCTTACTGGAAGGATCTTCAAGCAGGAAGGAAACAACAGTACAGGTGAGCAATTCTCACACGGCTTCATGGATTTCTCGCATTTGTTTAGCCATGTCTTAGATGTCAAGTGTTGGAAAAATGTTAATTTCCTCCCCAGGTGAACTTATTATGCAACTATTAATCTTGTAAACTTTGGTGGGGGGGGGGGGAGAAAGGGGGGGAGGCAGAGGGTGAGGGAAGCCAGGATTGAGCATCTCAAAATCGAAGTTTGTTGAGGAAGAAATATACCAGTTGCCCAAAAGAGATAGAAGGATTTTCAACTATGTCTTTACCCAAGAACTCAGAGGGAACTTGAGAAATTTCTAGGGTTCTTTGCGTATTCAGTGATGGATGCAGTTCAATTAAGGGTTGTTGCATTGGGAAGATTTCCTAATAACTGCTCTGAATGAACTTGTGAGCTTTTTACACTCAACTGGACTTTAACGATGTTAAAAAGAAAAGACTCTAAATCTGCATTCGATGTGATATGTATTTTAAAAAAATAAAAAGGCCAGGCACTGATGGCTCACACCTGTAATCTTAGCTACTCAGGAGGCTGAGATCTGAGGATTATGGTTTGATGCCAGCCTTGGCTGGGCAGGAAAGTCCATGAGACTCCAATTAACCACCAGAAAGCCAGAAGTGGTAAAGTGCTAGCATTGAACACAAAGAGGCTCAAGAACAGTACCCAGGCCCTGAGTTCAAGCCCCAGGTCTGGCAAAGAAAAAAAAATAAAAAGGACGGAGAGGGGATTAATTAATAGCAAAGCAGAAAGCAGAGGACTGTTCAACCTGACAAAGGGTAAGAAACAGCCTCGAGGGGACAGCCTCAAGGAGGGAAAATCCTGGGTTTAAGGCTCTGTCAAAGCATTCAGATTAATAGTCTCTGCTCTTTTAAAAAAACAACAACAGAAAAGCAGTTTCTTCAGAATTCTGTGTTTAGTGTCTGGCCCCTCAAAGCAACAGAGACTGCTGACCCCAGAATCCTCAAGTTCCCCATATACCAGTACAAGTTTGGAGTGGGAGGCTTGGAAGGGAAAGAAGCTTGATCTCCTCTGCGAGGGACCTCTAAGTGTGCTCACCACTGACACGGTGATCCTGTTACACAAAAGGGAGGAACTTGCTGCACGAGGGTAAATCGAGCCAACCCAGGGAGGAAGACAGTGGTCTGCGTGTCATCCTGTCCCAGAGATGACAAATGACTTTAGAAAGACAGACTGATGTGGTTATTGCTTTTTCCCTTCTACCCAGGGAGCTTCCTTGTGACCACAAGGCCTTGGAGATCCAAGACCTCCTCCCCTTTAACTGCCAATTCAGTGTCTGTACTGCTGCGCCCTGTAAGCGCTGGGAGAGACCAAGGGATTTAAAACACCCTTTTCAAGAGTTGATTGTGTATGTGTGTTGTGTGGAGTGGAATGACCACCTGACAATACTCAACGGTCTCATAACACAGACAAACATACACACTTAGGAAACAAAATTAAACTCCCTGGCCCTCAATATCTCTATAATCAATGTCACCCCCTGGTCATGGTTATAGATCCTCATCTATGACAGAGGATCCTTCTGTTGTTTAGATGTTACAGGCTAGAAATTTCTTGTACTGACATTCCCAACCTGATTTTTTAAAACAGGTTTAAAATGAATGGAGCCTACTCCTGCAGTGCCCTGGATGTCCTGCTTCCAACATTGCCTCCTGAACCTCAACGGAACCCAATTCTGAGGTAACTGTAGTGGAGGGTAAAGATTTAAGACAGGTCATAGTGGTCTGCTTAATTAGTTCTCCTAGTCACTTTCCTTAAGCCCTCTAATGAGTCTTACTGTTAACTAGTTCTCAACAATTCAGCTGTTACTTGGACCTCTTAACTAGTCCCTTATTCTAACTGGTACTGTTAATTAGTCCTGTCTTAACAGACTCCTATATAGTTGTATGCCATTGTTAACTAGTCCTCATAACTAGTCCACTATGTTAACAGGTCCTCCTAACTAGTCTGCCACGTTAATTAGCTCTCTTGGTTACTCCTTTGTTAACTAGCACAGTGAACTGACCATCCATATTAACTGTTAACTGATCATCCACATTAACTAGACTGTTAATGATCCTCTGCATTTACTAGTCCTGTTCATGAATCATCCATGTTAACCAATTATCCATATTAACTAGTTTTGTTCATTAGGAATCAGTACTAATTAGTCTTGTTAACATGTTATTCATATTAATGAATCCTGTCAGCTAGTCCTCCATGTTAACTAGCTCTCTTGACTATCCTTTGTTAAGTAGCCCTGTTAACCCATCATCTACAGCTGATCCTGTTAATCAGTCACCCACATTAACTAGTTCTGCTAAGTAATCATCCAAGGTAACTCTTCTAGTTCACTGATCACCACATTAGTTCTGCTCATCATCATTCATTATGTTTACTAGTTGTCTTGATCAATCATCCACATTAACTAGTCCTGTTAATTCATGATCTTTGTTGACTAGTTCTATTGCCCATGTTAACTAGTTCTGCTGACTAGTCAACCCTATTAATGTGCCCTCTCAACTAGTCATTTCTTTAATTGGCCCTGTTAACTGTTTCCCAGTGTTAATTAAAATTCTGTTCTTCCTGTAATCTATTCGTTGTGGTTTTAGTCTTTTATTATTTCTAGTAGTAATAGGACACCCTCCTACTCCCTATGAAATAGGAAGCCATGTAGGAGACGAAGTGGACTTTAATAGAAGCAGAGAATATGTTCATTTCACTTTCTCTGTGCTCAGTCCAGAGGTTCTAGATGCTCCCACAAACATTGGATCAAAGTCTGATGTTTGGGCGTCTTAAAAATAACTACAGCGGGCTGGGAAGGTGGCTCAGTGGTAGAGTGCTTGCCTTGCATACATGAGGCCCTGGGTTCGATTCTTCAGCACCACATAAGCAGAAAAATCCGGAAGTGGCGCTGTGGTTTAAGTGGTAGAGCGCTAGCCTTGAGCTGAAGAACTGAGAGACATTACCCAGGCCCAGAGTTCAGGCCCCATGACCACCACCACCAACAACAACAAAAACTACAGAAATGTCAGAGTGGAAGCCCCAGGGCTCCCTCTTTCCAGGGAAATGTCCATTACACTGAGGAGGGCTGGGGTGGTAAGGAGAATCCATACACTGTGGACTCTGGGAGGAGTTCAGGCTAATCACTAGACCAAACACACTAGGCGGGACAATCTCCTTTCCAGAGATTGCCCACATTTTCCCACATTGTAATACTCAATGCTCAGTTCTCAGGAAGTATAAAGCATGGTTCATGCACAGAAATCGAGGTTTCAACAGAAGCCATCCCAGAGGAAGCACAGACATTGCGATCCGTGCTCAAAAGCAGCAGATCATCTGCTGCAAATATTCTCAGTGACTTAAAGGAAACCAGGGACCAACAAAGTCCAGGAAGTCAGGAGGGGGACATTTCAGCCGCTGCGGATTTGCGTACGGAGATCGAAAGGAACACTAACCAAATCTTCTGGATGCAGAGGTAAGAAATGAGATGAAAAATTCACTAGGGACATTCAGCACCAGACGCCAGGAGGGCAGAAGCCCCAACGAAATGAAGATTTAGGAGGCTGAGAGTAGGTGCTGCCCACGCCAGCCCCGGAGAGCACTAACTGCCTCGCTGCTTCCCCGTGAGAGTAATCTCTGAGGCCGGACTTTCCAGAGGATGTGCTCATCTTACTGCCTTTGTATGACTGTGGCTTTGTGGCCTCGTCTTCCAGTGAATTATCACTTTCCTGGAGCCAGCAGCGGTGCCAGCTTCCGAGTTCCAGCAGCAAGCGGATCCCAGCCCCTTCTTGGCCTGAAGGGTAGGTGAAGGTCTCCATGTCTTTCTCCTCCCATTCTTCCATAGGAGGGAACATTCCTGGTGCTAGTGACAGGCATCTATAGGCCCTCATGAGCCCATGACCGCCCATGAACTGCTGCCCCTGCCCTGTGCTGTAGATCTAGACTAAAAAGTGCCTTTTTCTTGTGCTGGCATCTGAAGCACCCCTCCATATGGATGAGTCTCCCTGACAGCTTTCCTCAGATAAGACGTGGGAATGACAGGCACTACCCCAGGTTGCCTTCTGTGATCCCACTCAGAACAGGGGTGTGTGTTTAGATAACCCCAGTGACAATGCCTGGCTGACAAGCCTGGGCAGCCAAGGGTGAAGGAGCCCAGTAAAGTTAGGCATGGATAGAACACAAGAGGGCGAGGGCCCTGAACTCTGCGACCCGGCCACCCCACCCCCCAACTCAGGCTCAAGGATCCCTCTGAGACAGCTCTGTCTGATTCCATCCTAGACCCCCTTGCAAACACAGCTTGGGGAGCTTGGCTGGAAGTCTGGGACCACAGTCACCTAGACATCTTTTACAGGCTGGACCTAGGGCACGCAGTCCATGGAAGGTGCTGCCCTCTGGCTTTGCTATGATCTATAAAAGCTATCAGAGGGGTTCTAGAGGAAGCATCAGCAGTGCCCTCTTTGGCTTGGTTGTCATTTTTACATTGCACTTGAGTCACCTCTCCCCCTAACTCCAGACATCACCTCCGATCCATGTGTGTCCTGACTTGCATGCTTTTGTCTTGCTGGAGGGGGCTCTGAAGGGCAGGGCCGTGGTGAGTTGGGTAGGGAAACCATTGTGAGTGCCAGTGACCGCAGGGTCATCGCCAGCATCATTGGCCCTCAGGGGTTTCTTAATTCTCCCCTGGGCAAAACAGATAAGGGTCAGCAAACCATGGGGTCATTGTGCTACCCCCTCTCCCTCTGGTTGCACTTAGGGTTAACAGTGACCTTGCTGAAATTGGCCGCTGTGCACCTTGGGAATGAGGCTGAATCTAGTGATGATGACAGAGGCTAGTCTGTTATCTTTACTGACTAAAAGTGTCTGCCAAGGGCAGCCCTGTTGAGGATCTTCTCCCTCACTTGGCTTCTGGTGTGGGGGAGCTTTGGTTAGACTCCCTGTATTAGCCACTTTGATGGCTTTGTGGCTGTGATCTCATGTGACTATCCTGGGAACACAGTACGCTGGAACATCTATACGTTCTGCCAGGGTTGCACTGAAGTTCAGACACAGGCCATATCTTGGAACCTGAATTTGTACTTGGGCACTGTCCCTGAGCTTTTTTTGCTCCAAGCTAGTGCTCTACCACTTTGAGTCGTTAATTCCATTTCTGGTTTTCTGGTTGTTAATTGGAGACAAAAGTCACACAGACTTTCCTGCCAGGGCTGGCTTTAACTTTGATCCTCAGATCTCAGCCTCCTGAATTGCTAGGAGTGAGCCAGCATCCCCCTGGCTTGGTGTTTCCTTTTAATTCTGAAACTAGCCACTTAGGCTTGGGGAAATGTCGGGCATTTGAGGTTTGGCTATGAGCCTCTTTAACACACTCTCCACTGACCTGAGCGAGTCTCTAGACAGCCTTCCACACTTCCCTGGTGTTCCCTAATAAGATGGAGTTCTTAACAGAAAGGAGACAATGGCAGTGTCTTAGTAACTTCTCATTGTTGTGACAGAAGGTCTGCTATAAAGTAGAAAAGATTTAGTTTGCTCGTGACTTCAGGGCTTCCAGTCCAGGGACGTCTGTGGTAGAACAGAGCTGCTTAGAAATAGAGGTCGAGGGAGAGAACAAGTTTGAGCAACCTCGGTTCCTGGCATTCTCCTCTGCCTCTGTCCTATCAGAGTCCCACACTGGGATGGCAAATGCTCACATTTAGATCTTCTCAGGTTCTGTTAATCCTCCTCAGAATAACTCTGGCAAACAGCACTGGAGGAGTGCTTTCCCAGTCTTCCAGCTGCTTCCCCATCCAATCACATCGCTACTCAGCATGTCCATCACAAGTGCACCTTTTCACTTGGAACCCAAATAGTGCTTCATAACCAAAAGATTCTACCCTGGGCCTTTATGGGCTTTTGTTCATCTCCCATAATTCCCCACAGCTATGGGAGTTTTAACTCTGTTCAAAATTTTCAGATTGAAGTCTCTTCTGAGCCTCGAGGAAAGCTCTTACGTGTGAGTCCCTGTGAAGTCAAAATCAAGTCATGTACAGATGCCATAAAACAGCACAGATGCCACACAGCCTCTCTCTTAACCTGGGTGTCCATGTTGCATGGGGTTCTCTTTGACAGGCATTCCATGTTCCTGACAGGACCCATGTCTACAGGCTTCCACGGCAGCTTACATTTCATCCTCACAGTGTCACCCTTTGCCTTGTCAGGGGCAGCCTTCTGAGAGTTCATCCAGAGCACACAATGCCTGCCTGGCCTCTCAGTCTTCCTCTGAGGTCTAGTGGAAGGGGGTCCGTGACTCTTTAACCTAAAGTGAACATCCTGTGAGTGACGTCTACATCTGACCTCAGCAGGAGACAATTCCCCTTTGTCCATTGCTGTAGTGGCCTCTTGAGTGGCTGGGTGGTTGACAAAGGAGAAGAACCTTTACTAGGAAGTCCTGTATAAGCAGGGTTCTCCAGAGTACCCTTCTCAAGGGGAAGGCTTTCACACAACTGAGAATAATTTTCTATGTACGCTGTAGCTGGGTAGAGGGTCGCCAATTTCTGAGATGTCCTGAAGGCTCTGTTCTTAGTGTCTCAGTACACAGTACTCATCTCTTTTTTTCTTAGAGGCTCAAACAGTTCTGTGTCATGGTTAGATCTGAGCCAGGTCTCAGCCTTGTGACAAGCTAGGACTGCAGGCATGACCCACTGCTGCCGAGCCTTCCATTTCTTCTTTAAAAAAACAAACATTTTATTGTTATTATAAAGAAGATATGCAGAGGGGCCACAGGTACATAAGCCAGGTAATGAGTATATTTCTTTTTGGATGGTATCACCCCTTCCCATGCTCTCTTTGTTTTTCCCTTCCACACCCAGCTATGAGTTGTATAGTTCATTTTCAGCATAGTGTCTAGTGAGTACCATTGCTATGTTTGTTCACCTTTTGCCCCTTATTCTCCCAAAGACAAATAAACTAGCAAACAAGACATAAAGAAAAACAGCACCCCCACGATATAACCCCCGCTTTCACTGTATTTGATGTTGGTATAATTTGTGGAGGGGAAGGGAAAAACAAATCATTTAAATAGGGATACAGGTGGACCCATTGCAACAACGAGATGTACAAGTCGTTATGTTGAAAAATGAACTTTACAACTTTGGCAGGGGGGGATGGCAGGGGAGATGGGAAGGGATAGGAAGGGGAAACAAAGGAGGAGGCAACAATGCTTGATAAGAAATGTACTCATTATTTTGCCCATGTAATTGTAAATCCTCTGTACAGTATTTTCACAAAAAAGCGAAACAATAAAAAAAAAAGAAAAACAGCAACAAAGAAAAACACCTCTTATTTCCATTTCCTGAAGTCCATTTCAATAAATGTTTTATTTAATCAGATACACCTAAGCATTGTGCCCTTGTGTTCCTCTTCTAAGAATATCCTTCTTTAGGCTCACCTTGTGTGAAGGTCTATAGTCCTGTATAATTTGTCATGTGACAGTGTATTTTAGATCCAGCTTCTGCATGTGAGAGAAAACATACAGTGTTAGTCTATTAACATGGTTGTTCTATGTCCATCCATTTCCCTGCAAATGACATAATATTCTTTCTAATGGCTATGCAAAATTTCATTGTGTACAGGTACCACAATTTTTGGATCCACTCATCTGTTGGAGGGCATCTGGGCTGTTTTCATAACTTGGCTATTGTGGGTAGTGCAGCAATAAACATGGATTTCCGACTTATGGTATCCTGACTTGTGATCTTCTAGGTAAATGCCCAAGAGTAGTATGACTGGGTTGTAGGGAAGATCTACATTTAGTTTTTTGAGGAACCTCCAAGCTGCTGACCAGAGTGGTTGTACTAGTTTACATTCCCATCAACAGTACAGTAGGGTTCCTTTTTCCACACATCCCCACTAACGTTTGCTGTTGTTCAAATTCACGATATCGACTAATCTAACTGGGATGACATGGAATCTTAGAGTTGTTTTGATTTGCATTTCCTTTATGGCCAAGGATGATGAGCATTTCCTTTTTCCTTTTTTTTTTTTTTTTTTTTTTTTGCCATTCTTACCTCTTCTTTGAAGTCTCTCCTTAGCTCCTTTGCCCAATTAGTGATTGGTTTACTTGTCCCTCTATTTCTGTAACCTCCTTACCATGGCATTACTTTCTAGAGCTCTTTATATTTTGGAAGGGGTTACTTTCTAGAGCTCTTTGTATATTTTGGAAGGGGTTACTTTCTTGAGCTCTTTGTATATTTTGGATATTAGGCCTTTGTCTAATGTATTTCTCATAAAGATATTCTCCTAGTCAGTTGGCTGTCTTTCTAGTTTAGAAAGTATGTTATTTGCTGTGCAGAAACTTTTCCTTTTGATATAATCCCATTTGTCAAGTCTCACTCCTGTCTTCTGTGCCCCTGAGACTCTTTTCAAAAAGTTTCTGCCTATTCCTTCTTGCAGTAATTTCAAAGTTTTAGGGTTGAGGTCTTTGATCCACTTTGAGTTGCTGTTTGTGCATGGTGACAAACGGATCCACTTTTAGTTTTCTGCATATGGATAACCAGTTTTCCCAACACGTTACTAAAGGGGCTATCTTTTTTCCATTGTAGATCTTTGGCTCTATGAATAAATATCAGATAACTGTAAGTATATGGTTTTATTTCCAGGTCTTCTAGTCTATTCAATTGATCTTTTTGGTTTTTGTTATTTTAGCTCTTTAGCACAGCTTGAGGTCTGTGATTGTGATACCAAGAGCATTGCCTTTTTTGTCTAGAATTGCTTTGGGCTATTCAAAGTCTGTTGTTTTTCCATGTGAGTTTTTTTTTTAATTATTTTCTCTCAGTAAAGAATTTCATTGGGATTTTGATGAGGATTCCATTAAATCTGAAGATCATTTTTGGCAGGATGGCCATTTTTACAAAATAAATTCTACCATGAACATGGAAGGCCTTTGCATTTCCTATGACACCCCTGGTTTCTTTCTTCAATTCCTTATAATTTTTGCTATAAAGGTCTTTTGCTTCTTTAGTTAGGCTTATTCCCAGATATATACATATATACATATGTGTATATAGATATATTTATTTATGCTATTGCAAATGGAGTTGTTTTCCTGTTTTTCCTCTCTGTTTGTATGTTATTGGTATACAAAAAGGCTACTGATTTTTGTATGTTAATTTTGTGTCCTGCTACTTTGCCAAAGTCATAGATCAGCATTAGGAGCTTGGGGATGGAGTCTTTTGGGTCTTTTATATATATGATCATGTTATCTGGAAATAGGGATAGTTTGACTTTTTTCCCTATATGAATCATTTTCATATCTTTTTCTTGCCTTATTGCTCTGGCTTGGAATTTAAGAACTGTATTGAAGAGGAGTATTGCCTTCTTCCTGATTTTAGGGGAAGTGGTTCTGGTTTTTCACTATTGAATATGATGTTGGCTTTCATGTACAGCCATAATTATTTTGACATATCTTCCTTCTATCCTGAGCTTCTCAAGAACTTTTAACATGAATAGATGTTAGATTTTGTTGAACACTTTTTCTGTACCCATTGAGAAGATCATATGGTTCTTGTCTTTGGCTTTGTTAATATGATGTATTACATTTATTAATTTACAGCTGTTAAACCAGCCTGCATGTCTGGGATAAAACCCACTTGATCATAATGTATTATTTTTTGATTACTTGCTGAATTCTGTTGACTAGTATTTTATTGAAGAGCTTTACATCTGCATTCATCAGAGAGATTGGTCTAGTTTTTCATTGAATCCCTACCTGGTTTGGGGATGAGAGTGATGCTGGCTTCGTAAACTGAGTTTGGAATTGATCCTTCTTTTCTATTTCATGGGAAAGTTTGAGACGTATTGGTGTTAGTTCAACTTTAAAAGTCCTATAGAATTCAGCTGTGAATCCACTGGGACCTGGCTTTTTCCTTGTTGGAAGACTGTTGACTACTTCCTCGATTTTATTGCATGTTCTGGGCTTATTTAAGTGGTTTTTATCTTCTTAGTTCTGTCTCTAGGTATTATCCATTTCTGCTTGATTTTCCATCTTATTGGAGTATAAGTTTTGAAAGTAGTCCTTCATAATCTTTCAGATTTATTGGATGTTTGTTGTAATGCTTCTTTTGGCATCTCTGATTTTTGTTGATTTGAGTCTCTTCTTCATCAGTTTAGCTAGTAATCTGTCAATTTTATTGAGTATTTTTTAAAAAAACAGTTTTTTCTTTCATTGATTTTATGTATAGTTTTTAGTTTCTATTTCATTGATCCTGCCCTAGTCTTTACTATCTCTCTCTGTCTGGTTGTTTGGGAGTTGGTTTGTTCCTGTTTTTCTAGCAGCTTCTAGTTGCATCATGAAGTTAGTTACTTGTGGTTTTCTGAAATGCACACAGAGCTCTGAACTTTCCTCTCAATACTGCTTTTGCAGTATCCCAGAGGTTCCAGTATGATGTGTTTTCCTTTTCATTGAATTGTAAGAAATTTCTGATTTCCTCTTTTATTTCTTCAGTGACCCACATGTTGTTTCGCAGCGTGTCCTTCAGTCTCCATGTTGTTCAGTCTCCATAGGGTTGAGTGTTTTCTGTAGTATGTTTTGTTGTTGAGAATTAGATTAATTCCAGTGTGGTCAGATAGGATATAAGGAGTTACCCTCAATCTTTCATATTTGCTGAGGCTTGTTGAGTGTCCTAGGATATAGTCAATTTTGGAGAACGTTCCATGGGCTGCTGAGAAGAATGTGAATTGTGCAGTTGATGGGTGAAATACTTTGTGGACATCTATTAAATCTGTTAGGGTTCTGCAGTCATTTAATTCAGAATCTCCTTTTCTGATCTTTTGTTTGGTTGGCCTGTGCTTTTGGTGAGAGCGGAATGTTAAAGTCTCCCACTATAACTGTGTTGGAGTCTATCATGTTGTGTAAGTCTAAGAGTGTTTGTTTAGGTGCTCCATTGTTTGGTACATACATATTCACCACTATGATTTCTTCTTTATAGATCATTCCTTTTATTAAGATGTAATGATCTTCCTTGTCTATTTGTGCTGATTTTAATGAGAAGTCTATTTTATCAGATACCAGTATAGCTACTCCAGCCTTCTTGCAGGATGCATTTGCATGAAAGATCTTTTTTCATCCCTTCACTTGGAATTTGTGTTATTTTTGACTTTTTGAGTTTCTTGGAGACAACAAATAGTTGGTTTTTGTTTTTTCATCCAATCAACTAACTGCTCTATGCCTTTTGGTTGGGGAATTGAGCCCACTGATGTTTACTGTTACTATGGAGACATGTTTCTGGGCATCTTGTTGTTTTCCTGTAGTGTGTGCTTCTTTCCTTTTCTTTTGTTTACCTAGCTTCTTTCCTTTTCTTGTGTCTACCTAGCTTGCTGATCTGGGTTAGCAATTGTTCAGAGCTTGAATGATACCAATACAGGCTCTCCTCACATTCAGAGTTTGGGTGGAGAAATCTGCCATAATTCTAGTCTTTCTGTTGTAATAAAGTTCGCTCTGATTTTGCTGCATTTAAAGTTACTTCCTTGTTTTTCAGTCTGAAGTTTTCACCACGCTGTGTCTAAAGGTATTTCTTCTTGGATCCTATCTGCTAGGAGTTCTGTATGCCTCTGTCAGGTACATGAGATTCTCTCTCTTGAGATTAGGAAATTTTTCTGTTGTTATTTTTTAAATTGGTTTTCAATGCCTTCGGTTTTGAATTTTTTTCTCCCCTCATTTATCCCAATTAGGTGTAAATTTGATCTTTTGGTTCAATCTGCCAAGCCTTGAATGTCTCTTTGGCATATTCTGAATGTTTTTTTCCATGCCTTGGAACTTTGGTTCTGATTCTTCTGTTTTACCCTCATTTCCTGATGCACTGTTTTCTAATTCATTTATTCTATTGCCTATGATTTCAACTGTGCTTTGCACAGCTCTTTGGGCTGGCATCAGTTCTCAGGGTGTTTATTTTTGTCTTTCAATGCGATGTGTAACATTTCTCTCTTCCTCATGCCTTCTTGGATGTCCTGCATTTCTTGGTCATTTCTTCCTTGTATTCTATTTGTTTTGGATCTGCCCTTTTTATTTCATTGGCCAGTTCTCTCATCATTGCTTTAATTTGTTTTTTTTTTCTTCTCTTCATCTCTTCTTCTGTCTCACTAAGTCCTTCCCTGAGTTACTCAATTTTGAGAGTGGCATGTTGTCTTGATTGCTCATGAATTTCGTGACCTTTCACTGTGATTTACACATTTGGGTTCAGGGTTTATAGATGTCATTAAGACTAGGTTTTAGGTTCAGTGGAAATGGGCTATTGTTTTCTGGTTTTCTTGTGGGCACTGTGCTGTTGCTATCCCCCAGAGATGTGTGGGCAAGCCTTTGAGTCCAGCTGAATGCTATCTCTGGCTGCAGTGTATCCTAGAGTATCTGAAGTGACAACACAAGGAAGCCTTTTGTGCCAAGTTAGGCCCAAAACCCAGCACTGTGGGCCGTCATTGGCCTCCCATACTAGGATGTTCAGGGGCCATATGGACATAGGACCCTCCCCCCACTCAGTGGTGTGGGTGAGGGTGTCCCACAAGGTAAAGCACGTATAGGCTTTTGGGGGTCAGCTAGGCACAGACCCATGACACTATAGGTGGGGTCGTCCCATGGCTGAATATCCTGGCTGGCTTTGGGGGGCTGTTGGATCTGTGTGCAATCCCTGAGGCTGTGGGCGGTGGCTTCTCACGTAGGACACGCAGGCTTTGGGGTCTGGCTGGGTGCATTCCCCCCACCCTGATGCTGCAAGTGTCATGCTCAGGAGTGCAAGTGGATACTGTTCCCTGGTGCTGTGAACAGCCCGTGGTGTCCCTCTCATGGATACACGGGTGGGCTAGGCTATATGTAGACCCTCAGTGGGGCCCTGGCAGCATGCCATTGGGATGCATGCATGAGCTTTTAGAGGCCTCCCTCTGTGTCCACTGGCAGACATTAGAGGTCTCACCGAGGCCTTTCCCAGGGCTAGGGATCACATTGTGCCCTCTCATGCGTTTAGAGACCCGCGTAGCTGTTCAGACATTAAGGGACCTGCCAAGACCTTTCCTGGGGTTAGGGTCCTCACTGAGCCCAATACCAGGATTCAAACCCTGCTACTCCCGCTTAACACTGGTGGCTGAGTTTCGAGGGTGGAACTCTGAGATTGGCATCTTCCAGCCCTGGTCTTTGGTTCCAGGTAGTACTGGGTGGAAGTTTGCTTTCCCTCAACCCTGAGTTCACAGGCAAAGGACTCTGGTTTGGAGCACTGTCCTTCTGTTCCTGTCCATATGAGTCCCTGGTTCCTGTGTATATATGGGGGGAGGGGGGAGAGCTTGGCTGGAAACCTTAGCTACTTCTTTTGTCCCAGGTATCCAAAGGATTAAATCTTCAGGCATGGGTGTGGGCCAGCACTAGTGTGGTCTCTGAGTAGGGGCTCTGGACCTTGCCCTTTGTTCTGGCTTCACTCATGCCCAATCTCTAACTCCATTGGCCAGAGGCTAAATCCTCTCACCTGGTGTGGGCCAAGAGTATGCTATCTCTGAGTGTCATCCACCAAACTTGGTGCCTTGTCCCTAAGTCCCCCAAGCACCAATTCCCAACACCTTCTGAAGGAAGGTTCAATCTCCACTTTCCTGATGTAGGCTGAGATCCATGAGTTTTCTAGGTTCTGAGCTCAGAATTTTGTCTCTTGTTTATATTCCCTCTCCTACCTTCCTATGTCCTCCTGCTTCCACCTGCTTCTGAGCCAAGGGTTGAGTTCTTCTCCAGCTCTTTTGGCTGGCCACTTGGGGGTGGTGATCTCGTGACTCATGTATTTGCTGTTCCCGTGGTCTCCTTCCCAGGTTTCACCTGTGAAGCCGTTTCTCTGTTGCATTGCAGCTGCGGTCTTGCCTGTTGGTCTGTTCCACTCAAGAGTTCTGAGTTGAGCAAAGACCGCTGTTGAGCAGTGTGGTGTTTAGATGGGATAGGTGTTCTGTGGAGGGCCTTGTGTGGCAGGTTTCCCAAAGGTCTGCACCGAATTCTCAATTTCTTCTTAGCAGCACTGTTGAATGTATGCTTTTCTTTTGTTTTCAGTTTCAGTTTTAATGTTTTTAAAACTTCTTATGTACACACACTTGCCCAAGGGGGCTACAACTTAACATTCCGTGTGTGGTGCATCTTGATCTGTCTCCGCTTCTCCCTCCTTCCCAAGTCATATCAAGTTCCTCATTTCAGACTTAACATATATAGACAAGAGTAGTAACTGTATTCATCCACTTTTCCTCTTCCGTTCATCTGCTCCCATCCCAGGAACTCTGCCATTCAAAACATGTTTCAGTATCAATATTCATTTTTTTAAACTCTGTTGATTGTTAAAAATGTTTACACCATGGAAAGTAAGTCAGCTTAGTCAAGTCTGTGTGCATATGCCACCATGTGTGTTTACATGGGAGCTTGTATTTGGGGTCTAAGGTGTGCAAATGAGGGGAAAACACACTTTGTGTTTCTGGGTACAGGCACTAATTTCTTTAACACCCAAATATACCTTGCACACAACTTTCAGTGTGATTCTTTCCTGGCCAAACAGAACATTTTTCAAATACTTTCTGTTCAGATTTATCACTACACTATGACTGGATCATAAGAGCCATGCCACAGACTTAATGCTGGGCTTCCTTTACATTTTTGCAACCAAATTAGTCAGAAACCTTGAAACTCAGCATCTCTCAAACTCCAGGACCAAATACAAAATGGACACAAGTTCTTGGCCTGTAGTTCAGTTCCCAAGACAGTTCTCATTTTCATCTGAAACAGTGAGAGCACAATGTTTCTATCTGCATTCCAAGCAGAATTCAGGTATTCTGAGCTCAATCCATAATTGCCCACGAATGTAAGCTTTCAGAATTGTGAGCCTGGGCTGGGAAGGTCGCTCAGTGGTAGAGTGCTTGCATTGCATGCATGAGGCCCTGGGTTCAATTCCTTAGCACCACATAAGCAGAAAAAAGCTGGAAGTGGCGCTGTAGCTCAAGTGGTAGAGTGCTAGCCTTGAGCTGAAGAGCTGAGGGATAGTGCCCAGGCCCAGTGCTCAGGCCCCAGGACCGACCAAAAAAAAAAAAAAAAATACAAAACAGAATTGTGAGCCTTCCCTAGCATGCGTCTCTAAGAGTGTCCAAATTCCTCCTTCAACCCACTGTGTGAACTGTATGTACATGTGACAATGTATTTGACACAAACAAAGCAGGAAAAGTTCCCTTTGGCTGTTTCAGTCTGTCATGCAGAGGAGGCTACAGCGGAGCAGAGCAGCTAACACCCTGGTAAGCAGGGAGGAGCAGGCGTGCAGAGAAAGGAAGTTATGCTCATGTTCTCAGGTTTCTCCTTATTCTCTTTTCTTTTCTTTAAATATTCTTCATTTTTATTTTTATATTATTTTTTGGGTCCGGTCGTGGGGCCTGAACTCTGGGCCTGGGCGCTGTCCCTTAGCTCTTCAGCTCAAGGCTAGCGCTCTACCACTTGAGCCACAGTGCCACTTCCGGCTTTTATTCTTTTTGCTTATGTGGTGCTGAGGAATCGAACCCAGGGCCTCAGACATGCAAGGCAAGTGCTCTACCACTGAGCCACCTTCCCAGCCCCTCCTTATTCTCTTTTCAAACCAAGTCCCCAGCCTATGGGATGGCACTGCCAACACTCAGATCAATCTTAGTTAATCCTTTTGTTTTTAAGTTAATGCTCTCTTGAAATGCCCTAATAGACACACCAAGTGGTGTGCATTAGTGATCTCCAAGGCATTGCTCAGTCTCTTCAATTTGACAACCAAGAGGAACCATAGCTGGCAGAGTGATTCACACCTGTAAACCCAGCTACCTGGGAGGTAGAAATCAGGAGGTTTATAAAGTGAAGCAAACCTGGGAAAACTCTTTGTAAGATGCCATCTCATCCAAAACAAAATTTTGTGCATTTGTCACTGCAGCTAAACATAAAGTGTAAGGAGAGAAAGACTGTGCAAGCTGGAGCAGGCAAAAAAATGAGACCCCATTTAAAATTCTGTGAAGCAGAATGAGCCGGAGGGCTTTGTCCACCAGCTGCAAAGCTGGGCCATCAGGTGGGGTGGGAGAGGGCCACATTGCTGTTCAGAGGGTTGGCCTTCATCCTCCTCAGCACCAGACAGCTGCCTGTGATGAACTGGTCATATTTACAGGTGACTGCCCAGGTGCTACCCAGCACCACTCCTATATTACCATGCAGCTGAGACTGTGAGAGAGTGGGTTAAGAAAGCACCATCCAGTAAGCCAGCTAATGGCGAGGGTAAATTAGAAAAAGGGATCAAATACAAGTTACATCTATTTTGTATCATATAATGTGCTTTGTTGAGAATCATTCAGAGGGAGAAATATCTACTTCCAAAATGTAAACATTCATAGGAAAGCGCATGCTTGTAATCCCAACTATTCAGGAAGCTGAGATCTAAGAGTTGTAATTCAAAGCCTGCCGGGCAGGAAAAGTCTATGGGACTCATCTCCAATTAATCACACACGCAAAAAAAGCTAGAAGTGGAGCTGTGTATAAGAGCCACAGCCTTGAGCAACAAGAAGCTCTGGGACAACAACCCAGGCTGAGAATTCAAGCCACAGGAGGGGCATAAAAAAATCACTTGTGTACACATTACCAGTCACCTGCTCTAACTAGTTCTCTTAACTAATCACCTTCCTGTAACTACTCATATTTACTAGATAGCCATATTAACTCCTCCATATTAACTAGCTATCTTTACTCCCTACTAACTGGTCATCTTTGTCACCCATGTTAACTTGTCTCAACTTATCACCAATGCTAACTAGTCCCTCATGTTAAGGTCTTTAGTCACCATGGTTAATGAGTCCTCTAGAAGTTACCCATGTTAACTGGTTATATTTACTAGCTACCCATGCACATTAACTAGTCTTATTTGTCTACTAGTCCCAATAATTAACTAATTCTGTTAACTAGTCACCCACATGAATTTAGTCCTGTTAATTGATCAACTATATTGGCTACTAGTCCTGTCAATAGATGAACTAGTCCTGTTCATCAACCAAACATATTTACTAGTCATGTTTAGTTACCAACCACATTAATTAGTTCTGTATACCTATAGCTAGTTGCCTGCATTAATTAGTCCTGTTAATTGGTCAATTGCATTAGTCCTGTTTAACTAGTCATCTACATTAGATAGCCCTGTTAGTTGATATCAATGCTTAACTAGTCAGCTGGGTTAACTAGTCTTGTCAGTTGATCAACCATATCAACTATTTCTGTTTAAATGGTTAATTGCATTAACTGGTCCTATTAATGGACCAACCACATTAGCTAGTCCCCAAATAGGAAAGGGAACCTTGGAGATGTGAGGCTTGGGGCACATCATGTCATGAAATAAGGCAGTCAGTGCTGGCCTCAGCTGCAAGTGAACAGGGCCCTTATCAATCTCCTGCTAGCTTGGCCAGAGCGCTTCTCTGTCACCCTGGCCTTCTCCTTTGTACATATACATATGTATATAAACATATACATATGTGCACACATAAATAAAGCCATATCTATATGTATGTCTATATCTGTCTTTTCCTAGGCTATTGGCATCCAGGAGCAGATCTATGCCTGATGAGTATTTGTATTCTTCTAAGCATTAACCATGTAATAAATGTTAAGTGGCAAGGGATCACATTAATGAATGCAGAGTACCTGATTTGCTAAAGGGAGTTATACACCCTTACTTAATCCTCCTCACAGAACAAATGACTACCATTTTCTATGCGTGTCTAGTTTATTCTTTTTCCTTTAGGTAGCAAGTCACTTTAGGTACTTCACAAGGAACATTTGCTTTTCAGTAAGGCTGAAGGTTGATCTGTAGCAGTAGTGCTGATGAATAGAGTACCAGGAAGCATGGAATTCTCACCTAGGGGAGGATTCCTGTCCCTAAAGGGCTGCTTTGCTATGTAATGTTAATTCTTACAACCTACTCAAGCATGTTTCTTTGGGGGAGGGAGGGAGGGTTGATGAGTGTTTTGTGTTGCTAAAGGATTAATGAGTTTGCACAATGTGATATATTGACCAGAAGGAAAGCCAAGGTGCTCAGGCTGGGAAACACCCATATGGGGGAAGAGTACGTGGGACGATGAGGTGGCTAGCAGAAGTGGATGTCTGAGAGCACAGATGTGTTTTTGGCTTGATTGGCAGATGCCTGCTTGCACCCTCTAGTACTTCTCCTGTGTGTGTGTGTGTGTGTGTGTGTGTGTGTGTGTGCGCGCGCGCATGTGCGTGTGCGTGTGTGCAAGCAAGCCTTTTGTTGCTGAGAAAGAAGAAACTTTCACTCCCACAGGCCCTTGCTGCTCTGCTTTATCCTATTTGAAATTTCCAGTGGAGAATAATAAAAATGATCCTATTTCTAAAATGGCTTCCCACTGGAGCAGAAGAACAAGCATAGAAGCACAACTTCTAACCCTAAACCAACCAACTCTTGGTCCAGTTCAAGGCAATCTGTAGAATCCTGTTTACCTAGTGGGTGTCCTTGAATAAATAAACTAAATATTACCAAGCCTCAGTTTATTTTTTCTGCAAAAAGGGAGAATACTGGTACAAATCTCAGAAGATGGTAACGAGGATTACATGAGATGATATGTATAAAAATACTGGCGCAGTGCCTGTTAAATAAATCTTAACAAATTCCAGCTCATTCCAGCTGCCAAGTCTCTAGCTGCTGCCCGGATAGAACCGTGATTGTCATACTCTGTTCCATCACTCTACATCCATCCTTTCTCCATCCAAGTCCTAACTGCAGCAAGCTAGACTAGTTGGGTATATTATTCTGATGATAATAAGAGCTCCCCCCCCCATCCAAGACATAAAAGAATGTCCAACATGTGACCCGCCATGTTTCTCCTCTAGCACAAAACATGCCACTCAGCAAGTAGTCATGGAGTGAGACCTGCAGGAAGTGGGCACTGTGTGGACTGAGCCTCCTAGAGTCATGGCAGATGCATGCAGGAACTTCTCTCCTTGGCCTTTAAAGAGCTTTAGTAGTAGAAACAGGAGGAAGAGCAGAGGGAAGGCAGATGCAGACCTTGTGGGGAGCACAGGCCTTGTGTCTCTCTTAGCCGAATCTTTGTGGGTTCCCCTGGACCCCTGTGTTCCCTCTGAGTGATACAAGAAAGCTGCTGTTTGCCCAGCCTTCCACACTTGTTTTTGTTTGTTTTAATCCTTATCAGGACCAGGTGTTTCTTTGCGTTTTGAAGTTTTTGCCAATAGAGAAGTTTACTCATTTGGCCCCATAAAACCTTCTTTAAACAAGACACACAATCTTATATATCATAAAAGTAAAAGTATTCCTCCCCCCCCGAAGGACTATATTTATATTTGAAAATGTATCCAAATGATATGTACTTACTTAAAGCAAAAAATGAACTTGTCTGGGACAATAGATTGTAGAACTGATGGGATTATTTTACACAAAAAACAAATAATAGGGCTGGGAAGGTGGCTCAGTGGTAGAGTGCTTACCTTGAATGCATGAGACCCTGGATTTGATTCCTCAGCACCACAGAAGCAGAAAAAGCTGGAAGTGGTGCTGTGGCTCAAGTGGTAGAGCACTAGCCTTGAGCTGAAGAGCCGAGGGTCAGCGCCCAGGCCCAGAGTTCAGACCCCATGACCAACCAAAAAAAACAAAACAAACAAAAAAAAACACCCAGATAATTTACCCATTGCTTCAGCAAAACATGACAGTCAGAACCTAGGTAACCTTGTTACATGAATGGACATTGAACCAAACACTCAGAATTTCACCTACTGGGGGCTGGGAAGGTGGCTCAGTGGTAGAGTGCTTGCCTTGCATGCATGAGGCCCTGGGTTCGATTCCTCAGTACCACATACACAGAAAAAGCTGGAAGTGGGTGCTATGGCTCAAGTGGTAAAGTGCTAGCCTTGAGCTGAAGAGCTCAGAACAGTGCCCAGGCCCAGAGTTCAAGCTCCATGACCAGCAAAAAAAAAAAAAAAAAAAAAAGAATTTCACCTACTGGTCAATCACCTTTGTTTTGCCTTTTCTGATGACCATCAGTTACATACCACAGCCCCCTCCATGCCCATCAGCTGTCATTCACTACTGGTCCTTCTAACCTAGAGTCAGCAATTGAGCCTTCCCACCATCCCCAATGGATCTGCTATAATCCCTCTTCCCAGAACCAACCACAGGCCCCTGCTCACCCACTTCCTGTCACTATAGATTGATTAGAATCCAGAAGGTACAGTATCTTTCACTTAGCTCAACGTGTCTGAGGTTCATCTATGTATAGAATACATCATTGTATAGCTCCCCCCGCCCTTTTTTTTTTTTTTTTAAATAGTACTGGAGCTTGACCTCAGAGCTTGGAAGCTGACCCTGGGCTTTGATGCTCAAGGTTACTGCTCTACCACATGAGCCACAGTTCCACTTCTGGCTTTTTGCTGGTTAATTGGAGATACTTTCCTGCCCAGGCTGGTTTTGAACTTCCACTAAAGATTACAGATGTGAGGCAGCAGTACCTGTCAACAAATACTGTCATAAATGACACAGAAGTCCTGCCTTGAAACTTAAAAAGCAATTTTACTTGTATTTTCCTATATGTCATGAAAGGTTCGTATGATATGGGAAAATGGGTCTTCTTCCAATGTCTTTTTTTCCCCCCTAATGGGAAGCTGCAAATATCTTAGGCCCACCGATCAGCTCTGTTATTGGTAAAAGGTTTCATTTTTTTGGGGGGGGGGTCCGGTCGTGAGGCCTGAACTCTAGGCCTGGGCTCTGTCCCTCAGCTCTTCAGCTCAAGGCTAGGGCTCTACCACTTGAGCCACAGAGCCACTTCCGGCTTTTTTTTTCTTATGTGGTGCTGAGGAATCGAACCCAGGGCCTCGAGCATGCAAGGCAAGTGCTGTACCACTAAGCCACCTTTTGTACGGTGTGTTTCTTGTCGTTGATTCTGGCAACTCTTTGCAGAAATTAACAGGGACTGATTGTGTGCATGAGCAGGAGGGGGCTTTCCCCAGCCCTCAATCAGGTGGTGGAACTACTGAGCTCCGAGCTATATTCAAGGCAGCCTGCTGAGGATGGAGTCAGGGAGCCAGTCAAGAAGCGCTCACAGCTGTGTGGTCCTTAAGTGACTCCACCTTGTGGCGTGACTCCTGCAGTTGTACGATCTGGTGAGAAACGGAAACACTAAGAGCCTTTGACCTCTCCCCGGTGTTATTCCTCAGTTTTCTTCCAGTTTTGAGTAGGGTTTGTAGGCCTTCCACATCTCTGTCATGCTCTCTGAATACCTTAGTACTAGCAGGACTTGAATCTATATGGCATGCAAAAAGAACACATTGGAAAACTTTTTTTCCCTATTGCCTGTTTTGTGAAGGGAGAAAAAACCCACTTGCTAGGCAGATGTTCCACTACTTAAACCGTACCTCCAGCCATTTTTGCTGGGCCTTACCTTTGTGTCAAAGGCCAGCCTTGAAACACAATCCTTCTGAATAGCTAAAAATGTTTTGAGCTCTTGTCTGAAAATGTCTATATGTTTTCATCACACTTGAATAATAGGCCAAGTGTAACATTGGCTGCAGATAATTCCTTCTCAAGGTTTAGTCTATTATTTTCATTTTATTCATTTATTTTCAGATGTGCATACACAACTTCTGGGTCCATGTAGCCCTTACTTGTTCATGTAGAATGTTTTCATGCCAGAGAGTCTGTATCTCAATCTCTTGGTCATACTTTTCCAATAACTACTTTCTGTGTATTCAGACATCGTATGTATTTGTACAATTGTATAATAAGATTTGTGTGTGTGTGTGTGTGTGTGTGTGTGTGTGTGTGTGTGTGTGTGTGTGTGTGTGTGTGTGCGCCAGTCCTGGGGCTTGAACTCAAGGCCTAGGCCCTTTATTGCTCAAGAATAGTGCTCTTCTACTTGAGCCACAGCTCCACTTTAGCTTTTTTGGTGGTTAATTGGAGATCAGAGTATCACAGACTTTCCAGCCTCAGCTGACTTTGAAGCATAATCCTTAGATCTGAGCCTCCTGAGTAGCTAGGATTACAGGCATGAGCCAAATCACGGTCTCTAAATGGACAGACTGTGAAAGTTGGGGAGAAGAGTCAAGAAACTTGAGTTTCAGCCACCTCTGTGTGACTTTAAGTCAAAGGGAATTTTCCTTAAAGAAAGAAAGAAAGAAAGAAAAGAGAGAGAGAGAGAAAGGAAAGAGAGAGAGAAAGAAAGAAAGAAGAAAGAAAGAAAGAAAGGAAAGAAAGAAAAGAAAGAAAAAAGAAGGAAGGAAGGAAGGAAGGAAGGAGGGAGGGAGGGTAGGAAGGGAGGGAAGAAAAGGAGGGAAGGAAGGAGGGGAGGAAGGAGGGAAGGAAGGAGAGAAAGGAAAGAGCATCCAAACACCATGAGCCATTTCTCACCCAGTTCCACACGACACATCAGCTCTCCCTCTTTCCTCCTCCAAGTTCAAACAAAATGAAAAAAAAAAAATCACGAGGTTAGAGGAGGAAAGCTTTACAAGGTCAGCAGAACGTCAAACCACATGAGACTTGATTCACTTCCACGGAACTATTTTTCCTTGGTACAATCTGCTGTAAAATCGTAAATAAGGCATTGGAGTTAATAAATCAATCAGAGGGCCTTTCCCGCTGCCAAGCCGGCCTCAGCAGAGTGGAGGCCTCCAGGCGGACTTAGGGAATTGAAATGAGAGTTTGCATTGCTGCCAAAGTGCCCTGCCTTGGCCTGCCAAGCGCAGTGTGAACTTCCTGGCTCTTTCTTTGCAGCTGTGCAAAGCAATCACAATCTATGGAATTCTGGGAGATGGGTCAGGGAGATACACCAGGCCCAGGAGCCCCTCCAAAGCTTAACTGGCAGCCTGAAATCCCACGGCAGGGACAATCTCTGTGCATCAAGGGCTGGAGCTCTAAGGGCAGCTCCTTCCTGACTGTTCTTGGGAAGAAAGTCTCAGTGTTCAGCCTCTTGTGGGAGCTAAGATCTCCAGTCAATGATTAATGGCGTGATTGCCTTTGTTTTCTTTCTGAATTAACCCGTGTGACCCTCAGCATTTGTACCCCGTGTTAACCATTAGACACATACTAGGGCTCTGTATTTCTTTGGGTGGTGGAGTTCCATTGGCTGTTGTTTGAGTTGATAGTGACAAAGCCCTGGGCTTGGCCAAAGCCTCCTGCAGCAGTAGTCTGGGACCCCGTGCCTTCCCCTCCCTGTTCCTCCTGGAGGCCCCCAGAGCAGCGCTACCCAACCCTGGGTCTCATGCAGCTGTGTTGCCTCTGCATCTCTGAACCAGGAGCTCTAGGTCAAAATGTTTACTTTTCTTTCTTCTCCTTTTTTTTTTTGGTAGTGCTGTAACTAGGGCTTAAAAGCTGTCCCTTTACTTTTTCACCTAAAGCTGGTGTTTGCCTGAACTTGGTGTTGTTTTGTTGTCGTTCATTTCTTTTTGTGTTTTCTAGCCATGCTAGATGTGGAGCCCAGGGCCTCAGTTCTCTCCCTCTGCATTTCATCCCCAGCCCCTAAAATTGTTTGTTTGTGTTTGAGAAAGGGTCTTGCAACATATCTCACACTGGCACTGAATTCTCTGTCATCCCTAGCTGGGTTCTGGATGCGCCTTGCCACACCTGATTCTGTTACTGGTGAAACTCTTGTGATACTGTAGGAAGAGCGGTGGGGTGAGGGTATGGCTAGGTCTTAGTTTTCTGGTTTGGGAAAGACTATCCTTCAGGAAGCGGGACCGAGGACAGAGGGGAGAGGAAGAATTTTTATTTCATTGTTTTAAGAATTGCTATTTGTGTGGCTTTTTTTTTTAGATTCAAACAATACAAAATAAAGATGAAGCTTAAAAAAATATATATGTTTGTGTTGGTGGCTGACCAAAAATCCAGAAGCAGAATCGTAGCTCAAGTGGTAGGGAGCTATCTTTGAGCAAAACAGCTACGGGACAGCACCCAGGGCCTGAGTTCAAGCCCCAGTACCAGCGCGCGCGCGCACGCGCACACACACACACCCACACACACACATACACACACACACACACACACACACACACACACACACACACACTCATTACAATGAAGCCTCATCAGTTCAGTCAATTCTGTATGACAATTCCCTAATCCAGGTGGCTTTTGAACAGAGAAATTCCTTCTTTACAGTTCTAGAGGGCTCCGGCATGCCGCTGTCATGGAGGGCCAACCTCTTCACAGCTAGCCATCTCCACATGGCCCGAGGGAAGAGGCTAGAACTCCCCGGGGTCTCTCTATAAGGGTACTAACCTATTCCTGAGTGCGCCACCCTCCTCACCTAACCCGCCTCCCAAAGCCCCATCTCCTGAAGTCATCACATTGTGGGAAGCAATTTCAGCAAATGAATTTGGGGTCCATAGACATTCAACCCGTAGTCTCCAGCTCCTGCTGTCTCCCCCAGCTCATCCTCTCCTGGCCTGCCCAATGCAGTCACTGCATCCTGACGCCACAGGTCTTGACAGGTTCAGGTTCCTCTCTGTGTCACGTGATCAGATGCAGGACTGAAGGAGGCTGCCTGAGGGAAATTCCTCTCTGGCTGTGGCCCTGTTGACCTGGACATGTTATAGACTTCCAGAATGCAATGGGGGGTGGCCACAGGATGACATGTCTGTTTCCAGAGTCAGGAGTAGAAAGACCAAGGGCCTGAGGGGCCCTAGGGAATTCCAAAGGGCCATGGGGTTAACTACACCAAACCTTAAGATTCCAGAACAATCTGCTTTGACCTGCAGTTCCACCTTCCAGAGCCTTCCCCTCCTGCCCAGGGCCTGATCCTCGACCCCCGAGGACTCCTAGGGTTTGTAGTCAAGGGGACAGAGGCTCTCCCAAAAGGCACTTCATCTTTTCATGTGATTATCTGTGTATGTATCATCACTAGTGCAGGAAGCTCAGCTCCCAGAGCTTCCACTGCACTTCTGTGAAGGTGAAGATACATTTTTTACACAGTTTTAGTAGCATATATTGGTTGCGTGAGAGAGTTTCATTGGCCTGTTTCCACGAATGCATATAGCATCCCCTCATCAAGATCATTCTCTCCATCACTCCCCACCCTCTTTCAAAGTATCCATGCAATTGTGGAGGGTGCAGTTGATGTGGAGATGGACATGTCATTAGGCCTCCCAAACCCTGCTGGCCTTGAGGACCCAGTGCAAATGGAACACTGACAGTACAGGCTTCCCCAGCCCCAAATCATCAGGAAAATATTGAGACAAGCTCAAAAAATAAAGGGACAATGAGCAAAATAGACTTTTGAAAGTAAATCCGTCCTTCTGAGGCTCAGGGCCTCAGAAGGATGATAGTCACCTGGCTGGTGACCAGCAAATCAGAAAGATATCGCATACACACCTGTTCTAGCCGTATTCAGACCTGCATCATATGGTTGTATAGACTGCACTGTCAACTATGGGCAGCAGCCTTGGCGTGTCAGAGCGTATGGCCTGAGTATCAGGATTGGGTTGTGGTCTCTATTGATATTTCCTTCATACACTGCCCAGATCAGGATTACCTGACTGGTCTCGACCCTCCTCCCCAATTCATATACCAGTTGAGTGATTTTTAGACTCATAACTGTTCATGAAATAAGTATCAAGGGCTGTTCCTGATGGAGAAAGATAAATAGAATTTCCAAGTCTGTCTCCAAATCAGTGTCACAGAAAACAATGAGGTTAATGAAAACCGTTTAGCTCAGTAAATTTTCTTCCTATGCATTTGCTAAACTACACTTAATATTTATCTGAAATTCGAGGGAGAGAGAGAGAGAGAGATCATTTGAAAATGAGTGCCTTGGCTAGCACCTCTCAATGGGGTGGGGGACCAGGATTTTTGAGTCTAGTGATCCTCTCCTCCCCTCCCCTCTCCTCTCCTCCCCTACCTCCCCTCTTTCCTCCCTCCCCTTTTAAATTCTCTCTCTTCAGTACTTACTCTTAAAATGGTACACCTGAGGTTAACAAACTCCAAGCTTCTCTAAGAAAATGCCACCCTTAACTGTAATTGGATTTATTTCAATAAAGACTAAATTGAGGCAAAGTTTGATTTTTTTTAAAGCACAGTTATGAACCTCCTTCTTGATGTGTCCCTTAGTTTTGTTTGTGCCAGTATTAGGGCTTGAACTCAGAGCCTGGGCACTGTCCTGAGCGTTTTCACTCAAGCCTGGCATTCTGTCACTTAAGCCACAGTCGTCCTTGCAGCTTTTGGTAGTGAATTGAAGAGAAGAGGCTCATAGACTTTCCTGCCTGGGCTGGCTTTGAACCGCCATGCACAGACCTCAGCCTCCTAAGTACCTAGCATTATCTTTTATTTTAACGCTTTTTATTGTTATTATAAAAGTTCTATACAGAGGAGTTGCACTTACATAAGTCGAGTAAAGGGTACATTCTTTTTTGGACAAAGTCACCCTTTCTGTGGTATCTTTTAAACCTTTAGGCATCTTGCATTTCAACTGTTTTTCTTCATGTCTAGGGAACGAGCACTCTGGAAAGCTAATGTGCAGATTTCGTATAGACAATTCTTTGGCCACACTTTCCATGAGTCAAGAAAGAGAGGGAAATGCTTTGGGCTGCCCTTGGCATGCCCAGGCTTCCATTGGGTCCGCCTGAGTGCCCAGGCAGCTCTGTTCTCTCCCTCCAGCTCACAGGCCTGCACTCTGAGTGCCTGCTTCAGACAGGTTCAGGCTGGGCTGGACGCTGCTACCTGCTGTTTCTCTAGGAGGAGGAGTGGGTGTGTCTGCAGGCAAAAATAATTTCATCCTGATAAACCAGATGGTCCAGACTGGGGTGGGGTAGGCCCCTCCTGCTCACCCTTCCCCAGGCCCAGCCCAAGAGCCCCAAGCAACCCTCTTCATCTCCCTCTCCTGACCTCAGGTCAATGCCAATAGACAAACCTCTCCTGGATCAGCCTGTGTCTGGCACTGGACTCTCGACCTGGTTCTGAACAGAACACATGGTGGCCATCATCTGGCAGTGACTGAGGGCTGAATTTCTTCCTTTCAAAAACAAAATCTGGTCAGGCACCAGTGGCTCACGCCTATAATCCTAACTACTCAGGAAGCTGAGATCTGAGGGTCGAGGTTCAAAGCCAGCCTGGGCAGGAAAGTCTGTGAGACTCTTATCTCCAATAAACCACCAGAAAACTGGAAGTGGCACTGTGGCTCAAGTGGTAGAGCACTCACCTTGAGTTGAAGAGTGTAGGGGCAACACCCAGGACCAGAAAAAATTACAGCTCAATACCAGCAATTAGCCATGTAGCACCTGAAGAGAAACTCAAAGCTTTAGTCCTAGGTGGCATGTCTCCTTGATCTTGAGTTCAGACATCAAACTCACTCACAGCCTTTCAGTTATAGCCCCTGACATGGCTAATGCGAATGGTAGAAATAAGAAATAGTGATAGAATAAGAAGAGCAATAGAAAATCAGGTGGATGTGGGTAGCAGTGATACGTGGCATCCTTTGCAGAAGTCTGGGGTTTCTGGAAGTACTTCCTCTGACACCTAGAATATTACCTTTCATCCAGACAGCTTCCCTCACCCCACTAATGGCTTGTGAATACTTGGTTGGATTAGAGAAACACATCACCAACAGGCACAATAATTCAATTCTAACTGCAACAAAAATATCCTGGAGTGGGTTCAGAATGGAGCTCTCTATGGGACTGGATTAGTCAGTTTGGGTTATGATGATGGCATGTAACAAATACCCCCAAGACTCCAGCAGGCTTGAATGCCTGGTAGATAATATTTGTTCAATGTTCATCAGTGGCTGTTGGTTGGGAGCTGTAGTTTAGGCTTTCCGTATGCATCTTCTTATTCTGAGACCCAAGCTAAAGGGCCGGGATCATTGGCAAAAATGTGCTCCTGTTGGAGAAAAAGAAGGTCAAGAGAGCAGGCAGATATTTTCAATACCTCCTCAAGACTTCGGTGAAACTGGCACATTGTCCTTCTGCCCATATTCCAAGGGCGAAAGTATTTTACACAGTCCAGTCCCAAAGCAATGGGGCAGGGAATGGGGAGGTGGGAAGGGGTTGTGCAAGTTGGCTAATGTGGTCCCTCACAAGGCACTTCTCCTATGATGGCACTGTGGATTCCTTGAGGAAACCCCTGGCAGCTTGCTCTTGCCTAGTGCGTTTGTGGAATGAATGACTGGGCTGGCCTGGCTGAATTCAACTAAGTGCATCGCCTTTCTCCATTGGAGAAAGTCTTTCCTTTTAGAAGCAGGCCACATGGAGGCTATGAAGATGAAAAGGGCCAGGGGCTGGGAAGGTGGCTCAGTGGTAGAGCGCTTGCCTTGCATGCCTGAGGCCCTGGGTTCCATTCCTCAGCACCACATAAGCAAAAAAAAAAAAAAAAAAAAAAAAAAAAAAAAAAGCCAGAAGTGGCACTGTGGCTCTAGTGGTAGAGCACTAGCCTTGAGCTGAAGAGCTGAGGGACAGCGCACAGGCCCAGAGTTCAGGCCCCACGACTGGACCCCCCCCAAAAAAGAAAAAAGGGCCAGAATGTGTTTCAAGTGGTAGAGCACCTGCACAATAAATACAAGGCCCTGAGATCATTACCCCAGTAATGGGGGAAACAGAGATAGAGACAAAGACAGACAGAGGGGGAGAGACCAAGACAGAAACAGACACACAGAGAAATTGTGTTTTTGTGAGGCTTCTGAAGAAAAGTGAATAGGAATGGACTGGAGAGAGAACTTGTGAGTTTGGCAAGTGGGTCAATGGGCGGGAAGGCCAGCATTTACTCTGTTGTTGGGCTTTAAGGAACCAGAACCAAGAGACAGACTCCTTCCTAGGCCTTGGGAAGCCAAAAGAGCGTACAGCACCCCATACTCATGGGGACAAGCAGGAGTGGAAGATCCGGATAGGCGTGCAGGCCCGGAGCTGTTTGTCATAGACAGACATAGGTGAGTCCAGAGCTGAAGCTCTGACATGAGACCATATTGGATGAAAGAAGTAAAGGGGAGCCCGGGGTGCGACGGGGGGGAGGGGGGGGCTGCTGGCACGTGTATTCCTTGCCTGTCAGGCGAGCAGGGCAGGTGTGAGTAGACAAGGACAGAGAGCAGACGGCACCAAGCAGCCAAGGAGAACGAGTTTTCCTTCTTTCCAGAGTGTTCCATTTGTTGGGCAGCATTTCTTAACCATTTGCTTGTGGCTGCAGGACCAGCGTTCTTTCAGGACACTATGAAGCAGTGAATACAAGCGCCCAGAAAGAACAGGCACCTTCCCCCAGTCGGAAAGCACATACTAAAGGCACTGTCTTGCAGGACGCTCTTCCTCTCTAGAACATTCGGTTGCCAGCTTCACAGCCCAGTGCACATCCGCTGTACCGGCAGAGGTGTCTAGCTCGGTGTCTGGCACTTAAGACACACACAGGAGGTATTTGTTAAATGAAGAGCTAGAGAATGCTGGAGAGACTAAAATAGCTCATGCGAAGGGAATTTCTAAGTTGCGTTGTCAATGTGACGATTCCAAAAGAGCTGAACACTGGGGAGCCAGGAGGGGTCTGGCAGAGCCAAGTTCGCGGGGAAGCAGGTGACAGACAGGGCCTGGAGCTCGGCGCTGCCTGGCATTACCCCACGGCTGCTCATGACCCCGGGTCTGTCATCAGGATCTTGGTAACGTTTAAATGTCATTCCCAGGCTGGCTCAATTAAGGAGAGTTTGGTAAAGGGACTAGTCACAAGAGATGGCTGAGGTGTAGAAGATGGGTAGAGGCTGAGTGTGGTTACCAGCCACAGAGCTGAAAGGGCAGAGAGGGGGTGTGGGGAAGACCCTGGAGGAAGAGGTAGTGGAAGGACTCTGCCACAACTTCCCCTGGCATCCACTGACCTCCCTTCTTTCTCTCTCCTGCAGGGCTCCCTGGTATCCTAAACCCAACTGGGGGCCAGAGGGCTGTGGAGTCTATTGAGCAATTCCCACCAGGCCAGCCTCCTGGGACAATCAGCTGGGGCAGGGGGTGGGGGGAGATCTTGGCTGTCCTCCCTGCAGGAAGTCTGGGGCGTTCAGCTTATTAAGTGTAGACACATCCACCGGAAATGAGAAGCACAGACATGTCCTGAAACTCAGGGGTGAAGCTGACACGGGGATGGAAAGCCAGGAGGGGCCAGGGAGGGCAGGCTGGGTGCTTCCCTGTTCATCTTTATGAATGAAAAGGGTCATCTGGTAGATGTAACACAGTGTTACAGAGAGAGAGAGAGAGAGAGAGAGAGAGAGAGAGAGAGAGAGAGAGAGAGAGAGAGAGAGAGAGAGGGAGAGAGGGAGGGAGGGAGGGAGGGAGGGAGGGAGGGAGGGAGAGAGAGAGAGAGAGAGAGAGAGAGAGAGAGAGAGAGAGAGAGAGAGAGAGAGAGAGAGAGAGAGAGACCGATGAAAAGATTTGCCATAGGAAATGCTCCTGGATGGCAAAGAATTGGATTTGCCAAGTGAGAGTTACAGTCCTGGGGCAAGAATGAATCAAAGCCCTGCACATCCATCTGGGGGCAGAAAGCAGGGCAGGTGAGAAGTGAGAGCCAGGAAGTGATCAATCAATGGTTTGATCCCAAGAAGCCACATCTGTGTGAGGGTGGCACCCTTCCAGTTCGGTTGCATCAACTAACAGGCTTATTGCTCTGTCCGTGCCCAGCTCTCTCCAGTAGAGTACTGGGACTTTACTGTAGTCTTGAAATCTCTGGCTTTCACATTACTTTGAAGTAGTGTCCTATGGTGGTACCGTGCCTCACACCTGCAATGCAGGTATTTGGGATGCAGCATTCAGGAGGATCCTGCTACAAGGCAGCTTAGGCAAAAGGTTGTCTAGAGAATACCTCAATCAAGCCAGGCACTGGAGGCTCATACCTGTAATCCTGGCTACTCAGGACGTTGGTTCAAAGCTAGCCTGGGCAGGAAAGTCCAGGAGACTCTTATCGCCAATGAATCCCAGAAAAAGCCAGAAGTGGTGCTGTAGCTCAAGTGGTGGAACACTGAACAAACAAAAGAAGCTCAGGGACAGCGCCCAAACCTAGAGTTCAAGTTCCAGGACTGGCAAAAACAAACAAAACAATATCAACAAAAACCCTCAATCAAGGGCACGGTGAGTCATTCTAGTTACATGAGAGCCCACAGGTAGGAGGATTCTGGCCTGAGGTGCCTAGGACAAGAACATAAGACCCTACTTGAAAAATAACTAAACCAAGAAAGGACTGGAGATGCAGCTCAAGTTATAGAGGTCCTGCCTAGTAAACTGAGAGGCCCTGAGATCAAATTCCAGTAAACACACAAATAGAATATTGTCTTGACTTTCACCTTAGTATGTTTTGCATTATTATAACAAAAAAAACCCTGAGGTTAGGTATTTTATTACTAGGAAGAAGTTGATTAGCTCGCTGTTTTAGAGATGCAGGAGTATGGTACCTGGGTTTGTGCAGACATAGAAAGGACTTTCTGGCTATATCACCACAGGTAGGTGATCATGATAGGAGAGAGAAGACGGGGTGAGACAGGAATCAGGAACCATATAGGGTCAGGATTGTTCTTTATATAATGAATTGCTCTCAGTAATTAATTTACTCCTACTAGACTGAGCCTGCACCTGTGAGCATGGATCTGTCCATGAGCTAATTATCTTCCGTTAAGGTCTACCTCTTAAAGGTCCCATCACCTATATACCTTATACAGGGCAGCCTCTAGCACAAGAATGTTTGGAGGATGGACCACATTCAAACAGTTTCATTATATATTTTTTGTATTTGCTTATACAGTTTAGAATTCACTTGTTAATTCATTAAAAATGACTTTTAGGATATTTATTGGCATGTTGCCAAGTCAATTTGGGAAGGATGGACACTGTTAACATTCTGATTCATGGACATGGTATATGTCTGCATTTTAGTTTCTCTAGTTTTTTCCTAGTGAAGAGTTGCAGCTCTCACTGTCCAGCTCTTATATGTATTTTGTGAAAATTATTCACACAGATGTTGAGTATTTCAATGCGATCATAAGTTAAATTTGCTTTAGTTCAGTTACCACTTGTGTTTTGCTAGAATGTACAAATGCCATTTTTTATATTGACATTGTACACTATGCCTTTGTTGAATTCATTTGTTGAATCTAGTCACTTTGAAAAATAGATTTCAATGTCCAAATGTGTATACAGGTGGTCACATCTGCACATGAAGACGTTTTATTTTCCGTTCTTAATGCATTTTACTTAACTTCATTTTATATTTCATTTCATTGTTTCCCTTCAACTCTGTCATTTTATTCTAGCCTGTTCTTTGATTTACCACACTAGGAAAGATCTCCCACACAATATTTTAGGTGGCAAAATAGGGCACCTTGCCTTGTTCCTGACCTTGAAGGGAATCAGTTTAGCAGGGTATCTGGCACACTGAAGATGTGAGTGGTTGCACAAGGCTTGGAGAGGTCCGCTTACTCACTTCTCATTTCTTTATTGTCAAGTTGGGTCCATGCCATCATCATGTCTCCACTGAAATCCCTCCAGAGCTTCCCAGGTCACCTCCTCCCTACTGCTACTCCACCTCCCAACCCCAGGCCTCCCCCTGCCTGCTCTCCACACAGCAGCCTCATTGTCCTTTAGGAATGAACCACACACAGGGCTTCGGATCTCTTCCTCAGCCCTTATCTTTCCCACACCAATTTTAATGAACTGTCTTGAGTGGCCTGCCGCAGAGGTGGCAGAGCCCGCTCTTCTCAGGAGGCTGGAAGATGTATGGGTCTTAATCTTCTTCCTTTAGCTGCTTTTGGGCTCTGGGACTGAGCTACATGAGCCCCTCAAGCTTGCTGACAGGTACCTGGGGCCTCAGAGCACCCACACATTGGTTCCTCTGTACAGAGCAATCTAGCAGGCCCGTAGAACTGCCAAGGCTAAGAAGACAGACATTCCCTAGGGCTTCTCACTGAAAACCCTAAGTAATGTGAGTGCTTCCTAAGGTGAGACATAATGACTTTTTATCTTTCCTGCAAGTCTTTAATTAGAGACTCCATAACAGACACGTCATGTTAAATGGGACAAGCATTCCATTAGAGGAGGGAGCTCTGTGGCCAGAACACAATGTTCAATCCCTTTTCTGTTGGCAATAATGTCTTTGCCCCTGAAGACTGTATCCATCATTACTGCGCGTCTGGTGAAAAGTGTTTTCAAGAAGCCAGGAGCGTGGTCTTCCCAGGGATTGATCCATCTCTCAGGCAGTCAATCAATCAGCAAAAGCTTTATTGGCATCCCTGGAGAGTGCTTTCATTTCTTGCCTGCAGGCCCCCTGGGAGGTGGGCGGGACAGGTGTCAGCCTGGAGGATGGGGAATCTGAGGGACTGAATGGCAGGCGTTCACAGATTGCTGCAGAGTTGGTTGACCTGACTGCTTCTTTCCTCTGCCCCCAGGTTGTGTGTCTTTCCATTCCACCTCTGTCTGACTGTCTGTTTTGTCTTTTTGGGGCCCTACTGACTAAGTAGCCCCCTCCCCTGCTACCCCAGGGATGGGAAGTGGGTAGAGACAGCTATGGTTTCTGTCATCAGAGACTTCTTTTTCCCTTACTGAGACTAGCTCTTAGAGGTCACTGTAGATACCATCTGAAGACTTTCACAGTCAACACAAATGTCTACTAAGGCAGAAAAGGCCTGGGGCATTGGGTGGTCACACCCACTTAGGGATGGGGGGCTGGAAAGCAGAAGGGGGAGACTTGGTAGCCAGAGGGAAAAGAAATGCCAGGAGCTACTTCCTGGCTTGTTCTGCTTCCCTGGCTGCTGAGTTTCCAGGCTTTATCCCGATGCCTTCTAATCTGTATATTCTCTTGCAACATATTGTTTTTCCCCCTTCTCTCCTCCTCTTCTCCCTTCAGGAGCCCTTTTTGGAGCAGACTTTTAACTAAATAAACACAAGACTTGTCCTGTGTATGGGAAGGACCCAGCCAGTGGTCACAGGTTCTCTCTCTCTCCCTCTCTCTCTCTCTCTCTGTCTCCCCCCCCCCCTCTCTCTCTCTCTCTCTCTCTGTATGTGTGTATATATGTATTTGTGTCTGTTAGCTGATATGAAGATGGGTGGCAAGGATTCTTTGTCCTTCCACCACTTTTCATCTGATTGGTGATCATAGCAAGAAGGCCACCTGCTAGACAGTGCTTGCTATAAACAGTATGCACTCATGGACTCATAGACCAGTCCATTTGCCCCCTAAATCACAAGATACCAACAGGTTTTGAATTTGTAGCTGAAGAACTTTAATATTTAAATTGCTCACTTCCTTCATGCACTAAATTCTGCTTTAGGAGTTGTAAACTGGCTAAATAACAACACAAAAGGAAAGGTGTGTGTGTGTGTGTGTGTGTGTGTGTGTGTGTGTGTGTGTGAATACTGGGACTTGAACTCAGGGCATGGGTGTTGTCCCTTAGCTTTTTCACCCAAGGCTCATGCTCTACTGCTTGAGCCATAGGTCTACTTCTGGCTTTGTGGTGAGTAATTGGAGGTAAGGGTCTCAGGGATTTTTCTGCCTTGGGCTGGTTTTGAACTCTGATCCTCGGGTCTCAACCTCCTGATTAGGTGGGATGATAGTTGTGAAGGAAAAGAATTTTAAAAACCTTTTAAAGATTATTATTTTAAGTAGTTGTACATGGGTTTCCATTCAACAATTCCGATTATGAGTAAAATGCATCTTGAACAATGTTAGCCCTTCCACGATTCCCCGCCATCATCCTTACTCCTGTTCATACCGCTTATAGTTGAACTTTTAGACAATTGAACATAAGGACTGTATTTGCCTACCCCTCCCTTATTTCTGTGACAACTGGCCAGATATAAAGAAAAATGATTTTTAAGTGTTCTAGAGACCCTCCCTCTCTCCTTCCCCCAACAAAAGTTATTCATTTGTCAGCAGTTATTTGGTCAGTAATGTAAATAGGTCAAAATATATACTATAGATGATGAATTCATAGTCATGCTTCTCCTGACTTTGGAATCCCATTATAGGGGCTGGAACACAGAAGCAGGAAACTGAGCACTTCTGAAAGTCACCTGGCACTTTGCTTCTCAGAGAGAAATGTATGGATCTTCACCATTACCTGGAAGCTTTTGTGAAATACAGAATCTCCAGACTCTCAAGCCAAGGGTGGGGTTTGCTCCTTATCTTTTGGCTCAAATAGCCTGCTACCACCTTGGGTCTGGTGTCACCTGCTCACGGACACCCCCCTGACTTTCTTCTGTCCAATAGTCACCCTTGCCATGTCCGCTCAGAGCTCTTTTACCTCCCCAGGTCCAGAACCTCTCCCTTTTTCCAGCCACACAGGGCAGACAACTCGCCAGGCAGTTGCCTAGGGTCATCGCCATTGTGCCCTGGGTTCATTGCTCGCAGATGAACTAAACAGAAGAGATGCCACGGTGCCCGTCCTCCTCACAGCAGTTTCATTGGGATATACAAGCATACTGCTGTGTTTAAGATGACTACTTTGGGATTGTGGTCTCGTACAGACCTCAGGGCAGTCTGTAATACCTGCATTTCCCCCCAGAGCTTGCTGTTGATGAGGCCCACACAGTGCACTTCAGCCGATGGTAATAATAACCACAGCTCAAGAACCGTCCCAGTAATTAGGCCAGAACCTTTCCTATCATTTTCAGCCTAGAGCGCCCCACCCTCTGCCCTAATTACCACTGTCCACAGGGCACAGCCCCAGGAAACTAACAAGGAAGTCCTTCTCCTCCGCTTCTCCTCAGTTCCTTGCCACTTTGCTGAGTGGCATTGTCTCTTCCTGCTACACAAATGGTGTCGTGAATGGGGAACACACTGTCACCTCTCTTTAAATGTTCGAAGC
This sequence comes from Dipodomys merriami, assembly GCF_024711535.1. Lineage (NCBI taxonomy): Eukaryota > Metazoa > Chordata > Mammalia > Rodentia > Heteromyidae > Dipodomys > Dipodomys merriami. The sequence goes on along the minus strand of NW_027206512.1, from coordinate 44,290,725 downwards.
CCTGAGGATGACTGGATGAGCAATCATCAGAGGTCATCTCTGCACTGGCTGATGAGACTCGTGGGCTATTTATGGTACAGGGGTAATGTCTTTGAGGAAGCAAGGGTCTGTGGATGAATTGCTATTTACAAGCCTCAGTGAGATAGATAGCATAGTTCACACAGGGCATCTACTCAACACTTCTGCCTTTCTCCTGCAGAGAGTGGAGTGAGAAAGAGGAGGAAGTTCACACTTCCAAGCCTATGTCTATTATTTCTAGTTCCTGAGTGCTGCGAGATCAGCACTTCACCTGGGCACGGCACAGTCACAAACCCTTAGTTGTTAGTGTCCGGGTCTAGAATCATACAAGGAAGGTGGAGATGAGCACATGTATCTTAATAAGTAAGAGGAACTGAATTTGGGGTGAGAAAAAAACCCCAAAGAAATGGGGACAGGAAACCAAGACTCAAGAAGTTCAAAGCCAGATGCAACGTTCAGGCATAGCAAGATAGGGGGAAACATGACGAAAGGAGATCACAGAATGGGAAGTCTATAATCCAACTGGAAGATTTTTTTTTTCCTTTGGTGCTATAATTCTTTCCTGAGCCTCCCGTCTGAGCTGTGTGGCTGGTGTTTGGGAGGAAAGATCAGGAATGCAGCTATGTAACCTGGAGGAGCCAGGTTACATAGTCTTCCCAGAACGGTATTTTGATGGTGTCCAAGGCATTCCACTGGATTCCTGTGTTTTGAACCCAAGCACTGTTCCCATAAGAAAGACTCTAGTCCCGGCCTCATAGTCTTGATTTTTTCAGTTACAGGAAGGTTGGCTTTGTTTGTTGGACAAGCTGCTCAGCCTCAGCTGGCCTGGACAGGGCTCCCAATACCTGATAGGAGTGTCCTGTTTTTGCAGAGCTTACATCTACCAGCACCTCATGCTCGGACTTAGTACACATGCATACGACCTTCTTGGCTCCAGGACTGTTCCAAGTTGCTGGTTATTCAGTTGTCCTCTGCCCTGTCAATACATTTTCCCATTTGGTTAAGACTTTGTCTCAGAGATTGTAGTCATCTTATCTAGAAGGCACCACACAGAAATGTATAGCATCCTAAACACATGACCACAGCGCAGGTTGTAGTATGACCTAACTGTGGTAGGCTGGAATGTGGCTCCTTTTAAAAAAAAATTTAATTATTATCTTTAAGTAGTTGTACAAAGAAGTTCCCACTCTACAAACAGGATATGAATACAAGGTGTCTGACAACATGTCACCCATCGCTCCTAACCCATCCCTTCTCTCACTTTTCTTTCTTTTTTTAAATTGAGATTAGGTAATTACATGAAGTTCACATATTTCATAGTATTGTGGAATAGTGATACTTAAAGTCACAAACACGTTTTAACCTTCACAAGGCAAATTGTCATTATCATGGTCTATAAAGTTCGTGAATTCTATGAGGGATGACAATACAAGTATTTTGGAATGTAGTTCCTTAAAGATGCCCACTTCCAAGTCCCAAGAATCTGAAAATGCCATATGTGGTTAAAAAAAGTGTGTGTGGGGGGGTTCTTTGTAGCTATGACTAAGGATCTTAAGGTGAGGTTATCTTGGCTTATCTAGATACTTTTAGAGGAGTCACATGGGTCTATATATAAAGAGTGAAGAAGGTGAGAGAAGGCAATGTGGCAATTACACTACTGACATTGAAGATGGAGGAAGAGCATATGAGCTAAGAAGATGATATGCAGCCTAAGATGACAGTAAAAGTAAGGAAACAAGCTCTGACATAAAGTTTCAGAAGGAACACAGATCTTCAGACTACTGAATTTAGGCCTGTGAAGTTGATTTATTGCTTTTTCTAAATCTCACTTCTAGAACTATAAGATAATGAGTTAGCCAGGCGCCGGTGGCTCACACCTGTAATCCTAGCTACTCAGGAGGCTGAGATCTGAGGATCACGGTTCAAAGCCAGCCCGGGCAGGAAAGTCCGTGAGACTCTTATCTCCAATAAAACCACTAGAAAACCGGAAGTGGCATTGTGGCTCAAGCGGTAGAACACTCGCCTTGAGCTGAAGAGCGCAGGGACAGCGCCCAAGCCCAGAGTTCAAGCCCCACAACCGACCAAAAATAAAGATAATGAGTTAGTGGCTTTTTGTTTGTTTGGTGGTGGTGGTGGTGGTAGTGGGGCTTGAACTCAAGGCCCAAGTGCTATCCCTAAAGTTTTTTGCTCAAGGCTAGAGCTCGACAACACCACTTCCAGTTTTCAGTGGTTAATGCAGCTAAGAGTGTCATGGATTTCCTGCTTGGACTGGGTTTGAACCCTGATCCTCAGATCTCAGCCTCCTAAGTAGCTAGGATTACAGGCGTGAGCCACCAGTGTCCGGCAATTAATGTGGTTTTTAAGCTGCTATGTGTATGACAATTGCTCCCTTCTGGAGAGTTAAGTAACAATAATCTGGCATTATCCATTCGTGTTATCCCATGAGTCTTGCTCCTTGCAATGAAGATCTTTGTTGGTGCTCAAGCTTTTCCATCTTTGACAAATGGCATCCTCTTCAGTGTGGTGCCTTTGTCTACTAACCTGTGTCTTGTAACCTAGTAACTTCCTTGTTTTTCTGCTGTGATAAGCTATCCAGACTTAGCTAAGTTTCCTGCCTCAGACTTACCTGTTTCTCCCTGGAGTCCTTTTTGTACAAGACAGTATTAGAGACCACAGACAGGGGGCTGTGGGTGGGTGCTCAGCACTGTTGGCTTACTATTTTTAGAGCTTTACAATATTAGACCTAAGAAATACTTGTTAACAAAATTTAAAGCTTTTTAAATCTTTTTTAATGGTTAGACCTAAGAAATCATTTTTTAATTAAAGATTAAAAAAGGCCAGAGGCATGCTGAAAAAATTTTTTCCTGAAAAATAAAAGATAAACGAGGAGACAGGAAAATTATATTATTTTCAACAAATATCAAAAGGATTAGACTGTGAAGTTAAACCCAGGAAATAAACTGGAAAAGTAGCTTAGCTCCTCTCCCAGCATATAACCATGGTAATATTAAATTATAGGATCAGGAAATACTGGAACAGCTTTCTAAATCTACATTCTTTAAGATAGAAGAATGAGTATGTAAATCTGGGGAAATCTTTATGAATGGGTAGAAACACAAAGAATGAAAGGCATATCGAGCAAAAGGAAGTCCTGAAAGTTACGTGGGTTTTGGTTAGACCTTAGCATCTAGGTTGGTTGGCATCTTACCCACCCTAAACCACTGTCTAAGGATGAGGAATTGCTAGACCATGTGTATTCACCTAGCTCAGAAAGTATAAAAGTTACAGATAAGAGCCACCATTTTGAGTCTTTAACTCCCACTTCTTACATGGGGAACAAGAAATATTTCTTACTTGTCTCCATTTCTCCCCATGTTTATCCTATTTCACTAAAATAAATCCTTGCTAAACATTTTTAAAGCATATCAAAGTTCATACTAATTCTGCAATTCAGTCCAGACCTATATGTTTTTAATTTAATCTTACTGATTTTATATTTTAATCTCATTCTTTCTAGGCTGAGAAAGTCTTGGATCTTAAAAATGCTAACAAATTGACCAGAGGCCTTACCCCATAACACACACATAGCATTAGAATATATATCAGAACCATCATCAACAATATGATTACCGAAAACAGTTTAGAGTGCTCTGAATTTCACTTGTTATTCATTTTTCTCTTTGTTACTTGCATGAATGATGAGTGTCTAGTCAAGTGTACTTATTAAAGGAGATTTATTTTGACTTATGTAGTTCTGGAGATTCAATCTATACCCCTTGGCTCCATTGATTCTGGCCCTGTGGTGAGGAAGAACACAATGGTGGCAGAAACTACTTACCTCATAGCAAACAAAAAGTGAAGAAAGAAAGCCTGTGTTAGCTGGTTTTCTCCCTTCTCTCCTTTTATTCCAGTTGGATCCCTAGTCAATGTGATCATGATGAATACATGTTACTATTGATTTGCCAAAACTCACAGGATATACAACACCAGGAATGAGCCGTAATGTGAACTATGGACTTGGGGTGAAATGAGGTGTCCATGCAGGCTCACTGCATGTCACCATGTCACATGTATTCAGTCTTGTGGGGAATGATCACAGTAGGGGCCTTGTGCATGTATGGGGCAGAGTGCCTAAGGGCCCTGTCACATGATCAAAGTACCCTGTCTACATGGTGATCAAAATACTCTATTGTGATCACATGATCAAAGTTCCCTCTCCACATGCCCAAAATATCTTGTCCACATGATGACCACTTTATCAAAGTGCTCTTTGCACAGGGTGATCACATGATCAAAGTACCCATTTCACATGTTGATAAATGATCATAGTCCCCTGTTCATGTACCCCAAATATCTTGTCCATTTGGTGATCACATGATCAAAGTGCCCTATTTTGATCATGTGGTCAAAATGCCCTGTCCACATGATAAAAGTGCCATGTCCACGTTCTAATCACGTGATCAAAACCACCTGTCCACATGCTGATTAGAACATCCTGTCTACCTGTTGATCACGTGACCAAAACGCCCTCTTCACATGCTGATCAGGTGATTAAAAGGCCCTGTCCACATGATCAAAACACCCTGTCCACATACTGATCACGTGATTACACTGCCCTGTCCATGTGCTGATCTCATGGTAAAAACTCCTGTCCACATGATCAAAATGCCCTGTCCACATGCTGATCACGTGATTAAAAGGCTCTGTCCAAGTGCTGATCTTGTGATCAAAGTACCCTGTCCATGTGATAAAAGTACCTTGTTCACATGCCAATCACATGATAAAAGTAACCTGTCCACATGCCAATCACGTGATCACAATGCCCTGTCCACATGATCTAAAGGACTTGTCTATGTGCCAATCACGAGATCAAAACTCCATGGCCAAGTGATCAAAACACACTGTCCACTTGCTGATCACATGATCAAAAAGACCTGTACACATGCTGATCAGGTGAGAAAAGTACCCTGTCCATGTGATTAAACATCCTTTCCACGTGCTGATCATGTGATCAAAACACCTTTTCCATGGGCCAATCACGTGATCAAAGCACCCTGTCCACATTCTGATCACCTGATCAAAATGCCCTGTCCAAGTGCTGATCACATGATCAAAACACCCTGTCCACATGATCAAAATGCCATGTCCACATGCTGAGAAAGTGATCAAAACGGGCTGTCTAGATGCTGATTATGTGATTAAAACACTCTTTCCACATGCTGATCTTGTGATCAAAACATCTTGTCCACTTGTGATCATGTGATCAAAACGCCCTGTCCATGTGCTGTCCACATGATCAAAATGGGCTGTCCACATGCTGATCATGTGATCAAAACACACTGAGCGCATGCTAGCCACTTGATCAAAACGCCCTGTCCATGTGCTGATCAAATGATCAAAAGGGCTGTCCACATGCTGATCACATTATCAAAACGCCCTTAATCACATGATAAAAGTACCCTGTCCACTGGTGATCACGTGATCAAAATGCCCTGTCCATGTGCTGATCACATGATCAAAATGCACTGAGCATTTGATCAAAACATCTTGTCCACATGCTGATCACAAGATGAAAACACCCTGCCCATATGCTCATCACTTGATCAAAATGCCCTGTCCACGCGAAGTCCACGTGATCAAAACGCCCTGATCATGTGATAAAAGTGCCCAGTCCACGTGCTGATCACACAATGAAAACCCCCTCTCCATGTGATCAAAACGGCCTGTTCTCCTGATCAAAACATCATGTCCCCATGCTGATCACCTGATTAAAGCGCCCTTTCCACATGCCAATCACGAGATCAAAGTACGGCGTCCTCAGCTTGTCCTCAGGCTACGTGGCAATGGCCTCCTAGTTTTTGCCATTCATTCTCATGCAGAATGGGACTGATTAGTTAATTAATTAATTTCCAGACAAGAATCCTCATTTGACCTGGTGCCCATAATTCAGTGCTTGAACCTCTAATTTCCTGGCACTTTCTGGGCTTCTTAGGCATTATGTCTGTGAAGTGGGGGCCCTCATTTCCTGTCCCCCAGTGTGAGTCCAGGGGCATTTCTGTCTCTGGCAGCCCAATGTTTCCTGACATGTGACCAGGGAAAAGGGTATCCACCATTTGTGGTTTCCATAAATGCCTTCCCGATTCTGGAAGCTCACTCCTCTATTATTCATCTTCTATTGTCCCCTGAAAGAATGCCCAGTGTCCTGTCATGATAAAACCGGAAAGATAGGCTGACAAATAGAAAAGGTACTTTTCTCTCTTTGTCTCTCTCTCCCAACTGTCTGTTGTCTCTCCTGCCTATTTGTCTGACTCTCCTCCTTCCCACCTTCTCTTCTTCTCTTTCTCTTTGTCTCTGTCTCTCTCTTCTTCCCCATCTCTAGAGCGAAGCTCGCTGTTTAGTGTTTAAGCAAGACTGCATCAGCTTTGTCTCTCAGGTGTGAGATCCCTTCTAGTCCCTTTTAGTTTTTTTTTTTCCCTGCTTGTGGATTTTTTTTTTTAGAGAATGGACTTGCTTTTTCTGCCCCATCTGCTTTCTCCGAGTGCCAACCGCCAGCAGTCAGCTGTGCCCAGCCCTGGCGGGTCTGCAGCCCATGTTCTCCCCAGGACGTCCTCTGCCCAAAGAACCCTGGGCAGAGGCTCAGTGGGCCGGGGAATGGCCGGTTAGACCCTGCTCCTACCCCTGCCTCCCATGCCCACCTGCCCATAAACCCCGGAGGAAAGAGGAAGGTCATGTTCACATCCCATTGTCTCAGCCTGGGAGCCTCGCCAAGAGAAAGCAGAGGTCCCTGGCAGTCACACCAGGCACCCCTCGGGCATCTCAGAACCATCTTGTGATTTCCCTTCTTTCTCCTTTGACCTGGGAGGGGGATGTGCTCTCTGGGTGTAAGCAGAGGACACACGTAGGAAGGGACCAAGTACTGCCATGCCTTTTTCCTCCTTCCAGCAGCCCTGGAATGTTCTGGGGCTCATGCTATAAGACAGCGTCACCAGCTCTACATGCCACATGTCCCCTCGGTGCTGTGTGTGAACCTCTCCCCTCTCCAGCCCTCCCTTAGAGTCACCCCAGCCTCTAGCATTTCTGAGACTTGACTGACAGCTGATGTGCACGTGTCAGCCCTGCCCAGTCCTGAGGAGTGCGGGCTGCTCTCCACCTGATCCTCATCATCCACCCTGTGACATAGATGTCTCGAGGTCAATTTATGTATTAATTTGTCACTTACTGCATAATATTTAGCACCTCGATTTAAAAAACACAACAAATAAGCCAATCCTATAAGGAATTGATTTTCCACATCTGTTCATGAAGACATAAAGCTAAGTTTTGCTACTTAAAAAGCCTTCAATGCAAGTATACTCTCAAATTTCTAGGCTTTTCTATCAAAAGATTTTATAGACCTGATCCCCAAAGCCTGGCTACTCATCTTCTGCCTCCAAGCTCCAAAGACATTGATCACCTTTTAAGATCGCCTCTAATGTTCAACTCAAGACAACATGATGGGGTTATGTGCCTCTTGCACACATCAGCTCTGTACCAGCCCTTGGGAGAGATGGGGAAGGTCACGGAGCCCGAGAACCACAGCTCTGCATAGAAGTCACCACCTGAGCCAGGAAGCTGGGTTCTGCCCCAGAGATGGGGTACTGGGCTAGTGCAGAGGCAAGGAGACTGGACTCTCCCTTGGGAAAGGAGAAGCTGAGCCATGAAGGATGGAAGGGATCTGATCAAAGGAAGTAAGGGGAAGAGCATTATGGAGGAGCAAAGGCAGGCTGGGAGAGAGCTTAGTTTGTCTGCAGCACAGGATGTTTGAGGGGCACAGCTAGGAAGAAAGGCTGAGAAGGCGTGAATGGGTAGTATACTCAAGAATATAGTGGGCGTGGCATGACCATTCCAAAGCTCTTTACACATGCACTAATTATCCCTCCAATCTTCACAACCTTCCTTCCCATTGGCTGCCACAGGGGCCATCAGACAACAGAAAAGTGAAAACTCAGGAAATGAAGACAATCTGCTCTAGGGATCAGGAGATCCGCAGGAGAATCAGAATGAGAACTCAGACATTCTTGCCCCATGACCAGGACCTCAGTCCTAAGCCATACTGGAAGATCACCACATGAACAGTATTTTGATCACATGATCACCCGTAGATAGGACATGTGATCATGTGATCACCACTATGGACAGGTTACATTGACCACGTGATCACCACGTGGACAGGGCACTTTGGTCATGTGATCACCATGTGGACAGGGTATTTTGATCCTGTGATCACCAAGTAGACAAGGTATTTTGTTCATGTGGACAGGGTACTTTGATCATGTGGTCACCATGTAAACAGGGTATTTTGATAATGTGATCACCACATGAACAGGGCACTTTGATCACATCATCACCATGGGAACAGAGTATTTTGACAGGTGATCACCATGTGCACAGGGTATTTTAGACAAGGCATTTTGTTCACGTGGACGGGATTTTGACCAAGTGATCACCATGTGAACAGGGCACTTTGATCATGTGATCACTATGTGGACCCTGCCCTTAGGTCAGATGGATACCACATGAATGTCACATGGACATGGCATTTTGGTCACATGAACACTGCACTTTGATCTCGTGTTTGCCACATAGACATAATGCTTCGGTTATGTGGACTTGGCACTTTGACTAGATTACTTACAGTTTTCCTTCAATTTATAAGCAATTCCTAAGATGAACAATATGGTAAATCTTTGTTCTCATTCTCAATTGAATTCCTGGGTGTGGGACTGCTGAGATAAAGAATGTGAAATGTTAATACTTTTAATACACATTATTGTTCTCTAGAAAATTTGTATTGTTATGTATTCCTAGTCAGAGCATATAGATATTGCTTTCTTGTCTTTGCTGTGGGAAAATTATATTTGTTCTTTTATCTTGTTTTATTTCATGTTCATTCCTTTTTACTATGTTTCATTTTGCTTTGTGTTTGAGTAAGGGCCTCACTGTGTAGCCCAGGCTGCCCAGGCCTGTCTTGATCTTACAATCCCCCTGCCTCAGCTTCTTGCATGCTGGGAAACACAGGTATGGGCCATCACACCTGGCAATGTTGGTTGCTTTCACTTCCATTAAAAAATGTCACTTGTACACTGGGCACCTGAGGCAGACACCAATAATCCTAGCTACTGCAGAGGCTGAGACTTGGAGGACTGAGTTTCAAAGCCAGTGCAGGAAGAAAAGCTTTCAGACTCCATGTCCAATTAATTAACAAAATGCCAGATAGAAGGTGTGGCTCAAGTAGCTCAAGCTCTGAACAGAAAAGAAATAGCAAGAGGCCCTGAGTTCAAGCCCCAGTATTGGTCCACCTACACCCCTCCCCCCACCACCATGTCACTTGTATTCAGTTGATGTCTCACTGTGAAATACAGACACTGGGTCTGAGGAACGCCATCTTGTCCCTGCCACCATCTCGACTTTCCATAAAACTCTAGGGATGAAATAGGTCATTCTTTGAATTGCAGATGTGTCCTGTTGTTTAGCTCCAGAAAAGTCTTGTTCCAGGGAAGCCTTGTCCTAAGGCCCTAATTGTTCCTCACTAGCCTTGCTTTTCTTGGGTAAAATTCTCCATAGGGCTGGGCTGTGACTTAGTGTGTGAAGCAAACACAGGCCCTGACTTCAAATTCCCATACCTCCTAAAAAATAAATTAATTAAATCAAGACAATTTATCTTATTGTTTGTCATATGACTGCATTCCATTTAGCCTTTCCCCATTCCCACCTAGGTATAAATCACTCATTATGAGTGAAATGATGGGAAGTGTGGGTTTGGAGCCAGTTTGCCTATAGTAAATAGGCAGGTAAATAGGAGGTAAGTTTATGCAGTCCACAGCTCAACAAATCCCACTTCTTTGTACAGTGTGACCTGACAATTCCATGTTGCTTAGGGTTCAGTCCAGTAGGCCCTAGCTATGGGAGAGTTCATGTTATTGCTTGGATTTTATTCAAATTCCCATAACTTTCACTGGAGCTGCTCTGGGGATATCCTCAAGTCCACCTCTCCCCGCTGCCTATACTTCTATGGTCACTTCTGGACCCTCACAGATTGATTCTTACCTCTCTCACAGGGCTGTGGATAGACTGGTGCTCTGGAAGACAAGAGCCACCGTGTCTGTCACTGGTAGCATTGCATCATTGGACAATCATCATCTCTCTGGGCCTCCATTTCTTCAGATAGAAAATGGGATGCTTGTTTAAAAATATCCACCTCCTAGATGAGGATATGATGAAAGGTTGTCTAATGTAATATAGGTAAATCAGCCCCTTAATGCTCACTTTTTCTTTCTTTCTTTTTCTTTTCTTTTTTTGGTACCAAGACTGGAGTTTGAACTCAGGCCCTTGAGATCTTTTCTTGCTACTTTGCTCAAGGTTGGTGCTCTACCACTTGAACCACTCCTCCACTTCTGGCTTTTTGCTAGTTGGAGGGAGATAAGAGTTTCTCAAATTTGCCTGCCTAGGCTAGCTTCAAACGTAGATCCTCAGATCTCAGCCTGCTGAGTAGCTAGGATTACAAGCATGAGCCACAAGTGCTCAGCCTCCTTGACTTCTCTTTTTTGTGTGGAGACTACTGGCTGGCGAGAGTAGATGGGGACACAGTGAGTCCTCCACCAGGCTTCCTATGCCTCCAGCCTCCCTCGATCGAAGCTTCAGACATAGAACATTTGACAAGGACACGTAGTTACTTGAAGGAGGGTCATAGTTACAGTGGAGGCTAGCATAAAGCTGTGGGCGGCCATGTCTGCACTGGGCCTCTCGCAGGAGGAGGCTGCTGCCTGCCTGTTCTCATACTCCACCCTCACCAGGAGCGCTGCTGCAGGCCTGGAGTAGCACAACGGAGCAAACTTTGTTTGCTTAAACATCTGACTCATCACTCAGAGCCCCAGGTTTCTGAGCTTGTCTCAGACTTTAAAGAAAAGGGAGGTGGTAGAGTAGAAATAGGATCCTTTTACCATGGAACATTTCCTGAGGGGTTATTTTCTGACTGTTAATGCAGACCTAGGTGGTTATTTTAAAGGTGGCCAGAGCGAATGCTTCAACAAGAAGCTCAGCTGTCAACCCATTACTCACTCAGCCAAGGACAGTGACCCAAGACATGACATGAAGGCGAAGGTATTCTGAAAGCCACCTGCAGGGAAGGAACCAGGGCTCCAGGGTTTCTCTGCAGACAGAAGGTCTTCTTCAAACATTTGCTCTGCAGACTGGGGATTTTTATTGTTGGTAGGAAGCCATTCACTAGACCTGAGCCTGGCAACTGTGTGGAGATTGGTTTCAACTGGAATGACATTGGAAACACCGATGGCATTTGCATGAGGTGGATGGTAGAGCCTCTGAATGCCAAAAGGAATTTGAAAACCAACCTCCCTGCCCCATCAGTAAGGGCTGGGGGATACGATTAAACAAGGTTAGCAAACAGTGGCCCACAATAAAAAATCCAGCCTGTTGCTTCTTTGTGTAAATAAAGTTTTATTGGTGCACAGACATGCTTGTTTTTAAAATAAATTTAAGGTTAATAAATTTTAAATAAATTTTAAAATACTCATTTGTGCTAAAGTGGCAGGGTGGAGAGACTATAATATGCATATATACATAGATACACACATATATGTATATGTACATGTATTTACACATATATTATAGTACATATATAGTCTATATATACATACAAATTATATATTATAGTTTATAGTACTGTCATAACAGTGTCACTTTTTTTTTTTTTTTTGCCGGTCATGGGTCCTGAACTCTGGGCCTGGGCACTGTCCCTCAGCTCTTCAGCTCAAAGCTAGCGCTCTACCACTGGAGCCACAGCACCACTTCCGGCTTTTTCTGTTTATATGGTGCTGAGGAATCGAACCCAGGGCCTCATGCTTGCAAGGCATGCACTCTACCGCTGAGCTAACTTCCCAGCCCCAGTAGTGTCACTTTCTACCTACAGCAAAGCCTACACTACAAAATACTGATGATTACAAAGAAAAGAAAAAATTCTATACCATGTAACTCAGTATGTATATGTATATATATATATATATATACGTATATACGTATATACGTATATACATATATACATATATACATATACACATATATACATATATACGTATGCCAGCTGCTGCACTAAGGCACATCACACCCTTCCAGAAATGCAACCCTATCTTCACTACTTAGCCTAGGGATACTCTCTCATCTTCCTGTCAAGATGTTCTCAAGCCAGCATCTTGCACGCAGGAAAGAGACCAGCTGAGGAGCTGCAAGTGCCTGGTCCTGGGCCCCAAGGCCCTTCAGAGCTGACAACCCAGGGCCTGCCCAGCAGCCTCAGGAAGACGGGGGTGGGGGGGAGGCCCGGTGGCTTGCCAGTGCAGAGGGCACCAGGCCTTGACTTACTTTTCAGGCCAGCTCCTCTCTGCTGTAGACCCTCCCTGGGTTCATTATAGAGCGCATTTCAGGTAACAGAAGAGGAAACAAAGCCCTTACTTTGAAGTAGCTAAATTAACTTCATACGGCTGCATTCACCAAGTACCACAAATAGACTGGCAGATATACATTCATTTCTGGAGCCACGAATCAAAAAGGAAAGGTGTGGTCAGGGCATGTTCCTTCTCCCCGCCCCCCACCCTCTGCACTCCAAAGATCCTGGAGGAGGATCTGCACCAGGCTTTTCTCCTAGTTCCAGAACTTTCTTGGCTTACAAATGGTATTTTCCCTTTGGCTTCACATTGTCTTCTTTCTGTGGATGTCCCCGTGTCCAAATGGCCCACAGTTGAACTCATAGTAGTAACTCTTTCTACCCACAAAAAAAAAAAAGCCTACACCACAAAATGCTGATGATTACAAAAAAACAAGAAGAAAAAAATTCTATACCATGTAACTCAGTAAAAGTGTTTCAACCTCTCTATCCATGCTGTCATCTGAGTTACTGAAGCCTTATGAGAGCCTTTTGCAAATTAGAAGACTGAGTCTAGGGTATTTGATTTCTTCAGTGGTGAAGGAGTGTTCAAACCCCAGTCTAGGTGCTCCATGCCAGTTGCTGTCCAATTGTTGCCTAAGAACCAGTGACACCAGGTTGACATGGGGACTTGCCAACAATGCCAGCTTGAAGCTCCAAACTCAGGCCCCTAGGTCAGAAACACTGACAAAAGCCTATGACTCCCACAAGCACAAGCAGCTTGCCTGTCCTGGACACAAGGCTGCATGCCCTTATGTAAATTATTTAGCATGATTGTGGCAGGCAAAACGTTGTTTTCCCTACGATGCCCAAGTGCGTAACCTCAGCCTTCTGAATATACTATCTTCCACGGTCAAAGGCATTTAAACTCATAGGTGGGGGGATTGCTTTGTTCTCCATGCAGCTTCAATACAATGTCTAAAGTCTTCATAGGAGAATGAGGTTCACAGAAAGGTCAGCTAGAGAATGTAGTGATGTAGTTCTGGAGAATTTTGAAGAGGAAAAAAAGGGGCTGACAGCCCAGGAATGCAGGTGGCTCTGGAATCTAGAAAGGCAAGGAAACAGAATTTCTGCTAGAGCCTTAAGAGGGAGCCGAAGACTGACAACATTTTGACTTTACTCCAAGGAGGAAAGAAATCAATTGCTTTGGTCCACTGCATTTGTGATCATTTGTTAGGCCTACAAAGGGACATCCACACAAAAACCTTCTTTGGGAGACACATTAAAATGTATTGATCTATGCAAATATGTAAAATCAAGCTGCAAAAGCTGATGCCCAGAGTCACCTTGTTTCTAGAAGCAGAGCTTTGAGCTGCAGCATCAATAGGCTAATCACCTAAAGACCCATCCACCCAACTAACGTCAGCATCACCCTCTCCCACAAGGAAGCAGGTGAAGGTTTAAGACAATGTGGATTCTGTTCCAAACATCCTGGCAGGTTTCAGTTCTTACAAGCTCCCGCCAGGAGATACTATGGGGTGGCTGAGGGTAATGAGTGGCGAGTTATGGATGTCCATTTCTAGAGTTCACTGGTGCACTCAGGGTTGCCTTCTGCATTTAGAGCTCCAGGCAGGGCTTTCAAAATCCAGCAGGCTCATATGGGTGCTGTGCCACAGAGGGTGGACTCCATGTCACCCAGGCTGCAGAACCAGGCGCCTGTCTAGCTGTTAGGTGGCTCCACTCTGAGGCAGCTGGCTCATGCACCTGTGTTTGAAAACAACTGTTTGAAACCACTGCTTGAAAGCAAACTGCTCTTCAGCAAACCACCTCCGCCTCAATTCTGATTTTGTGTAGGCTTGGCATCATTGCTGGGAATCCACTGACCACCTCTTTTTTTCTCCTCACCTTTCGGAGACCTCAAGCACGCTAAAACCTGACACAACCATCATTCTTTGGGCCAAAGCAGCTGTGAGCCCTGGGAAACTGAGCAGTGGGCTCTGAGCTGCCCACTATAAGGTCATGGCTGGGCCCAACACCATCTTCTCTTGTTCTCTGTTCAAGCTTTTGTCTCCTGATGACACACACCTTTGGTGAGAATTCCATCACCCCTTGCCCTGGAGGACAGAGTACCACAGCCTTTGGGTAAGGTTGACTGCTCAGTGTGGTCATAAAACATAAATAAAACTACTAAGGCCTTGGGGCAGCCATTGGCCATGGGCCGACCTTTCTCCGGAACCCTGTTAGCTAGCTAGCAGCCTGGAGGTCTGCAGGGTGACCTCAACTCCTTGTCTGACTCCAGCCCACCACACCCTGCTCCACCCTCCATGAAGCTCCCATTAAGAAATCTGGTTTTATGACATCAGCATGATTAAACTGACCTAATTTCTCTCAGGCTGGCAGAACCAAGAGTCCCACTCAACACAGAAACCCATTCTGTGCTTCTCAGCCAAGTCATCCAGCTTTTTTTTTTAAAGCTCTCTGACTTGCTCTGAGAGCAGAAGAAACAGGGGGTGCAGCTGCCGCGACGCCCACATGCTCTGCTCTGATTCCCAGAGAGGGGGAGGGGGATGCAGACATTTTCAAAACAGCGAGTGTGGGGAGAGGGACAGGGAAATGCTGTGTCTCCACGCCTAAGTAGAGCTGGTGTGTTCAGTGTGTCCCTGGTGGACGGCACAGCATACTGCCTCATCAGTTGCTGAGCACAGGGCAGTGTCCACCTCCTCCTTACTTGTGGATTCCCAGGTGCACCTGGATTCTTCTGGCTTCCTAGCTCCTGCTTTCCCCTTTCCTCGTTTCATAGCCTTTCTACTGCCATATAAAAATCTCCTATTCATCCCTCAAAATTCTGCTCAGACTTTGATTCTTCCAAAATTCTTCCTCCTCCCCCAGTCAAACTTACTTTATTTTTATTGTGTGTGTGTGTGAGTGTGTGTGTGTGTGCATGTGTGCACACACCTATACTGGGGCTTCTCTTCTCCCCAAACTTCTCCTCTCCTTTCCTGCTCTCTCTTCCGCATAGTCTCATTTAGTAGTCATTTCACCTTAACTAGTCTGTTCAACTAGTCATCTCCTCTTAACTAATTCTTCAACTCTAGTTGAAGTGCTCACAAAACCTAGTCATTCTGATGAAGGCAGTTGCCTTAACTAGTCATCTTTTCTTAGCTTCTTAGCAAGTCCTTTGGCTTAAGGACTTATGTTAACTAGTTGATTGACATAAGGTCTCCTATAAACTAGTCATTGTGATGTAAGTGTTCATCTTAACTGTTTTATGTAAATGTTCACATTAACTAGCTATCTCCTCAAAAACTACTCTTCTTCACTAGTACGTTCCTCTTAACTAGTCATCTGGCTATGGACTCAAGTTAATTATTCATTTTGAGGTAAGTATTCACCTTAACTAGTTGTTTTCTAAGAAGACTCATTAGTCATTTTGAAGAAAGTATTCATACTAACTAGCCATTTTTAGGTAAGCACTCACGTTAAGTAGTTGTTTCTTAAGCACATTGACATTAACCAATGATTTTGGTGTTATTGTTCACATCAACTAGTATTTTGACATAAGCATTAATGTTAACTAGTTATTTTGTAAGCAAGCTCTTGTAAACTACATGGTTAGATGTAAGCACTCACATTAACTAGTTGTTTAGTAAGTAGACTCATATGGACTAATCATTTTGACCTAAGTAGTCATGTTAACTAGTCATTTCTTAGACTCCAGTTAACTAGTTGTTTTAACACAGAGCTAACATATTAACTAGTGGTTTTGAATACATGTTCATATTAACTAGCCATTTTGTAAGTAGATTCAGGTTAACTAATCTTGCTCGCATTAGTCATTTTGTAAACATACTCATGGTTACCTGTTTTAATGTAAGCCCTCACAATAACTAGTCATTTTGATATAAGCACTTATGTTAGCTAGTTATTTTAACATAGGTGCTCACATTGAGTCATTTTATAAGCAGACCATGTTAACTAGTTGTTTTGACATACACACTCACCTTAACTCACTCATTTCTATGTAAGCGCTCACATTAACTAATTGTAACAGAAGTGCTCATGTTACTTAGTCATTCTGATGTAAGCAATAGCCTTAAGTAGCCATTTCATATTAACTAGTCCTCCTAACAAGTCCTTTGGCTAAGGATTGTTGTTAACAAGTCATTTGATGTAAGCACCCACACCAACTAGTCAAAAAATTGTCATGTAAGGAGTCACCTTAAATAGGTCAGTGCTTTTGACTAGTCCTCTTAGCTAGTTTTCTTTTCTTCACTAGTCTTATTTTCTTAACTAGTTCTATTAACTAGTCATCTGGCTTAATGGCTTAATTAGCCATTTCATAAACGCTCATGTTAACTAGCTGTTTAGATGTAAACATGTTAATTGTTTTATGTAAGTGCCTACTTTTATCATTTCGTAAGTTAAATGGTGTTAACTTATCACTTTGACAGAAGCGCTCTTGGTAACTAGTTGTTTCATAAGCAGACTCATTTTTTATGTAAGTGCTCATGCTACATAGTGCTATAAAATAGGTGCTAAAGTTAATTAGTCGCTTCATAAGCAGACTCATGTTACTTAGTCATTTTGACTAAGTACTCACATTCACTAGTCTTTTTAAGGTAAGCTCTGACATTAACTAGTTTGACATAAGCACACGTTAGCTAGCTACTTAGTAAGCTGACATGTTAACTAGAAATTTAGATGTACCCCTGGTACCTAGTTATTCTGAAAGCAGATCTATGTTAACTAGCTGTTATAGTGTGAGTGCTCATGTTAACTAGTGGTTTTGATATAAGTGCTGTCATTAACTGTGTCTCCTTTTAACTAGTCCTCTTCACTAGTCTTATTTTCAACTAGTCCTCTGGCTTATGGACTCATTCATTTTGAAGTAAAATGCTCGTTAATCATTTCATAAACAGACTTATGTGAGTCATTTTGACATAAGTGCTCATGTTAATGATTTGAAGTAAGCATTAACTAGTTGTTTCTTGAGCAGACTCATGTTAATTAGATATTTTGAATTAAGCACTCATATTAACCAGTTGTTTTGTAGGCACACTCATTTTAACTACTCAGTTTGATATATGCACTCACATTAGCTAGTTGTTTTGTAATCACTCATATTAACTAGCCATTTCATCATAAGCACTCACATTAACTAGTCATTTCATAAACATATTCTGGTGAACTAGTTGTTTTAATGAAGCACTCACAATTGCTGGTTATTTTTTATGTAAGCTCTCATGTTAACTAGTTATTTTGTAACAATAGTCATGTTAACTAGTCATTTCATGAGCATACTCATTTCAACTAGTTGTTATAACATAAGCCATTATGTTTACTAGTCACTGTAAGGTAAACCCTCATGTTAACTAGTCATTCTGATGTAAGCACCTATGTTAGCTAATCATTTCACGTAGGTGTCCATGTTAACTAGTCATTTTGTTAGCAGACATGTTAACTTTTTGACGTATGTATTAACAACATTAACTAGCCATTATCTAGCTCACGTTAAGTAATATTCATAAGCAGGTTCATGTCAACTATTGCTCACACCAATTAGTTGTTTTGACATAAGCTCTAATACTAGCTGTTTTGATGTGTTGGCATTCACTAGTCATTTCTAAGGAGACTCATGCTAGTAGTTCTTTTGAAGTAAACATTTGTGTTAGCTATCCATTTTGACATAACCACTCAAGTTAACTATAGTAGTTTTCTAAGCAAGCTCATGTAACTACTAGATTTAATGTAAGTGCTCACATTAACTAGTCATTTTGGCATAAGCTGTGGCATTAGTCATTTTAACATAAGAGCTTGACTGAATGTTTTGTAAGCACTCATGCTAATTATTTGTTTTGACCTGAGCGTTTGCATCAACTAGCCATCTTGATGTAAGTGCTCATGTTAACTAGTTGTTTTGACCTAAATACTTACATTAATTCAGTGCTTCAATGTAAATGCTCATTATAATTAGTTGTTTTGTAAGCAGACATATGTAAACTAATAGTTTTAAGTGCTCAAATAAGGCGGTCTTTTTGTAAGCAGAATCATTCTAACTAGTCTTTTGAAGTAAGTGCTCATATTAATTAGTTTTTCTGTCATCAGTACTAACTTTGTTAGTCATTTTGTAAGTGGACTCACATTAACTAGTCATCTTGACATAGTGCTCATGTCAATTAGTTGATTTATATGCAGATTTATGTTAACTAATCATTTTCAAGTAAGCACTTGAGAACTGTTTTGACAAAAGTGCTTGTGCTAACTAGTCTTTTCATATTCTGACTCACTTTGATGTAAACTCCCACTTTAGTCATTTTGATATAGGCACACATGTTTACCAGATGTGTTGTGATGAAAGCACTCACATTAGTTGTTTTGTAAGAAGTCTCACGGTTTAGTTGTTTCTATGTAAGCACTCATGTAATCCAGTTGTTTTAATGTAAGCAATCACATTAACTAGTTATTTTGTAAGCATATACATGTTAACTAGACGTTTTAATATAAGCACTCACACTCTCTAGTCATTTTGTAAGCAGATTTGTGTAATTGTTTTGATGTGATTACTTGCATAATCATTTTGTAAGCAAACTCATATAAACTAGTCATTTTTATGTCACTAGTCACCTTAACTATTCCTCTCATCCTAACTAGTCCTCCTATTTTAGCTTGTTCTGTGAAGCCTGAACAAAATATAGCAATTTTAGGTTTGGATTCCATTTTGTCCGGGAAATGTGTCAGCAACTCCCCTTGATCCCCTTGAACCCAAATTCAAGGAACAACCCTCTACCGTAAACTCCACTAACTACCGCTAATCAGCAGGTAACAGGAAAAACCCAGAGTTCCAGATGTTCCTGCAAGTTAAAGACCACTTGGTCGTGGCTCAGACCATCTGCTTTAGCCAGTCATTTTGAAGAGCATCAACCCTATGAACCAGCCAATCCCCAGTACATGGTTAGTTCCTGCCACTGGTTACACTAATCATCTTTTAGAATTATTTTTTGATTTTCCCACGGTGTGATATGATTGATTAAGTGTTGCAATGATGCATAAAAGTCTTTAAAAACCCTATAAAAACCCTGCTTGAGGAAGGTTTGGGGCTCTCAACTCTGACCCAATGCGTCGGTGATGGTTGTGAGTCCAGGCTGGAGCTCGTAATAAATGACTCTCATGTGCTGACATAGGAATCGGCTCCTTGATGGTCTTTGGGGATCCTTATCTGGGCATAAGAGTTCTTTTATATTCTGGCTTAAAGACTCAAACACTCACATTAAGTAGTCATGTCATAAGCACTCACATTAACTAGTCGTTTTGATGTAAGGGCCAAGGCTGGACTCCACTTTCCTCAAGCTACAGCATCAGCTACATGCATGTCTGTCAGGTGCCTCCATTTAGAGGCAGCGGCTTCATGCACCTGCATTAAGAAACAAAAGCACAGCTATTCTTCAGCAAACCACGGCCACATGCCCCTCACCTGTGGTTCCTCAGATACCCCTGGCTGCTTCTGGCCTGCTGGTTCTTGCTTTTCCTCTTCCTTATCTTGAGTAGCCTTCCTGTTGCCTACCTAAGAATCTCCTATTCATCTCTCAAAAGACTGCTGTGACTTTGAGTCTTCAAAAAATCACGCCTCTTCCACCAAACTTACTATATGTATGTGTGTGTGTGTGTGTGTGTGTGTGTGTGTGTGTGTGTGTGTGTGTGTGTGTGTGTGTGTGTGCTTAGACTAAGGCTTGTGCTCAGGGTGCAGAGCAGAGTGCTCTTCCTTAGCTTTTTTGCTCAAGGCTGGAACTCTACCACTTGAGCCATGGCTTTACTTTCAGCTTTTTGGGTGGATAAGAGTCTCATGATCTTTTCTGATTGGGCTGGCTTTGAACCACAATCCTCAGATCTGAGCTTCCTAAATAGCTGGGATTACCGGCAGGTTTGAGTTGCCAGGGCCTGGCTCAAGATTACTTTCACAGGTAACATTCTCTCTTGTTCATGTGGGACTCTCAAAGGGTCATTCCCCAAACTGGAAACTTCCTCCTCATCTGGGTACTTCACACAATGAATTTGTATCTACTGCCCATTCCCACTTAGCTTCCTGGCACAAAGTGCTCTCACCCTTGATTTGGACTTTTGTGATATTTTGCAATCAGAATAGAGGAATTCTTTAGCATGTTCTGCAAAATAGGGTTTAAGGGCCTATCGAGTGCCTTCTGAAGCCCAGGTGCTGAGTATATCCTGGCACACCAAACAGCTGAAACCCAGCCCCTAGGACTACATTCCCTGGATGTCCTGACGTTGGGCTTGCGTTAGAAGAACAAAGGGACAGCTTCCCAGGGAGACACATTTTCTAGAGGTTATAAACAGGGTTCTCTGGGAAGGGGAGCTATGGGTCTGGACTCTTCAAGAGATGTGGCCTGAGTCTAGAACTTTGTCTAACATTTTCCTAAAGTCTATCTGTAAGCCTGTAGATGTCACCCTGGGGATTCTAGCCTCTAGCATGTGGCGTTCAGAGTCTACAAACTAGGTTGTAAGAGGACATTCTGCACTTGGGAGTTCCTCTAGGGACAAGCAAAGGGAGCCAAAGCAGATGGCTTCATCCTTTAGCTTATTCATATTCATATTATTATTAGTAGTGCTGTGGATCGAACCCAGGACCTTTTGCATGCTAAACTCATATTCTTCCACTGAGCTCATCTCCTAGCCTCCATCTTTAGTTTAATCTGACTGGTAAAAGCAACCTGCACCTCGTCAGGGGCTTTCCTATCAATAAACTTAATATTTCTCTACTCCTCTGCTCTCCTTTGCCCTGCTCTTCTTTCTCCTCCCCAGTTTCACTAACTAGTTAGCTCCTCTTAATTACTCCATTTCACTAGTCCTCTGACTTAAGTGCTCATGTTATCTACTCATTCTGACATAAACAGATGCCTTAACTAGTCATCTCATACTAAATTGTCCTCTTAACAAATCCTTTGATGCAAAGGTTCCTGTTAATTAATCATTTGATGTAGGTGCTCAGATAGACTAGTTATTTTTACATTAACTAGAGTGCTTTTACCTCTTTACTAGTCTTTCTTCTTAGTTTGCTTAAGTAGTCTTCTGTCCCAAAGACTCTTGTTAGTTTCCTAAGTAGACTTATGTTAACTAGCCATTTAGATGTAAATTAATCAGTGCTCACTTCAATCATTTCATAAGCTGAATTATGTTTTGTCATTTTTATGTAAGCTCTGACATTAACTAGTTGATTTGATGTCAGCATATTCGTTAACTAGTTGTATTGTTAAGCAAACTCTGATAATTAGTTGTTCATGGTAACTAGCTCTTTTGACATGAATTTTAATTAAGTAGCTGTTTTAAGGTAAATGTTCATGCTAACTAGACTTCTCATGTTAGGCTTATGTTAGTCATTTTTACATAATTGCTCATGTTAATTAGCTATTTTGAGGTAAGCATTCACATTATCTAGTCATTTCCTAATTGATGTTAACTAGTCATTTTGTGATAAATGCTCATATTAATTAGTTGTATTGCATTTATATTAACTAGTAATTTCCTAAGTTGACTCATTCATTTCAATGAAAGACTCATGTTAACTAGCCATTTTGAGGTAAGCATTCATGTTAACTAGATCTTTTCTAAGCAGATTGGTGTTAACTAGTAATTTTGAGGTAAGCACTCACATTAACTAGTGGTTTTAACAGACTAACCAGCCATTTTGACATAGTACTCATATTAACTAGTCATTTTATAGGCAGATTGAGTATAGCTAGTAATCTTAACATAAGCACTCACATTTACTAGTCATTTTGACATTAGTGCTCAAGTTTGTCATTTTGGAAGCAAACTCAGATTAACTAGTTGTTGCAATGTTAGCACTCATGTTAAAATAGTTGTTTTGATGTAAACGCTCACATAACTAGTCCTTGAAAGCACTTAAGTAGTCATTATATAAGTACTCACATTAATAACTTTGAAAGCAGACTCGGGTTTATTAGTCATTTTGATATAAAGGCTTACATTAATGAGTCATTTTGTAAGTATACTCATATTAACTAATTGTTTTAACATATGCCCTCATATTAACCTAGAGATTTGATACGAGCACTTACGTTAACTAGCTGTTTTGATATAAGTGCTCAGATTAATAACTAGTCATTTCATCAACAGACTCCTATTAATTTATGTTTCAATGTAATCAGTCATATTAACCAATCATTTTGATGTAAGAGCACATGTTTGCTAGTCATTTTGTAAGCATATTACTGACAACTAGTTGTTTTAATGTAAGCCATCATGTTAAGTAGTCATTTTGATGTAAGCACTTCTGTTAACTAGTAGGTTTGAAGTAATTACTCAAATTAATTAGCAGTTTCATAAGCAAACTCCTATTAGCTACTTGTTTGCATTTATGTTAACCAGCTGCTTTTACCTGAGCACTCATGTTAACTACGTGGTTTGACACAAGTGCTCTCATTATTTCGTCACTTCATAACCACACATATTAGCCAGTTGTTTTGATGTAAGCACTCATGTTGTGTCATTTTGAGGTAAACGTTGACATTAACTATTTTGGCAAAGCTAGTCATTTTGTAATAAGACAAAAGTACTTACATTAACCAGTCTTTGTTATATAGATCATGTTAACTAGTAATTTTGACATAACCATGTACTTTAATTAGTCATTTTGACATAGGCACTTACATTAACTAGTTGTTTCCAAAGCAGACTTGTGTTAACTAGTTGCTTTGATGTGAATGCTCTTTAGTCAATTTGATATGAGTGCTTACATTAACTGGCTGTTTTAATGTAAGTGCTCACATTAACTAGTCATTTCATTAGTGTACTCATGTATTTAGTCCTTTTGATGTAAGAATTCACTATAGTCACTTTGTAAGCAGGCCCATGTTAACTATTCATTTTGGGTATGTTAACTAGCCACTTTGTAAGCAGACTCGTGTTAACTAGCAATTTAAGTGTTTATATTACCTAGTCATTTTGATGTAAATGCTCATATTAACTAGTTACAGTCTATTAACTAGTCCTCATCACTAACCTCATCACTGCTATTAATGAAATCTCGGCTGATTAACTCATGTTTACTATTTATTTTAGGTAAGCACTCACACTTACATTTTTGAAGTAAGAGCTCACATGGTTGTAGTAGCTAGTCATTTTGATGTAAGCACTCTTTGTTAACTAATCATTTCCTGACTCATATTAGTTGTTTTGATTTAAGCAGTCATGTTAACTAGTCATTTTGTAAGCGCATTGGTGTTAATGACTAGATTGAACGGAAGCACTCACTTTATCTAGTTGTTTTGTAAGCAGACTCACATTAACTATTCATTCTCATGTAATCACTCATTTTGTAAGCATACTCATTAATTAGTTACTTAAATGTGAGCCTTCACATTAACTAGTTATTTTGATGTAAGGTCTTAGGGTAAGTAATTGTTTGACATAAAAATTCACATTATCTAGTTGTTTTGTAAGCAGATTCATGTTAACTAGCCGTTTTCACATTAGCATTCATATTCACTGCTGGTTTTGATTTGAGTGCTCAGGTTCACTAGTCATTTTGACATAAATGTTCGTGTTACATATTTGTCTCATCTTAGTCCTCTGGAGATGAGCAAAGGAAGCCAAAA
This sequence comes from Dipodomys merriami, assembly GCF_024711535.1. Classification (NCBI taxonomy): domain Eukaryota; kingdom Metazoa; phylum Chordata; class Mammalia; order Rodentia; family Heteromyidae; genus Dipodomys; species Dipodomys merriami. The sequence continues at coordinate 44,266,665 of NW_027206512.1, read as the reverse complement.
GCAGAAAGCTTCATCCTTTAGCTTTTTCATTTCACTATTGCTGTTGTTATTATTGCTGTTATTATCGATGCTGTGGACTAAATTTAAGGCCCATTGCATACTAAGCTCAGATTCTTCTATTAAGCCTCTCTCCCAGCCTCCATCTTTAGTCTAAGTTACCTGTTAAAACAGCTTGCAACTCCTCCTCGTAGGGCTTTCCTGTCTATAGGCTTAATTTTCCTTCTCTCCTTCCCATGCACTCTCCTTTCCTCCCTCCCTCCTTTCCTGTACACACACACACACACTCTCTCTCTCTCTTTTTTCTTGTCATTCTACCATCCCACTATGTGCCTAACTCTCAGCCAGCTCTGTAAATCTGAGTGTAGGAGTACTAAATAAATGTTATGATCCTTCCTAGACTTGAATGTTCATGCATCTGCAAGTTTGTTTTTTGGGGGGGAGGAGGTCCAGTCGTGGGGCCTGAACTCTGGGCCTGGGCGCTGTCCCTCAGCTCTTCAGCTCAAGGCTAGCGCTCTACCACTTGAGCCACAGCGCCACTTCCGGCTTTTTTTCTTTTTGTTTATGTGGTGCTGAGGAATTGAACCCAGGGCCTCAGGCATGCAAGGCAAGCGCTCTACCACTAAGCCACCTTCCCAGCCCGCAAGTTTTCTTTTGAGCAGAAGGATTTTAGGTTTGAAACTTAAGGCCTAATGTAGCCTTTACCAATATTCTAAATCCTCTCAAGTTTTTGACTGACCCTGTTTCATTGCAATGCCAATGTCGGGTGTCTGATCTAGAGAAGAAAAATTGTGTTCTGGTTTTGGTGGTGCCTTTAATTAAATGAATTTGAGCCTCTCTAGGTCTCAAACACCCAGTTAAAAGGATTCCATTTTGTAGATTTCTTAGGCCTCCCCTGCTCTCCTCTGCTAGCCCTGGGCAACCAGACAAGTGGCATTTCCTCCAAGGTCTGCCTTGATATAAGTAGGCGGTGGAAGGTTTTGTTTTTCTGCTGCAGCTGGAATTGGTACATGGCCAGTGAGCACACCTCTGCCCACCTGTAGTGCACTTGGATGCCCCACCCCTATTGGATGAACCATGGACATGCTGTGGGACAATTTTCCAGGCTTTCTGAGACCTCTGTCCTCCAAGCCTACAAGTTGAACACCATCAGTCTCAGACTTGTCCCTTTCTCTGGTGCTTCTCAACCTGGCTTCTAAACTCGATTGTCATGAACTAGGTATGTGAACCCCTCTGTGTGTTAGATTGCTCTCTGGTTTTAGGGCCCAACACATAAGCCCCAGCTTCCAATTCCTGTATAGGAGATCAGTAATCATAACTTCATAACCAGTGGAATTCAGTTCCTTCGTTCCTTCGTTCCTTCCTTCCTTCCTTCCTTCCTGCCTTCCTTCCTCCCTTCAATCTTTTCTTTCTTTCTTTCTTTCTTTCTTTCTTTCTCTTCCTTTCCTTCCTTCCTTCTTTATTCTTTCTTTCTTTCTTTTTCTTTCTTTTCTTTCTTTCTCTTTCTTCCCTTCCTTCCTTCCTTCTTTCTTTCCTTCTTTCTTCCTTTATTACTTCTTTCTCTTTTTCTGTAGGAAATATTTGTTTTGGCTCATGGTTTCAGGCTGTGATTGTGTGGTCCCATTGTGTGGACTCTTCAAAGTCACATCCTCCTACTGGCTCCACCTCCATAAATCCCATTCAGCTATATACTCATCAATGGATTAACCCACCAATAAAGCTCCAACCAATCCATAGCACCACTAGCTGGGGAGGCTCAATTCTTAGGGCTACTAGCTATGTTATCCTGGGCCAGACATTGAGCCTCCCTGCTCCTTGAGTTCTTCGTCTATGTGTAGGGAATAATGTTGTGGGGTTAGTGGGTGTCTATACACTTAAGTGCTTATCACAAAGAAAGTACTCAGTAAATCCTTATTGTTGGTATTGTTATTTTTTTTTTTTTGGTCCGGTCCCCACGCCCGAACTCTGGGCCTGGGCGCTGTCCCTCAGCTCTTCAGCTCAAGGCTAGCGCTCTACCACTTGAGCCACAGTGCCACTTCCGGCTTTTTTCTTTTTTGCTTATGTGGGCTGAGGAATCGAACCCAGGGCCTCAGGCATGCAAGGCAAGCGCTCTACCACTGAGCCATCTTCCCAGCCCTGGTATTGTTATTCTTAAGTTGAAGCATGTGAGCATGTCTATAACTCTAGCCTGAAGCAAAGGCAAGAGACCATTTGTGTCAGCCTTCTTAAGATATATAAATTATACTATACTATGAAGATGTTGAAAGTAATTTGTGATTGCCATTTGCTTTATTCCTTTAAAGGAAGTCAAATATCTTAGGGAACCCCTAGGTTGGAAACAAGCTTAAGTTTCAGCTGGAGTGCTTTTTTTAACTCTAATTTACCATTGGAGACTTGTTGACTTCAATCCTTCCAGAGGAAAATCTTTCTTTCTTCCTGCTTAAAAAAAAAAAATCTGTTATATATCTTGTTGTCAAAAGTCCACCAAAGATGGGTTTTGAGCAGGAGAGGATAGAAAGCAAGAATTAGTAATTTAACTGTTGTTATTTAGAATAGAAAGAAGAGAGTGAAACTAGTGGCCACATGCACATTTGTGATTTCAATCAGCCATGTCACTCTAGTCCTTGATTGTCACAGGAAACCAAGACTTGCCCACGTGAAACAGCGCCCAGGTATACTGGAAGACAGTGTTGTAGGAGAAAAGTATGAGAGTCATGGTCATTTCTACTCCCTCCTTCCATGAACTTGACCACCCCTGTGTCAGACTCAGTTTCCTCATCTGTACAATGGAATCGTAACTAATTCGTTGTGAATATTAAATGGAATGGTGTGTGGAAGGTACCTGGCAAAAAAAGCACTCATTTATCTGAATTATTTCTAGTTGGTCTGAAGACACAAGATGAGAGGCCTACGGATAAAAACTGAAAGGGGAAGTTGGTAAGTAGCCTATACATCCGTGCTGTTACCCTGGGCTCCTAACTTGTTCAGAGACAGCACCAGTGTTTCAGAAGGATCACAGAATTCTGAAGGGAAAAACATAAGGAACTTCCCACAGAGGCCTTGGAGGTTAGCTCCACCCTTCCCCTCCCAGAACCACCTTGTCAGTGTCTCATCAGTGATGACAGTCACCAGGTGATCCTTGTACAATGCTCCTACACAGGCATTGTCTCATTTTGTTCTCAGTTGTAATGACTCTGTGGGATGGTAGATTACAGGTTGTTATCTCCATTTGCTGGTGTGGAAATTGAAACTCACGGAGGGAGATCAAATGAGTAGTCCAGATTCACACTGCTCATCAGGGGAGAGAAAGGATCCACACACACTCATGAATCCAGACCCCATAATCCTTGTGCCCCTGTGTGTTCCCAGGCCTGGAATCATGGCTCCATTTGAGATCTAAATTATTCACTTTAATTCTGGCCCTATCTTTTCAGTTCCTTACAGAGTTATCTACTTCAAGAAGTATCCTAAATGTCAACACTATTTTGTTTGTTTTTATTGTAGATGAATTTGTGTGGTAATAAGAGTATTAGAGATCTTTATGAATACATACACACGTATGCATCTTGAATGTCTCCCAGAGGCCTATGTGTTCACGGCTTGGCCCTCATGGACGTGCTACTGGGAGGAGATACAACGTCTAAGAGATGGAGCCTAGTGGAAGGTGTTCAGGTCATTGGGTACATACCCCTCGGAAGGACTGTAGAACTGTTCCTTCTTTAGCCTCCTGGTGCTGAGGGGAGTGGCTATCATATGACCCCACCATCCCATCATACACCCCCCACTAAAGACCTACAATGAGTCCATTTGATTGAGAGCTCCAAAGCCAAGAGTCAAAATAAACCCTTTATTTATAAGTTGATCATCTGGAGGTTTTTGTTCCAGTGGTGCAAAGCTGACTAACAAAATATACATATATTTCTTTTTTTTTTCATAAGTTTTGTCTGATAGCCCAGAAGTACATTCATGCTAACCATGGTAGCTCATACCTGTAATCCCAGCACTTAGAAGACTGAAACAGGAGGCTGGTGAGTTCAATACTAGCTTAGAAATAGGAGAAAAGGGAGCAGGAGGGATCAAAACTACAAATGCATTGAAGGGTTATAAGCAGTTTAGCTGTCTTTAAAAGGTACAATAGAGACCTTAAAAAATAAATATATTGGGGCTGGGAAGGTGGCTCAGTGGTAGAGTGCTTGCCTTGCATGCCTGAGGCCCTGGGTTCAATTCCTCAGCACCACATAAGCAAAAAGAAAAAAGCCGGAAGTGGCGCTGTGGCTCAAGTGGTAGAGCGCTAGCCTTGAGCTGAAGAACCGAGGGACAGCGCCCAGGCTAGTCACCAATGGCTCAAGCCTGTAATCCTAGCTAATCAGGAGGCTGAGACCTGAGGATTTAAGTTTAAAGTCAACTAGGGCGGGAACCTCTATGAGACTCTTCTCTCCAATTACCATCCCCCCCCACTCCAAAAACAAAAGCCAGAAGTAGAGCTGCGGCTCATGTGGCCTAGCATGGAGAGTGGCCTTCTGTCCTTGTCCTTGAGCCTCCTGTAAACATGAAAAGCGATGCTATCGGGAGCCTCATTTCCAGAAGCAAAGCTTTAATTTTTGTCTGTATTTATTGGAAACGCTCAAGCAGCTCTATTGATATGGCAGGATTTTCAACTTACATATTTTTTCCTACCAAAATGTACCACCGTTTGGAGAGATGATCAAATCCAAAGTGTTGGTCAGTGTGTACAGGTATGGACCTAGTTTTAGTATCATCATTTCAGCGAACAAAATGGAAACTTGCAGTGCTTCATCCTCAAAGCAGCTGGGAGGCGCCATTTTTCTTGGTGGTGGGTCTCTTGGAGATGGTTGGGCCAACAACAGCCGTGTGCCTGGATCACAGCCATGTGACAAGGACATAAAATATCTCTCCTACTCAATGTTCACAGCCTCAGTAGAAAGCTGGCTTGCTGCTTGGGAGGTAGGGCAGCTCAGGTGACCAGTTGGGTTGTCATAGCTACCTGCTTTGGTGCTTTGTGTTCTTTCTGCTTCCTTTTCATCTGGCATCATCAGCTAAGTCATGCTCTCTCTATTAGCCAAGCTACCTTCCTTGGTCATGGAAGGGTCATGGGCCCTGATAGCTTACATTCTCATCCCTGGTCCAATCAGCTGTGACAGGGGAACAAGACCACATGACACAAGCTTCAACGAGAAAGGAACCAAGATGGACGTCCAGAGGCCTCTCAGGAGGGGCTGCACTAATACCCAGGTGTTTTGCATGCTAGCCAGGCTGTACCTGGAAAATATATTTTGCTGAAACCTCTATCAGGAAACTTCTTAGAATTTCCAGCCTGAGGGAGCCACTTAGATGCATTCAAGTATAAGGTGTTTCTCAGAGAAAAATAAATGGCCCAAACTAAAGCACACTTCCGGTTGTCAATTTTTTTTACAAACCCTCCTGGAACTTACTGACAGTTGTTGACGATCGATATGGTCGGGTGACAGTGAATTGATTGTTCCAGCAGAGATCTTTAATGAGACTGTTCACACTATTGAGGAGCTGAGATCTCCAGCAGATTACAATGACAAGGGCAGAGCCTTGTGAATAGAGAAAGCAAAGCCACCTTCCTGCCCATTTCTTTTTGAAAGCACCAGCCCCTAGCAGCACGGCCTTCTTGTTAATTAGTTGTTAATTATTGGGACAGCTCGTGAAATGTTTTTTTAAAGAGCTGGCCTAGTGGCAAAGAAAAGAACTGGGAGCAAGAGGAGCAAAGAGACAGAATTGAAGTGTAATAAAAGGAACGACAAGCTTTTACACAGTTGACTGGCACCAAGGAAATGCTAGCAACTTACCCTTCTAGTCCAAGATGAGCGGTTCTGTAGAAGGGCCTAGTAAACAGACAGGAACAGATGAAAATTTACTAGATGTGTGCAGCTAGAAGGAGCCTTAGTCATTATCTTCCCTTATTTTATAGACTAGTAGACACACAGAGCACAGAACAGAGCTCAGGTGAATTACGTAAGGCCGCATACACTTGTGGTTGGTGCCTCAAATCAAGTTTTCCCAAGAGAACTCACCATCAGCCCCACTGAAGGTGTGTGAGAGTTGATCCTATTCACCAAAGCATTTCTTTGGATTTTCTTTGCTTTACCTTAAATTAGTCTGTAACCAATTAGTCAAAGCAGAGCTAGAGTTTCAGGTTCTAGGCCCAAATTTGAGGGATTCCCCATGTTAGGTTTAGCCACTCACCCCCCTGTACACCAAATAAAGAATGAAATAAAGAGACAAGAATAGAGAAAGGAGGTTTATTATTCAGCGCCTGCCTGCCCCCAGGAAGAGATAATGTGAAATTTTCAGCCCATTTTCAGGCATCTTTTGAAGCAACAGATATGAACTTTAAGTAGAAAAGGAATTGGAGCAGGGGGCAAAGGAGGTATACACAGTTAAATACTTGTGGTCGCAGGTGTGTTCCTGTGGATTATTACCTCAGTCCTTGTTTGGGGGAGGGTTCCAGAAAAGATATTATTAATGTCATCACTTGAGGAGGGAGACCTGGGCAGGATAAACAAGGCATTGCTGTCTGGCAGGTGGTCCACCGTGAGCAGGCTTTGTTAATCCATCCCTTGGGGGCAGTTTTCTTGTCCCTTCTTCCTCATTGTAAACATGTTATTAATAAGTCCTGTACTTCCTGAATTCTGAGATGGTTGAAGGAGAGAAAGACTCAGAGCAAAGAACATAGAAAAGAGGAATGGAGGCCAGGATGCCTAGCTTTTCTTCTTGTTTGAGTTCATTCATGGCCCCCAAGCAAGAAGTCAATGCTTCTCCACAAAAGCAGTTTAAGTGCAGCTTACAAAAGCTACACTTATTTGGAATTATTACTTATTACTGCCATATTTGGAATTATCCTTCTTACAAGTTGCAATCTATATAATTTTTTAACCCATATTCCATCACCACAAAGCCAGACCATAATACGCTTGCCTCCCTCCCTCTCTCCCTCCTTCCTTCCTTCCTTCCTTCCTTCCATCTGCCCATCCATCCATCTTTCCGTCATGCTTTTTCTTCTTTCCTGTGGTGTTGGGATAGGATTGGAACCAGAATCCCACACATGCTAGTACTCTATGCTTGAGGTATGTATTGAGTCCTATACTACTTTGGACTCATTATAATTAATATTTTTTAAAATAAATTCTGTTATTGTGGAAACAGTTACATAGTGTCATTTACTTTTTGCTGTAAAAACTTTGTCACAAGTATATATTTAAAATATGCTACTGGTCCTGTAACCTTGCTTTAGAAATAGAAAAAAAACTTGTATTACAAAGAAAAATTAATATTCCAAGTCTGCAAAATGGAAATCACTCAGGTCTTCTTAAACGTCTTAGAAACACTCAAGGGCTTTCTGTTACAGGATTTCTAGAGCTCTTAGCCCATAAGAAACATAAATTTACCTAATTTTTCTCCTCCTTCTGCTTGGCTACCCTGTGGTGTGAATTCGAGTCTTGTGTTTGCTAGGCAGGTACTCTATTGCTTGAGCTATGTCCCCAACCCTGCCTACATTTTCTTACTCATGGATGGATGAATTGTCCTTGTCTCTCTGAATGATGAGCTTTATCTCCCCGTTTGGATGCCTCCTTCATCCTGTAGAACTGCCCAACTGTGGGACCTCTTTTTAGGCTCTCTTGCATGGTCTATAAACATTTTTTGAATATATTTATTTGGGAAAAATCCCAGGCTATTTAGAACTAGTTTGGATGAATAGGACTGATAATGAAGCAGTGGAGTTACTATTCAAAATCAAGAACTATATAAAATTTATATGTATCTCACAGTTTATATTCTGGCGTGGCTCTTAAGTGCATCTTTAGCTTTGATGGAGAGATTCAAAAGCTTACTCAACGATGATAACAAATAGCACAGCTAGGCTGCCCCACTTTGAGCACACAGGCTGCTTGCGGGCTGCTGGTTCTCATTGCCTGGCCTGCCATTATTATGGGTTGAGTGTCTCATTTAAAGCCATAGCATCTCTACCAGGCCAGTTCTGAAAATAGTTGCACTACTGGAATTCATATGTAATTTTTCTTCTGAAGGATAAAATTCAACTTGAAGTGTTTTAAAGGAAAATAAATGAAACCTTATGAGCTGTCACTCTTTGTAAGTGACAAAAGTCATCTGACTCAAAGGATAAGTGAAAGACTATATGAAAGCAGGTTAATAGTTGTCCTACAACATTCATTCCACACATTAACTCATGATAGGCATGAAATCTCCACGCTATAGCATCTACTATTACAGGCATTCAGAAGGCTGGTAATTTAATACCCCCAACATGCCAGTGAAAAAATGCCGTTAGCTTTCTTGGCCATCTCCCTTGCTTCGTTTCCTGCTGATTCATTTCCTGGTGCTGCACTTTAGTTGATAATTTTCTTCTTTTGAAGAATGTTATTAATTGCTATGTGCTTGGTATTGAGCAGTCATGGGATGGGCTAAGGCTTACAGAGGAGAAATTATACTTTAGTTTATTTTTTATTTTTTGGGTCCGGTTGTGGGGCCTGAACTCTGGGCCTGGGCGCTGTCCCTCAGCTCTTCAGCTCAAGGCTAGCACTCTACCACTTGAGCCACAGCGCCACTTCAGGCTTTTTTCTTTTTGCTTATGTGGTGCTGAGGAATCGAACCCAGGGCCTCTGGCATGCAAGGCAAGTGCTCTACCACTGAGCCACCTTCCCAGCCCCTATACTTTAGTTTATAATAAGCAAGATTCAGTGAATAGGCTGAATATAAATAATTCTAAGTATATGTGTATACACCTATATGTTTGTATGTGTGTGTGCATATGTAGATGTATACATACATACACATACTCATACATGTAATTGTTTTTAACCATACAAACATATTCATATAGTTGGTGATGCAAAAAAAAACCAACAACACCATGCCACTGATAAAATTCATTTATTTAATTTCTGATTTAGGGCTGCTTAGGGATGTATCTCTGTTGTTTGAGCTCTTACCTAGCATTTGAAAGCCTCTGGGTTCAATCTCCAGCACCATTAAAAAATAAATTTCAGAGAATCTGACTGGGGAGGTAAGGGAAATAATCAAGTTTTAGTCTTTGTCATATCTGACTTGAAGGACACACAACACACTGATGACTCCTTTTGATTTCCCCTGGAGCATCACATTCAGTTGGTTTTCCATATCTTCAGTAGTTTCCTGAGTAGAACATCTATTAGTTGCCTTTGTTGTTCTCTTTTTGGACTGATTAGGATTAAATCTTTGAATTTCATCTGTAGCTACAAGTGCTCCCCCAAATTCTACTCTTGTCTATACAATTGCTCAGTCAAGTTTCTGCATGGATGTTTGACATCTCAAATGGAATGTCCAAAAAATATCTTTGCAGAATGTGCAAAGATATTTGGGTGACAACACGTTGGGTGGTGTTGAGATTTTGACCTCACCCAGTCCATCAGAAAATCCTACTGGTTCTTCCTTTGAAATGTAATCTGTCCGGTGTCACCACCTCCATCCCTTTCCTGGGACAAACCTCTATATTCTCTCTGCTTCATTATTTCCATGGCCTAACTATTGATTCAAGTCTTTTGTCCACCCCACTATTACTCTTAGATTCCTCTAGTAGAGGCTAGAGCGATCACTTTAAAACTTAAGTTCAATCATGTCACGTATTTGCTTAAAACCCTCCAACAGTTTCACAAATCACTTAGTACAAAAAGCCCAAGTGACATGGTTGGCTTTCCCTTGCTTATCCAGCCTTTCTTCCTGGATCTTCTCTACCGAGGCACTTGGCTCGAGCCCCACAGGCTTCTCTGCTGTTCTTCAAACCTCCCGAAGATATTGTCACCTAAGTGACACAGCTTCTTTATCCTGGATAACTCTTTCTCCAGATCGACTCCTTCTCTACCTTCAGCTCTTTATCAAAAGTCACCATCAGGGAGCTTTCCTTAACCTTGCTGCTCAAAGTACAGTCCATCTTCCTCCTGCCGTCCCACCCCCTTTGCCTGATTCTGTTTCCTTTTATAACGCTTACCAACAGAATTAGAGCGTGTATTGTCTTCATGAGAAACTAGGTTCACGAGAGTAGAGATTTCATAGGCTTTGGGAATTAATATTTACTCAGCACTAAGAACAATATTACGATAGCACTTCGTTGAAGAGAAGTAACGGCATATTACAATAAAAATAGCCGGGTGCTGAAAAAACATGCGGTGACACTGTTCTCTCTGGTGTCCTCCCCCCTCCCATGATTCTTCCCTTTTGTTAGTCATGCATGCCCTTGTAAGCCCTGCCCCCTCCTACATCCTACCCCCTCCCACATCAGATCGGCATTAATTTTCATGACCAATAGAATATGTGACTTTTGCGTTTAGGTTACCAAGGAGAGTACACCCTCTACTTTTCTCTCTCACATTGCTGACTCTGATGGGAGCTGTGGGCACTAAGGACAGTCACCTCTAGGAACTGGGTCATAGAACAAGTCACAAATACCTCCATCTAACCACCAACAAACATTATTCTGCTGAGTGAGCTATGCTGAAGTGGATGTGTGTGATGTGTGTGATGTGTGTGTGGGGGGGGGGGTGACCATCTCCAAATGGCACAACTCTGGGCCACATCTTGACTGCAACGTCATAAAGAAACACTAAGGTAGAAACACTAAGCTAATGTTTCCCGATTCCTGACCATCAATAGCAGGGAGACTAAAAAATTTTTTTAAATTTGTTTTTAAGGTACAATTTTGGGCAAATGTGTTCAATGTCAATAGTAATCAATATTTATTTTTACCTGGATTTTGTAACTGGAAATTCTGTAAGGAGAATAAAAATTGTTGGAGGTTTTGGAACCAAGTGAGTAGGACCCATGAGGATTTTGAAGGGGCTGTGAAGTGGAGAACTAAAGGACTTTGAAAAGACTGAACTTCAGAAGTCCTTTGAGGAGGCTGCCATGGAGGTTTGGCATTGGTGGAAAGTGAGAAAAACATTACTGTAGTGGCAAAGCACTATAGCCATGCTACTGTCTGTGATAACGTGGATAGGAGAAATTTAAGTGATTGAACTTGGGAAATCTAGCTAAGTTGATTCCCAAGCAGAGGAGTAAAAGAACTCCTCTGGTTGAATCTTGCGGTAAACCAGGAGAAGAGACATAAAAGAAGAGCTCTTAATTTGCAAAACTATAAATGTCTGAATTTGAGTATTTCTAGCCTCTCTGAATATATAATGACATTAAAACTCAGCAGTGACTTCTAGGCAAAGATAAAATCCAAAGCCCTCATAGGAAAGCAGGATTTGAAGATAAAGTCTAGAGTGTGACTGCAAAAGGCTTTGTTAAGACCTTGTAAAGATCCAAAGCAGTGCCTATAAACAGCAAGTCTTCTTACAGAGTTCAGGGAAATGTCCGTAAGCAGTTTCAGCAGAAGCCTAAAATATAGGTATGCTTAGCTTAAAAGATTTGTGGATATAGCTTTGACTAATGTATTGAGCATCAATATTCTTTCCCAAGAGAGCCATAAAGTTTTAAGAGACTAGTATTAGCACGGCTATCTCCAGCATGGTCGCAAAGAGACAAAGACAATACAAAATGATGAGAACTTTGGACCTTAAACTGCAAAAACAAGAAGTCTGAAAAAACTTTGGTGCTACAAACATGGGCTACCTTATAGGGGAAAAAAAAGGGTACCTCAGAGGACAACACTGTGATTGCAAAAGGTGGAGCCACACACCACAGCGAATTATCCTCAGGCCTAAACTCTTGATGCCCAGATGAGTTTCAAAACTTTTATGGACCAGTGACTCTTGTATGTCTAGCTTTCTATCCTATGCGTGTGCTACTATTGTATGTTGGATTTCGTAGGAAGTCAGGAAACCTGTATCTTCAGTTCACAGATTTTTTCAGATAAAAATTTAAAACTTGTGGTACAACCAAAAGGAAGGACTATCTTGAGATGAATAAAAATGGATCACAACTTGTCAAAACTTAGAGGATGCAGCAAAAGAAGTTCTAAGAAGGAAGTTTAGAATGACATGAGTGACTGAAGTCCAGTAATGAGCGATCCGAATAGATTGGTCTGCCCAAAACCTGACTTAGATAACGAAAGTCAGGACATTGAGTTGATGGTATGAGGATGCTACAAGTTTGGGGGACTTGGAAGAAGGATTTTTCTTTCATTTATTTTGATTTTTAAATTGTAATTATAAAGGTGATGTACAGAGGGGCTACAGTTACAGGTAATGAGTACATTTTTTTTTTTTTTGGACAATGTTCCTCCTTCCCTTGCTCTCTCAGAAGAAGGATGTTTTGCATATGAGAAATCATACATCATGAAGAGCTAGAAGGTAGGCTTGAAAATGGCCCCCAATGACCCTCTCTGCCTGGAATTTATGTCCTATGTGCACAAGTCTGTTCCACAACAAGTAGGGCCTCTCTGTAGAACTAATAGGAGAGTTTGAAGGGACAGCATGTGATTTCAATCGGTAGATTTTAAAAAGTGCTATTGCCTCTACCTAGCTCTCTTGGATCACTTACCTTCCGAGATCCCCCCTGCTGTACTATAGAGATCCTCAGTAGACTGAATATCTTACCCACAGAAACAAGATGAGGTAACATATTCATTGTTTCCTTAGGAAACTAAGTTTTTCCAGATAATTGGGTATGCAGTAATAGATAATGATAAAATAGATAACATAAAATGAACAAATTTGGCACTTATTTGAAGATTAAAATCTTAAGACATCCTTAATTATTTCTGGAATGATCATCTGAAATGTGACTAGATGACCGTGTGTGTGTTAAGAAAAACTTGACTCATTTCCATTATTCTTAATGTAATTTATTTGCAAAGTTTCCAGTAGAGATGAGGTGTAGAATTAATATGAGTTCACTAGCTCAAGAAGTGTCTATGTTAATTATCGCTATTTGACAACTTCCTCAAAATATTATGGCCTAGTTAATTAACATTTGATAATGATGCCATGACCAGCCAGTCCCTGAGCTGGGACCTTATGTATACCATATATAAAAATTAATCAAAACAGATCAAGGGCCATAGGTTAGGAAGTAAAACTATAAAACTCAGGAATAAACCCCCAGAGGAATGACTCTTGATGACCTTGACTTTTGTCTTAGCTATGACACCAAAATTCACACAACAAAAGAAAAATTAGATAAATGGAACTTGATTAAAATGAAAAGCTTTTGTGTAAAAAAGGGAAATAAAGAAGTAACCTTGAGAAAGATGAAAATGGGAACACACTCTACCAAATCTAATAGCGTCTAGCAAACAATTCTAAGAAGGAAGTTTATTTGATAAACACCAATATTAAGATCACAAGTAAACAACCTAACTTTATATCTCAAGGACTTAGAAAGAAATGGAACAAACTAATCTCAGAAATAATAGGAAATAAAACTAATAAACCATTAATGAGACTAGTTAAAAAGTTGGAATACTCAAATAAATAAAATCAAATTAGAAATGAAAGAGCAGGCATTGCATTGGTTCCACAGAAATACAAAGGATAGCAAAAGAGTACTATGAAAAATGTTCTATGTCAACAACTTTGATAGCCTAGAATGGCTAAAGCAACGTTACCAAGACTGAATAATGAAGAAATAGAGTATCTAAGCAGACCAATAACAAGTACAATTGCACTGTAATCAACTATCATCCAACAAAAAATTTCCTGGAGCTGGGCCTAGCTACTAAGGAAGCTGAGATCTGAGGATCATGATTCAAAGCCAGTCTGGGCAAGAAAGTCTGTGGAAATGATTTCCTTCAATTAACTACCAAAAAGCTGAAAATGGAGCGGTGGCTCAAATGGTAGAGCACTAGCTTTGAGTGAAAAAGCTAAGGCGCAGCACCTAGGCCCTGAGGCCCTGAGTTCAAGCCCCGGTACCAGCACACAAAAAAAAAGAAAAAGAAAAGAGCTCAGAACATAAAAGCATACAGTGAATGAAAGAATGGAGATGGGAACAGAGAGTGAAGCTCCTGCCACACTTTTCACCAGAAAACACATCCGCCATGAAGTGCCCTGTGGTCAGATCTCTGAGTTAGAAGAGAGTGATGGCAACTCTAATCAAGATCAAAACAAACCTGCCTCAGAACCTCGGGCTTTCCAGCCATAACCTTGGGTTTTCCATCTGTCAGGTGATGAAGACCAGCGCAGCCACAGCTGCACACCTGTCTCACTTCTCCCTGGTGGAGGAGGGCGGTGAGAATGAACGGCTGTTCTGAAAGTAACAACGATGCTCTAGCTAGGCCTGCCATGTGAGCCGTGAACTCCTGCAGGACACAGGAAGTGTCCATGCTGGCCTTGGGACAGCTCAGGTCTTCTCCAAGTCCTTCAGAATCCTCTTTACTCAGGAATGTCCACTTCGTGGGGAATCCCTGCCTCGACGTTTGCATAGCGAGTTAAAAGGAAATGTAGATTTGATCATTTGGTTTCTGTGAAACTTTAGAGTCAAAATGAAACTAGTATGTGAATATGAGAGCGTGTGAACCTTCTTAGTATGAAGGCTGGATTCCCCTGCGATGGCTGGGTCCATAGCAAACCCTGCCTTGTACTAGCAGCACTCAATGCTACACTGACCTGGCTGCAATAAACAAGGGTGCTTGCAGATGCTCACTTTGTATATGAACATGATATTTGGCTTTGTTATTTATTTTAGTCAGTGGTAGGGCTTGAACTCAGGGTCTGGATACTGTCCCTGAGCCTCTTTGTGCTTAAGGCTAGCGCGGTACCACTTTAAGCCACAGCACCACTTCTAGTTTCTGAGTGGTTAATTGGAGATAAGAGTCTCACAGGGCTTTTCGGCCAGGGCTGGCTTCAAATTGCTATCCTCAGATCTCAGCCTCTTGAGTAGCTAGGATTACAGGAGTGAGCCATAGGTGCCCAGCTGATATTTGGCTTTTTGAGCTTGGCTTGTCTGTATCAATATGATGTTCTCCAGTTCTATCTATTTTCTTACAAATGACATCATTTCATTGTTCTTTATAGCTGTATAATATTCTGTGATTTATATGTACAATACCATCGTTATCTATTCAACTGCTGTTGGATTTTAATTTGACAGCAAAAGACTGAATTTTGGGGTTGTTTTGGCCAGCCTTGGGGTTTGAACTCTGGGGCTGAGTACTGCCCCTGAGCAACTTTTGCTTAAGGCTAGCACTCTACCAGTTGAGCCACAGCTCCACCTCTGACTTTTTCTGTGATGAATTGGAGATCACTGACTTTCCTGCCCAAGCTGGCTTCAAACCAGGATCCTCAGATCTCAGCCTCTTGAGTAATTAGGATTACAGGCATGAGCCACCCATGCCTAGCTAAGATTGAAATATTTTAAGTAAGAGCAAAACAGATATGTTTGTATACTTTAAAACTACTGCCTATAACTTATATTCTTTTGTTTCTGATATTTCTTTCCCTTAACATAACAATATAGGTTTTCCATCAAACATTTTAGAAACATAAGTTCTTTTTTTAAAAACATTTATAAAGGTTTTATTTTATTGCTACTCATCGATATAACCAAAGAAAAAGGTAACTGTAGATATTTTCAGAGCATTTCATTGCTAAAACTTAAAAGAAATAAGGAGAAAAATGACACAAACAAACAGATAATCATCCAGAATATCAGATGCAAAATAAAAGACCACTATTTCTGCCAAAATAAAGATAAAATGCTGCTATGCTTGGTGGTACATGACTGTCATACAAAAGGACCATGGGTTTGAGGCCAGCCTGGTCTAGCTTGACTTCAGCTTGTTATTCTATATGTTATTTAGTTTAGAAATCTAAGTTCTAAAAATCATGTAAAACTCTATTATGTCAGCTCCCCCATAAAAACCAACTATTTTACTTTTTCTTCCTATTAACATGACATAGTAGTGACTATTGTTGTTGTGAATAGTTTTTATTTTCTTTCTGTGTCTAGATTATTTCTTAACTACGACTTTCCAAAAGTAGAAGTTGTGGCCAAATTTATTTCCTAGTGGTTTGTACTGATGCACAGCTACCTTGAGTTTTTACCATGGTTTTAAAAAAATGCTTATAAAATATTAATTTTTTGTGCTCTTTTACAAAACCCCAAATAACAACAGTAAGCACTGAAGCAGGCCAACCTCATTAAAGGAGACTAATCTGGTCATGATCGCTGGTGTGACCAGGTTAGCCTAGCCTTGTGAGTCAAATCAGTGAGACTGGCTGCCACAGCCTTGAATGTGGTGAACAAAAGAAGAAAGAAAACAGCACTTTGAGTAATCTAGTAATTGGCTTCTTCCCTCTTACGAGCTGACAGGAGACCACAGTCATGTGGCCCAACCACCAAAAGATGGTCACAGCTCAGCAGGAAGGACTGGGGCTTAGCAGGTGGAAAGCTGTCTTTGGGGAACAAGGCTGACTTCCTAGGGCACCGTGACACTCTGTACCTACTGTCAGGGCACGAAGCGGGCTGAGAGCCAACCTCCCACGCCAGGCAGTGAGCCCTCTTGGCACCACGCTTGCAGAATGGGCAGTGCCCCCAGAGGAGAAGCTACTTTGGACTACTTTGGACACACACACATGTGTCACATGGAACCCAGATAGTCCCTCCAAGTCCCTGAAGACTCTGTCTTTCACTCGATGAGGAGCAAGAGAGCACTGAATTGTTGCTTTTCCAGGGTCAACACTTGTGGAAAGTTTCCATTCCCCCATCTTTGAAATTCACTTAGGGGATTTCAGAGACGTATACTGACAAGGATGATGTTTGGTTTCCAAACACTGGGGCTCCCAGCATGCATTTCTTGGGCCCCTTTCTCTCCTATACTCTATAAAATGTCCTTTCTATATTCTTCACTCCCTCCCAAAGAGATACCTCAAGTTATGCCATAGTCAGAAAACGAGAAAAACCTAGATCTGAATTCTGCTTTCATGAATACGACCTGTGGTTTCTCATATTCCTCTCACCTGCAAGTTCGGATAATAGCATTTACCTTCTACCTTGAGGGCTGGTTGTGAAAGTCAGTCAGATACTTCACACAAAGTCTCGACGTGCTTTGAGTATTGTCTATGTGTGTTGGAGACACATTTCCTCCCACCCTGTTTTGAATATGGAGTGGCTTTCTTCCTGGGTTTGGAACTTGTGTGCTCAGTGTGGCAAAAACTCAGGGGAAACTCTTACTTCTGACCCATGCCAAGTAGACACCCTCTTCAATAGCTACTCTGGTCCTATTCTCCAAAGAACTCCCACGCATCCCCATGCAGTGCCACTAACATGGGCAAGTCAGAAGAAATAAAGTTTGAGAGGAAATACTCCTCAGGGCAAGTGTTCTGGGTGTTTAAAGGAGAGGGAAAGGGAAGGGATAAGGGAGAGAGAGGTGGAGTAAAAATGATGCTCTGTGCTTCTATTCCTTGGGCAAAGCAGCGAGTGCACAGTCCTGTGCAGATATGGAGAGAGACCCCCTCGCTCTCCATAAAATATTAAAAATCAAAATACTGTTCTCATATCCAAAAAGGGCTTGAACTCTCCCACTGCTCTTCTCTTTTGGTTTCTATATGAAGGAGGGGAGGATTAAATAGCAACTAAACCATCCTTTCCTTCCCAAAGAGAAACTGTAGATTCAAGTGCTAGGACAGAGCAGAGGGGTGTGGAATCAGAAGACTCAATTCTAGTTCTGTCCATCTCTAGCTTAGTGAACTTGGACAAGAACTTTCTTATTCTAGGGAAAAGGAGGGCTAAGCCTAAGGGCGTTGGCTGTGACCACCTATGAAGGACCTTGGCCAAGCAAAAAATGCCAGCCTGTTCCACCACCAGATCTAACCACCAACTGGCAAGAAATACAGAGGATGAGGGCCAAGTTCAGTGATACCACAGGGATGTAATCAAAATTTAGAATAAGTCAGAGCATGTACTTCAATTTCTTCAAGAGAGAGAGAGAGAGAGAGAGAGAGAGAGAGAGAGAGAGAGAGAGAGAGAGAGAGAGAATGTATTAACCAAATACAATTTATCCCAATTCAGGCAAAATAACAGTAAAGACAGATTTATTTATAGGAGCAATCAAATACTTGAATCATGTTTAAATGCCCAATGCTATTTTAAAACTACCTTTATTTTCTTTAGTTATAACAGTGGAAAGTGATTAAGTACACCCTTTGTTGTCTATGTATTTTATGCACAGGTAATTGTAGGACATGATATAGAAGTACTATGTATAGTATTTACTTAAAAATGACCTAGCAGTGGAAGACTGGATAGGGGGATCAATGATGAAACCAAGAGCTGGCTGGTGTTGATAATGATTAGAACTGGAAGGTGAATTTATGGGAATCCACTTAACATTTTCTCAAAAAAATCATTTTGTGTAACGTTGAAATGTACCCACATAAGAAGTTGGAGTGCCAGGCTCTGGTGACCCAGGCCTGTAATCCTAGCTAGTCAGGAGGCTGAGATCCAAGGATTGTGGTTCCAAGCCTGTCTGGGCAGGAAAGTCCAACAGACTCTTATCTTCAATTAACCACCAAAAAGTTAGAAGCAGAGGTATGACTCAAATGGTAGAGTGCCATCTTTGAGTATAAAAGCTCTAGGGCAGTGTCTAGGCACTGAGTTCGAGGGACTGGCACAAGAAGGAGAGAGAGAGAGAGAGAGAGAGAGAGAGAGAGACAGACAGACAGACAGACAGACAGACAGACAGACAGACAGAAAGACAGAAAGACAGAAAGACAGAAACAGAGAGACAGAGAAACAGAGAAACAGAGAGAAAAGAAAGGGAGGCAGGAGAGAGGGGAAGGAAGGAAGGAGAGAAAGGAAAAGAAAAGAAAGAGGAGGAGGAAAAGTTGTTAAAGAGTGAAAAAGGAAATAGGTTTTTGCTGGGTGTCGATGGCTCATGCCTATAGCTCAGGAGGCTCATGCTTCTTAGCTACTCAGATGGCTGAGATCTGAGAATTATAAGTTCAAATTTCAGTATCAGCACAAGAGGAAAGAAAGAAGGAGAAAGAGAGAGAAAGAAAAGAAAGAAAAGAAGGAAGAAAGGAGAGAGAGAAAAGAGAGAGAGAAAGAGGAAGGAAGGCAGGAAAAAAGGAGGGAAGGAAGGAGCTCTCTCTTCTTGAGTTAACCTCGGATGTGTTTCTTCATGAAGAAGCACCTGCCTTATAGGATGCCGTAGGCCCTAGGAAAGCCTGTGGCCCACTGCTTGGCACTCAGTCCATGCCTACTCAATGACACTCTCATTATTATCCTGACAAATGGTTTGGATTCTTTATTCTCCATGGTTCTTTCCAACTACAAGGGCCTCTGATTCCAGCGTGTCTTATCCCATCATTGGCCCTTTTACTTTCTTCTTCTAGTCCATGCTCATCTCTCTGGAAATTCTCATTTCCTCTAATGTTCATATCCATTGGCCCTGGGGCATCTGGACACTTTACCTGGATGGCCAGGTGTCTGTTCCATAAGGCATGTTGGACTCATTCCTAGATTGGCAGGTGCAGGTTTCTGATTTCTTCACCTGCTCACTCACTAGCTGCTTCTTTTTCCAGGAGCTTCCTGTCACCTGAAACAAGAGCTTGACACTTCAGTTGGAAGGTAGAAACTTGAGGTGGAGAAGAGTGAGCTGGATGCAATTACATCTTGACTCCTCGGTGTCCCCACCCTAGGTCTGGGGAGGAGACAAGAGTCCAGAGAAGGTGCCTCTCAGCTCTGTTTCTCCCTGGCTATGTGGTCTTGTGCAAGCACTGGCTTTTGCTATTCCTGTTTGCCTGTTTATAAAAGGAGAACAATATGGCAACATTTTATTGATTACAGAGCCTAGAATGCTGGCTCTGCTTTGTATTGACTGTGGGCCCTTGGACTTCACTGTCATACTGGATCCTCATTAGAACCTGCCTTGTGGAATTACTGTGTGGATTACATTGACCGGCCTCTAGTCCATGGAAACGGCTCTGGATGGCTTCTTGTTCCTGGCTCTATCACTACTATTATTTTGCACAGCACTCTTTGAGAGTGTGAGCGTATGCCTGGTACCTCATTCCAGTCTTATTTTATTTTCACGTCCACTCACTGGGAATGAGGGCCATTGTGGTATGCCCAGTCAACGTGTCATGCCCAGGGTCATGCAAGGACAAACATAGCTTTGCATCCTGCCCACTTGTGGCTCTTTCCTTCCCTAAAGGCAATTTTGGACTCCAGTACTTCTAAAGATGAATGTGGGGTGGGGTGGGGTGGAATGGGATGGAACAGGGGAGGAGGAGAGGAAGGAGAGCAATAGCTTGTAGGGTGTTGTACTTGGGTGATGTGGAGAGTCCTCCAGGAGTACCACAAGGGAGTTGGCCCTGGGATCATCTCCACGTCTCCCACACTGCTCATGAGCAAACCACCCCACCCTAGCCACTCCCCCTCCACCCCTGGAAGCCTCCAGGCTGGAGCCTGAGGGTGAGAAAGATGGCCCATCATTTCGTGCCTGCAGATTTTAGTTCACTCTCCACTTCAGAGTGGTAGCTTTGCTCCTCAATGCTTCTTGCTTTGACTCCTAACAATAGTGAATGGGACCCCAGAAACAGAAGATAAGAATGGATTCATGAAATGTAGGAAGCAAGAATGACAAGCAGCAACGTGACCCTGAGTCCTAGAGGCAACAGTCCTGAGGATACTTTGTCTTGGGTAAGCTCAGAAGAGGGGTTTGATGTGGGCACCCGCGAGTGGAGGGGTCCCCCAGCCTTTCCCCAGAATTACATAGGGTGATGTCGACTTACTGTGTTCCTCCATCTTCCTCTTGACTTGGGCCTCACTGACATTAATATCTTATTCTGCTCCTATCATCCCACAGACTATAAAACTGCAGGCAGGAAACTTGTAAGGACAGCTGGCCCTTGAGTTTTCTCCTCTGGCCATTGAGAAAGATCTAGAATGAAATTTATTCTGTGGGGATTTCCAGGTGCCGAATCCCTAGAGCATGTTTGAACTACGTTTGGCTGTTCTCACCTGCCTGGCCAGGCAAGGGCCAAGCCACACCCAGTTGTACCAACTCATGGCTTCAGAGTGATTGTCGCAGTATCTCAGCAAAGCTGCCAGGCCATATTTAACAGAAACAAAAAAGAAAATGATCAACTGTCACAACACAAAAAGTCCAACTATGGAGAGTGGCACATACCTTTGAGCTGAGTATGTATTTCAAAATGTAGGTAAAGGAAATTCTCTGTTACTTCTGAGTAAAAGGAACTTGGGTACAGGGTCTTAGCTCTAAAATGGAATACCTCTTAAAAAGGGATCCAGAGTCAGATTTATATATATATATATATATATATATACATTATACTCTGTGTAATTTGTTTCTTTAAAATTATCTTTAAAAAAAAAGACAAGGTGTTATTGTGTAGCTCAAACTAGCCTTGAATTCATGATCCTCCTGCCTCAGCCTCCTGAGTACTAGCATTAACAGGGGTGAGCCACCACACCCAGTAAAATTATTTTAAATGCTTATGTTACCCTAGGGCGGCAGCTTGTTTGTTTACCATGAAGGAGACCAGTACAACCAGTTGGGCCTCCAACTGGGATGGGCAGGGAATGCTGGTCTAGCATTCTGACCTGATCTCCCTACTCTGGGCAGCCTAGGAAGCAGCCAGGTGACCTTTCCTCACCTTGTTCCGTCCCTTATTTCTGCATTGGTAGAATGTGCTGTTTACTGTGCTTACAGACTCCTTAGGAGACTCAACCACGAAAATGCTAAATCACGGGGAAAAGGGGATCCTGGTCCTGGTAGAAGAGTTTTCAACTGCGCATGTGCAGTGGAGCCTTTGGGAGGCCTTTGCAAAGCAAAGCCTAAATGGGGACCTGATCCAACCATTCTTTCCTAGGGTCCCATTCATGGCCTGGGGTCACTCAGAGAAGGAATTTTTCTTACAGACCAACCGGCACTTGGACCAAGCATTTGGCCTGGGGGGATCCAGTGAGAGGGGTGGGGCCCAGCCCAGGAGCCGGGAGGCAGGAGCTAGCCTGGTCCCCTGGGCCAGACCAGGAACTGGCCCTGCAAACAAACAAAAAGCTTCCGGAGTGCTCGCTCATGGCTTTAATCTCAGGGATTCTGAAATCTCTTTCTCACCCCCCAAAATACACGAAATTAAGGAGGGGGCAAGAAAGGTTTCTAGAGTGACCGGCAAAAGGGGGAAAAAAAAAACCATAAAAAACCACAAAAGCGATACAAGGTGTCTTGATATGTTTCACTTTTCTTCTTTCTTTCCTGCTTCCTTCCTTTTCTTCTTTTTCTTTCACTTCTTCTTTCTCTTTCCCTTTTTTTCTTTCTCGTTTTTTTCTTTCTCTTCTTTTTTCTTTTCTCTTTCTTTTTTCCCTTACAGAATATCTAGCATTTTTGTCTCCTCTAAGCAGAAATTTGAAGGAAACTTTGGCATCATCTCCAGAGCTCTTGGTATGTGGCTGGAGAGCTGCTCTTGCTTTCTTTAGTCGCTAGCTCTCTATGTGGCAAGTGGGTAACTGGGGGAGGGAGCTGCGTCCAGGGGAGCGGCTGGGCCCGGGCAGAGGTGGGCGGGACAGCTCCCGGGGCGCAGGCGAGGCCACGGGTGGGGCGGCTCCGCCCAGCCAGAGAGCGCAGGCCCCTCCCACTGCCACTGGGGAAAGGGAGGAGAGACCTACATTTAAAAAGGCAGGAAGCTACCAACTACCAGCTCCTGAAAGCCGAGTGGAGAATTCCCATTAGTGAGGTCAAATCTAGGTCAAGAATTACCCAATTATCTCCCAAAACCCCCTACTTAGGGGGTCAAGCCAGGCTGGCAATACCCCAAACCACCAACTAAATCAAACTCCATGTCCACGAAAAATAAATGGAACTGCATTTCTTTTCTTTGGCTGGAGACAATTTTTTTTCTGCTATCTTTTTTGTTACTTCCTGTTTGTGACAGGTTTTTTATCTTGGGGGGGGGTCTTCGGGTGACTGAGTACCAGGTCCACTTGGACGTTCAGAAAAGGAAAGGAGGGTGGGAAGGAGTGGAGAGAGGGAGGAGAAGAGAAGAGGGAGGATGTGTGTTAGGGTAGGAGGGAAACGGTGGACAGTAATTTTTGTGTTGTAAAATACTTTTCATAACTAAAGATAGTAACACACACACACACACACACACACACACACACACACTTTTTACACATTCACTTACACATTTGCTTACCTTCCATAACAGCACTGTCAGAATTACAGCGTGAAGCCCAAATTACAGCTAAAGGAGCTGAGGCTCCAGAGGGGCTAAAGGAACCGTCAAAAACCTGGATCTCAATTCCTAATTCTGAAGCCAAACCTAAAGTTCATCTACTCAACCCCGAAGGGAGGAGGTCCACATTTATTTGACTAAACTATTCGGGGAATATTTATTTATCTTCGGCTTTATTACAGAGTTTGTTCCTGAAATTTAAAAAAAAAAAGACTTTGCCTGGATCCCCCCCCCCCCAGGGTAACAGCGGAATTCTCAAGGATCTTATCATTCTGTTGTTGGACAACTTTGTTCCAGTCTTTTGAAATGGATATGCCAAGGTCCTTTGTCCGGGACTCACAGCTGCATTTCTAACATCAGGCAGTAGGGGGAGCTTGTGTGCAAGGGGAAGAAAGCTCCAAGTCAAGCAGGAAATGTCTGAGACCCAAATGTCCAGCTTGAAAACTAATTTTTCCCCCTGCTTGAATGGCTGCAGGCTTCTTCGAAAAGATTCATGTTTACTGATTTGTAGAGTGAGAGCCTTGGGGAGTTTCAGAGAAAGATCACATATGTCTATTGGATCCCAGGAAGGAAAAGCCTCCACATGTCTGCTGAGGGGAGATGCAAGCCTCCTGGCCTCTCTCCTCAGCTGAGGGGAGAGGCATGTGGCAGCCAGGACAATGAACCACCCCGAGTCCAAGTATCACAGGACCTGCCTGAGAAGACAAGGTTTTATATAAGCCAGTGGAGATGTTTGTTTGCTTCCTCCTCCGCCCATCTTGTCTGACCATGCAATTGTAGTATGTGTGTGAGAGGGGGGAGGGGGGGACCCAAGCTATTCCCATGGACAGATCCCTACTTTTGACAAAGGCCTTAAAATCAGGTGGAGAGAGACCTGGGAGGTTAGGGAGGTGCTGGGGCCTTCCTGCTGAAGCTCACCTATACTCCAGGGAATTGCTGTCTTGCTATTTTCACTGTGAACCTGGGAAAGTAAAGTTGCTAAGTTCCAGCAGTGGAGATACCCAGGAGATGTGGACTGACAACAAATTTTTCCCCAGGAAAACAAAATCAAACATGGTTATCTGTCTACCCACACTTTGGATTCATAGAAGTTGATTTTTTTTTTTCCGTCCTATTTGATGATGGCTCTTTACAAAAACTTTGGTCTTGGTTCCACAGACCCATGAGGTCTGTACTCAAATGTACCCACTCCTGTAATTATATAAAAATCACACACATATGCATGCATATACACATTCATGCAATATGTGTTTTAAATGTTGACTTCCTAGGATATCTTTCTAGATCAGTTGAGAAGCCATTAACTAAAAGTTTCTGTTAAAGGATGAGTGTAAACTCTGCCTTCGTGCTGTTTGGGGGCTAACCATTTATTTGCAGTGAATAACTTAATAAGGAGTCATCATCTAGGTATGATCATTCATATGATCCCAGCACTCAGAAGGTAGAGGCAAGGGCAAGAGAACTTGAGTCAGACAGTACTATATAGCAAGATTCTGTTGGAAAAAAAATCAGAGTTGAAGAGTTGTCAAGATGGAAGTGGACAACATAGTGACACACCAAGAGAAGACAATAATAATTATATCCCCTTGATTTATATCCCTTCATGGTACTTTCTCTAGTATAAAATGATACAGGCATCATTTATATGTATCATCATAGAGATATCTGTGTACTCCATTATAAAATGGTCACCTGTATCATTGTGTAATATTGCTTAAAGGACTTTTATCTTTGGAATGGTTCTCATTTTCATGACCCAATGCCCCATCTTAAAAATGTGCATTCGAGGGGCTGGGAAGGTGGCTCAGTGGTAGAGCGCTTGCCTTGCATGCCTGAAGCCCTGGGTTCGATTCCTCAGCACCACATAAGCAAAAAAGAAAAAAGCCGGAAGTGGCGCTGTGGCTCAAGTGGTAGAGCGCTAGCCTTGAGCTGAAGAGCTGAGGGACAGTGCCCAGGCCCAGAGTTCAGGCCCCACAACTGGACCCCCCCCCAAAAAAAATGTGCATTCGATTTGTAAGCCTTCTAACTGAAGTAAGTCATTTATTCACTGACCCTTGACTTGGTACCCTAGGTGCCAAGCCAAGGGAGCAAAGGTGCCACCAGCCCTGATGGTGGCGTTAGGAAGGGGAGGCCTGACCCCGAGGCCATGGGTTTATGTGTGGGAGTGATGGGAAAAGTATTGGAGAGCAGGGAGCAAGGAGGGTTTCCCTTACTGCATGGGGCAGTTAGAGCTGGTATTGCAGCTCAGGTACTGAGGACAAATTCTAGCTCCAACATTTACTGCTGTGTGACTCTGTGTCACAGGTTGAACTCTCTGTCCAACCTTTGTGTGACACTGGGATGATGGGATGATGGTGGTGTCCGTGGCACAGGAGGATTCAGGGAGCAGAGAAGTTGCAACCATCAGGTAAGGAAGGGAAGGATGAGGGGCAGGACATTCTAGATGAAGCCTAGAATGAGAGTCTAGAATGTGATTCTGCTGCAGCATTTCTTCTCTTCTCTTTCCTTGGTTTTGTGTATGTGTGTGTGCATGCATACTCACTAGTACTGGTGCTTGAACTCAAGACCTGAACACTGTCCCTGACCTCTTTTGCTCAGGTCTGGTGCTCTATCACTGGAGCCACAATTCCACACCTGGCTTTTTGGTGGTTAATTGGAGATAATTGTCTCCTGTGTTTTTTTCTACTTTAGCTGGTTTGGGATTGTGATTCTCAGATCTCAACCTCCTGAGTGGTTACGATTCTAGGCACGGGCCACTGGCTCTCAGCCTGATGCAGAATTCCTACAGTGCAGAAACCACTGACACATGAGTTGTGGGTTTGGGTAAGGGGGTAACAGGCTTTGATTTGTGTTTTGTGGGGAGAATGCACTGATGGCTGAAAGGAGGATAAGCTGGAAGGAGAGAGACAGTGAAGAGCCAGATCTATTGGATCCAAGTCAGAGGTGATGGAGAGGTGTGATGGGAGGAGTGTGGGGAAAGGAACGGCAATGCAAGTTGTAGGGTCTGGGAAAGGAAACCCCCCTAGAAGACATTAAAGAGGTAGAGTTGGCCAGAGTTACGGGTGAGGAAGAGACAGGGTAGGGCCAGAGTCATGCCCGTGACAACTACAGCCTTGCTGGACCGTTCACTCAGCCCCTCCCCCTCCTCCTGCCTTCCCTACCAGTTGACTGACAGCCCCTGTGGGCCTCAGCATCTACGCAGGGGGTCTGCCTCCCTCTGGAATGCGCTGCTCCAGACTGGTGCCCTGCCCTTGCGGGCCCCACCCGCCCCCTCCCGTCACCCCCCACCGCCTGGCCTCCTTCCACCACCCTCCGTTACTGCCACGTGGCCTGTGAGTCACTCTTCCAGAACAGCCTGGTGGCCAATGGACTTCCCTCTTCCCTGGTCTGGGAGCACTTCCAGGAACTGACCCTTCCCTCCAGCCCTCCTCCCCCATCCTGAGGGCCTCTTCAGTGCTGCCCAACCAGCAGCAAGGAGGTACTCAAAATGCAAGCCAGGTGACACCTCATACAGCACAGTCGTTTGATGTTTTGCTAAAAATGTAAATTCCTGGGCCCCACCAGAGTCATAGTGAGTCATGAGGCAGGGACTCTATATTTTAAACAAGCATCCTCTAGTTATATTTTTTTTTCTCCTGCTGGTACTGAGACTTGAACTCAAGGTTTTGTGCTCTTGCTTAGCCCTTTTGCTCAAGGCTGGGACTCTGTCACTTGATTCACACCTCGTGGTTTGTTGGAGACAAGAGTCAGTTCAGGGTTGGCTTTGAACCATGATCTTCAGATTTCAGCTTCCCCCCTTCATGGGGTACCCCACAATAGCTAGGATTATAAGCATGGACCACCTGTGTCTGTCTAGCATCCTCTAATTATTCTTAAACTACTTTCTAGCTTTTTTTTTTTTTTTCAGAACTGGGGTTTAAGCTCAGGGCCTTGAGGTAGCTAGGAAGAGCTCTACCATTTGAGTCACGCCCCCCGCCCTCCTTACATTTGATTTACT
This sequence comes from Dipodomys merriami, assembly GCF_024711535.1. Taxonomy (NCBI): domain Eukaryota; kingdom Metazoa; phylum Chordata; class Mammalia; order Rodentia; family Heteromyidae; genus Dipodomys; species Dipodomys merriami. The sequence continues at coordinate 44,239,494 of NW_027206512.1, read as the reverse complement.
TTTCAGATAGGCTGTTGAACTTTTGCCCAGGCCAGGCCTCTGATCCTGTCTCTGTGTGTGAGCACTGAGGTGTGAGCTACCATGCCTAGCTCCACTCTCCGTCTCTTTTCTCCTCCCTTTTTACAGGGATCTTTTTGTTTTAGAGATATGATCTCCAGGTAACTTTGCCTGGGCAAGCCTTGAACTCAATATCCTCCTGCCTCCACCTCCCACCAGGTAGCTGGGATTACAGGCATGTACCACCATGCCTGGCTTTAAATTACATACTTAAAAGGGATAGTGGTGACACTAGAATTTCCTTTTGTACTATTTCCTGACTCACTAAATAGCTGGGGTGAGTTCACAATCCTAGCAAGTCAGCTCCTCTGTTCTCAAGGAACAGATTACAGGCATGCACTCAATTTTGTCAGCCTTCCAGACTCACTATAGCTGTCCTGTTCAAGTTGGAGTATGCATATTAAGCAACTGTACATAAAGCCTCATTGACTTATCTGTTGAAAGTAAATTAAGTGCATGCTCAAAATAATAATGTTGGGTCACCATTACCATATTTTTCCCTCAAAAAGCAAATGAAATACATTCTCATCACCCAGGAAATGTTTTTCTGGTCTTCTCCAGCCTTTCTTCCTCAGCCAGTGACTGGCCAAGGTCTGCCACACAGTCCCAGCAGTGAACTTGACCCAGTACTGGACAGGATCACAGGTGGCTTGGCTCTCAGGGAAACGTAGAAAGGAACAGCTAGGCAGGTTCAAAAAGCTTCTGAAACAAGTCTGGTAGGGGGGTTCCGGATCATGGGATATTGCTTTACTTGTCCTGCAAGTATTCATCAAGGCCTGGACGTGGCTCTGACTGGACGTTGCAGTACATTAAAGGCAGAGAAAGTGAGATCTCCATCCTGGCAGCCGACAGTGGGTGGGCAAGTTGGGACATGCCTCGGGCCTGGGAGCCAGGACATGGGCAAATGCTGCAGGCATCAACTACTGGCAGGACTCTAAGCGAAGGCGAAGAGGGGCTCGTCCCTGCAAAAGACAGGGAAGACCCGGAGGAGGACAAGAGGGACTGGGCTTGGGGAGGAGACACCTGAGCAAAATGCTCAGGCCTGGAAGAAGAAACAGCGCAGTCTGGGGAACAGTTGATCAATGGATTGGAGGAAGTTGAGGCTCTGGTTGGGAATGGTAAGAAAGATGCCATTTGGATTTCCTTCTAAACACAACCTAACATATAACATGTCACACAGCTGGTAAGTGGACAAGTCGGGAGGCAAATTCTGCCTCTAAAGCCTGTGTGTGTGTGTGTGTGTGTGTGTGTGTGTGTGTGTTGGGAGTGAGGGGACTCCTTTGGTTCCCTTTTTGTTTCTCCAGATCACATTGCTCCTTGCAGCAGGAAGAAGGGGTGCTGGTGGCAGACTGCTGCCCGGGGCTGCAGGGGTCCCCTGTGCGGAGCCCATCAGGCTGGGGTCTCCGTTAGCTCTTCTGCTTGGCTTGCTTTTAAAAAAAAATTTTTTTTTGAGGGCTGGGAAGGTGGCTCAGTGGTAGAGCGCTTGCCTCGCATGCATGAGGCCCTGGGTTCCATTCCTCAGCACCACATAAGCAGAAAAAGCTGGAAGTGGCGCTGTGGCTCAAGTGGTAGAGCGCTAGCCTTGAGCTGAAGAGCTGAAGGACAGCGCCCAGGCCCAGAGTTCAGGCCCCATGACCACCACCACCAACAAATTCTTTGATACCGTTTCCTTAAAAAGGGAAAAAGAAAGACCATTGTCTCTTACCCGCACCGGTTCAGCCCTCTTAAACTCTCAGTTGCACATCTCTGCTCTGATTGGAGTTTGGCAGAAACAGAAAATATCCCCCAGGTAGAATTTTAACAATTCATTAGAATTTATTCCTCTCTCTTAGAGACAGACTGTTTAAGAGCTGTGTAATGGTTCAATAAGATTTTACCGGAGTCAGGAATTCTTTTCCTCTAACGGTGCACACTCCGCCCCTTCCGCTATTTTTTTTTTTCAATGCTGCTGTTTGAATTCATGTCTCATACTTGCTAGGTAAAGTTCTACCACTTGAACCATGCACTGAACTTTTTGCTTTCAGTTTATTTTTCAGATGAGAGCTTTTGCCTGAACCCACACAAGATCACCACTCTCCCACATCTACCCCCTGAGGAGTTGGGATAATAGCATGTCTTGTTTTTGAACTAGGGTCTGGCTAACTTTTCTTGGGATGACCTCAAACAGCAATCCTCCTATTTTGGCCTCTTGAACCTTTGGGATTATAGGCAGGGACTACACCATACGTGATCTCAGAATTCTTTCTTCTCGCTGTCCTACCACCTTTAGGTTGCTGCCTCCTGGAATAAGAGGGCTGCTGGAGATCCAGCTATCACTTCGACCCTTTAACCGGCAGGGAAAGGAAGAAGCTAAGAACCCACAGCTTTCTCAGTTTACGGTTTTCCCTACGAGTTGATCACAGCCATTTCCTCATGGGTTTGTCGAAGGTAACTAGAGGTGAGGTGTTCATAGAGGAGCCAGGTTGATCCGTGTTAGGTACTAAGATTCCACAGGCATCTGTTTCCTGCTGCTCTGCCTGCCCCCAGCAGTAACAAGATTGTGTGTGTGTGTGTGTGTGTGTGTGTGTGTGTGTGTGTGTGTGTGTGTGTTTACTCACCCCTAGGGGTGAGTACCTGTCTCTTTATTTTACCTAGTTCTTTTCCGTTGAGAAGGAGTTAACGTCTCTGGAGCTGGGAGCAGAGAGCACAGTTAAGTGTCCCAGATAACTGCTCAGGGCCATCCAAGGCCTGGCAGGGGTGGTTCACCTCAAGGGACAGGCAGTCTCTACTCAAAGGAAGCACAGGCCTCTGGGCCTCTGCTGGCCTCCACCCAGCTGTCTGTGAACTTGCCTGAGGCATACCCACCAGCTGGAATGTTCCACTAGCTCTGCTCCTCTGATGTTGGGCTTTGATCTGGACAAGGAGGTAGGTAGTAGGAAGGTCTGCGTCTCACCACTACCTCATGCAGGGTGGGGTAGGGCAGGGGAGGGCTGGGAAGGGCAGGGCTGGGCCCCTGGTTCTGGCCCAGCCTGGCTGCCAGAATGTGCTGAGACCTGAGAAATAAACTTGGGGTCCTGGTGAGCCACCAGCAGCCCTGAATCCAAGTCTGGGAAAACCAGTCTAACCAAAGTGAATGGTTCACCCCAGCCTGGACAATGTGCAGGACACGATGGTCTTTCCTACCTCAGTTTCCCAGCCTCCTCCTGTCCCCAAGTGCTTTCTGCTGGGAAAATGATTAACCAGCAGAGAAACTCAGTCTGCACAGTAGTGCCCAGCTGCGGGGGGCTGGCTTTCAGCCACGCTTCTGTTCCTGAGACTCTCTTGCACGACTTCCCTTCCTCCCTCTTTTCTTCCTTCCCTCCCTCCTTCCTCTTCCATTCCCATCCTCTTCTCTCTCCTTCTCTTCCCTCACTCTGTTCTCCCTCTCCTTCTCTGATCTTTCTTTGGGGTGCTGGGTATCAAACTCGGGGTCTAGAGCATGCTAGGCCCAGGGCCCGTCCATACGCACATGCGCAGCCTCGGGGTCTCGGCCCAGGGCCCATCCCACGCACATGCGCAGCCAACCCCGTTCCTCTTCTAGTCTCCCACCCTCCCACGTCCCCACCCTGTGAGTCTATCTGTAGAGACACTGGCCACGCCCAGGCAGGAACAGACTCAGGGTCCTCGCCATGCTCAGCTCAAAGTCAGGTGGCAGATCAGAGTCAAGCACAGCGCAGAGCTTTTGTTTTATTTTTTACTTTTGCCTAGTGTCAGCTTCAGACCACAATCCTTCCACCTCAGGCTCGTGGGTAGCTGAAATTACAGACATGCGCCACCATTCCTGGTATGAACGCACACTTTTTTAAAGATGGGAGAATTAATCATGACAAAAACAAGGAGATATATGTGGTCACTAAACTCTAATTCTCCCAAATAAAAATACCCAGGTCTGTCGCTTCTTTAAAGTCGAAAGATTCCCATGAATTGGAGGCATAGGTCGACAGTTTTATCGTAAAACAGGATGGCTTCATTGTGTGAGTAGTTGCATAAATAAACCAAAAAGAGTTGATCTACAAAAGACACATCTTCTGTCTAGGCCTGTCCATTGCTTGACTCCTCTAGGTCTAAATAATGATTTAATGGGCCGTGTGAACCCCAAGCCAGGTGCCTGTGTTTGGATGCAAATAGAGGAATGATTTATAGTTGCCTGAAGTCAGAGCGAGGTCTGCTGTTTGCATGGGTCAACTGCATCTCAAAGTGAAAACACAAAGGTTGCAGGAAGAAGAAAAAGACATTCGACCAATATCTGTGGGTCAGGTCCCACCCAAATCAGCTTCTAGAAGGCCAAAGAAGAGGCGAGACTTTTGCAGGTAGCTGGACACACACACACACACACACACACACACACGGAAAAGAATTGCTGGAGCTGTCAGGTGGATTTCTGAACTCTGGGGGAGGAGCCTCACATAACCACCGAAAGCTGGCATCTCTCCAAGTTCCCAAAAGACAGTCTGCTTCCTGTTTGCTTGGGGTTAGCTCTTCATGGATTTTTTTTTTTTTTTTTTGGTTGAGAGCTGATGGAAGAAGTCTTGGCAGGACCCTTCACTTCCAAAGACTTGCTGACAAATACACAGTGATCATGGCTCAGCAAGCTCCTCAACCCAACACCTTGCCCAGTGTGATGCCGCATTGCTGCCGGGGGACTCAGACATCACCACCGCAGTATCACCTGCACCATGCCTGAGTGCGCAGGGGAAAGCGCACATGCACACACACACAGCACACACATGTATTCTATGCACAGTGATCATGCTGCACATGCATGTACATTTGCACATGTGTACATCTTGCACATAGATGCACATCCTGCACATACCACATACATGTTCATCCACACATGTGTGCATAGCACAAATGTACACCCTGCACAGCATTCATCCTGCACATACATGTGCATGCCACACACACCACACATGTACATCCTGCATGTATCACAGATACACACAATACACATGCACACGGTATGTGCCATGTACATGTAACGTTGCATACATGTGCATGCTGTATACCACCCTTGTGCATGCTGCATACATGTATACATATGGACATGTTGCACGCAGCACACCGATGTACACACTACATATACATCACATGCATGTACATATTGCATAATGCACACACTATAAATGCACACATAACTCACATACCACACACCTTACACATGCATACACTGCATATATGCCACATATGCACCTCATACACACCACACACATGTACATGCTGCATACAGATGTATACCTTGCACATACTGCAGGTAACACGTGCATGTTCGTGCTGCATGCCTTAAACATATGTACATACTTCACACTGCACACACAACACACATACATATAGCTCACATACCTTCCACACCACATACTTCCCACACGTAGTCACATACCATATATGCATACACACACCACACAAACACAAAACAAATGCATACACATATGCACCTGTCACACATACACCTCACACACACCACACACACATGCCATTCCACATGTATCATGCACACTACACATTTCCATCTCATATACCACACAACTCCTGTACACATCACATGCACCTACATCACACAGCATACATACCACACACACATCATAGACACAACTCACACATGCACTACACACATACCACATGCTTCATATACCTCACACTTACACAAACACATCCCTCACACACACTTCAAATATATATCACACATATACCACATGTGTATACACACACACACAAATTCTAAACTTAATCTGGCCAGAATAATCATAATGGTAGTAATCATTAAAATGATAGTCCAAAGTTTTTGCACAAACTGAATCAGTAATTGAACTTAGTGCTTTAAATGCATGATTTTTAAAAATCTTAACAATATTAGATGCTTGAGAAAAACAGAAAAAAACCCCAAGGCAAATGGTTTGAAGTGCACAACCAGCAGGTCCTATGCCAGTATTTGAACATAAGTGTGTCCAGAGACCTAGCTTTCATCTGCCAGGGCAGATAGACGAACCCTGACACTAGAAAGATGGGTTTTAGTTAAACTGATCTTCCCACCTGATGCAAGCCCCCCTGCCCCACTCGATAAAACCACAGATAAACTGGTCTAGAACAAACGAGAGAGAATACATGGTATGGAGAGTAGGAACGAAAGGGAATGGCCATAGAGAGCCTGTGGCCACAAAAAGAACCAAAAAAGCGGGATACTTTAGGGGAAAACTGCAATAAATTTAACAATATAGAATTTTCTTTTTAATTCCCAAGAGATAGAAACTAGAGACCGGATTTAAAGGTAGAAAACCAACCTAGCAATCATGAAGTTCTGAGTTCAAACCACAGTTCCACAAAAATGTTCTTAAGAATACAACTTCCCAGCTTGGTGCTGGTGGCTCAGGCCTGTAATCCTAGCTACTCAGGAGGCTGAGATCTGAGGATCACAGTTTGAAGCCAACCCGGGCAGGAAAGTCTGAGACTCTTGTCTCCAATAAACTATTTAGAAAAAGCCAGAAGTGGTGCTGTATCTCAAGTGGTAGAGCATTAGCCTTGAGAAAAAGAATCTCAGGGACAGTGCCTAGGCCGTGAGTTCGAGCACCAGGACCCACACATACACAAAAACGAATATGATTTTCCCAAATTGACATAAGATTAAATAGAATGTTAGAATACCCTGATTGAAGAAATTTAACTTGAATCTAGAATCTATTTTTTTTGCTGTTTTTCAATGGGTTTTGAATCCAGGGACTTTTGCTTTTTAGGCAAGTGTTTTATCACCTGTGCCCTACTTGGAATCGAAGTACTAAAACTTTTTCCCCAACGTTAGCAACAATGCAAGGATATTTGTTCTCAACAGTGAATCTACATGTTAGTGGGATTTGAGAATAGCACAATAAGGCCCCGAAAGATAAAATATATACGGATCAGAAAGGAAGAAGTAAAACTGATTATATTTATTGATGACTTTCATGTTCACAATCCAATCCTAAAAATCTACCAAACTAGGACTAATGGGCAAATTGATCAAAGTTTACAGGGATTTGTACCAATACACAAAAACCATCATGTTCTTATATGTCAAGAGCATACAAGTGAAAATAAAATATTTAAAACTGCATTGTCAATCATGTCAAAGCACATATGTTCCCAGGAATAAACTTACCAAAAGAAAGAAAAAAGAAACTTGCAAGGCCTGCATTGAAAAAAAAAAAAAAAACCCAACAGAACTACCGTGTCTAATTAAATATCTAAGTAGATAAACTATGCTCATGGGAAAGAATATTCAATAGGTGAATTATCAGTTTTCACCAAACTGATCTCAATTTTAATTTGTAATTCTTGATGAAATCTTGCAAACATTGAACAGCTATTTCTAAAAATTACTTGTTTAATTTTAAAACCTAGAATAATAAAAGTAACATTGAAAAAGATTAACAAAGCCAGAGACATTTAATTACTTGCTTTCAAGATACTATTTGACACTATTGGAATCTAGAATTAAACCATATAGTCCTGGTACAAATAGATAAATAAATAAATAAATAAATAAATAAATAAATAAATAAATAAATAAATAAATAAAGGAAAAGAACAGAGGCAGCAAAAATTGACCAACACTAAAATGATCATTTGGTTTTTGAAAAAGATGCTGATCAATCCAATAAAGAAATAAAAGTTGGGGGCTGGGAAGGTGGCTCAGTGGTAGAGCACTTGCCTTGCATGCTCGAGGCCCTGGGTTCGATTCCTCAGCACCACATAAGAAAAAAGCCGGAAGTGGTGCTGTGGCTCAAGTGGTAGAGTACTAACCTTGAGCTGAAGAGCTGAGGGACAGCGCCCAGGCCCAGAGTTCAGGCCCCATGACCGGACCCCCCCCCCAAAAAAAAAAAAGAAAAAAAGAAATAAAAGTATATCCAATGAATTTTGCTAGAAAAATTGCATATGAAAAAAACCCACAAAACTTCTACTCATCAAAGATACATTTTTTATGGGTGTCAGTATTGAGTTTGAATTTTCATTCCAACTTTTGGCTCTTGACTGGTGCTCTGTCACTTGAGCCACACCTCCAGTTTTGGCTTTCTGCTATTTGCTTGGAGATAAGAGTCTCTGGAGCTGTCTTCTACTTCAGCCTCAACAGTAGCTAGCATTACAGTCATGAACAACCAGTGCTCAGCTAAAGGTGTCTTTACAAATTAATAGAACTGGGTGCCAGTGGCTTAGGCCTACAGTTGTAACTATTCAGGAGTCTGAGATATGAAGATAACAGTTTGAAACCAGCTAGAGCAGGAACGTGCAAGAGACTCATCTCCAATTAACTAGCAAAAAGCCAGAAGTGGAACTGTGGCTTAAGTGGTAGAGTGCCAACCTTGAGCAATAAAGCTAAAGGATAGTGTTCAGACCCTGAGTTCAGGCCTGGTGAACATAAGTACACGCACGCACGTGCGTGCACACACACACACAAGAATAGAAATGTCACTCTAAGAAAATATGCATAATGCATATGACAAAGGACTTGTAATACAAATACATAAAGAACTCTTTCTAATCGGTGACAAGACAATCCAATTTGCAATAATTATGTGGCTAGTTTTAATAAGAGCAGCTTGTTATTTAAAACATTATATAAAAGTTAAGCACCAGTGGCTCATGCCTGCAATCCTGGATACTCAGGAGGCTAAGATCTGAAGATTACAGTTCAAAGTTAGCTGGGGCAATAAAGTCCAATTAACCACTAAAAAGCCAGAAGTGGAAGTATGGCTTAAGTAGTAGAGTGCCGTGCCAACATTGAGTCAGAAAGCTGAGGGACAGTGCATAGGCCCTGAGTACAAGCCCTAGTACTGGCATAAAACCAAACCAAAAAACAATGTCATAAAAATCAAGCCACAGCTAAAGATATGACAGAAAATAGTGTTAATATTTGAGAACTTTAAAGACTAACAGTTTTAATACACTAGGTGTGTGTGTGTGTGTTGTGTGCATGCATACAAAAATACTGAATACTTTTTCTCTAAGTTTATTTTTTAATTGATCAGAAATAGTAAAAAGGCAACTTCTATGGTAAGCTTAGATTTTTTAACTACGTATTAAATTAACTCTCAGTAGCACAGCTATAATTTTTAAAGAGCATCTCTTCTTATACTAAATAGACCCAGGTTGATTAAAATCATATATAATTCTCATCCTCACAAATGAAACTATATTGTACTTACCAAGTAAATATGCTTTAGACTAAAAGCCGATTACATTTGCAAAGCACTTTACCAAGTGGGAGACATAAATGGTTGTTAATTAGAGTAACTCATTGCTTCACACTTCCTTTATTCTATTCCTCTTAGATCTTTAAATTTATTGCAATCCAATTAAACAATTTATAGGAGCATACAGTTCAGCTCTCTCTCTCTTTTTCCCTCATGCTAAAACATTCAATGTGATGTGAAAGGCAGAGAAAAGACAGGATGGACCAATAGGTCATTTTGTCTGTTAGCAGTCACAAGCACCGATGACACTATGTGAAACTAATTGTGTTTGAAAGGACCACTCTTTGCAGAATGCTAAGTAGTCTTTTCTGACATTTGCTCCCTTCTTCATAACATACAAGACTATTGAAGAGATATTATAGCATGGTAGCATCTTCTGACAGGTCAGATTCTTGTAAGAAAAATACTTGCCATATCGACAATGGCCACCAAAATCCTTTCCTTGGATTTTACCCATGTCATTGTACAAGCACTTCTAACTAGAACAAATGACCGGTTCTCTGTGGAAGAGGGGTGGAGATAAAAAGAACATGTGCTGAGGACATGGATGAAAAAATTTAAAAATGAGTGTCCTAAGGAAGAGAGTAGGAGGCAGAGAAGATGGCAAGAGTTGTGGTTGTGCTTGCTTGCTTGCCCCTCTGGAGACTTTGAACTGTTTCAATGCATCAGAGATCTCTAATGGGCTCTTGCCTCTGCTCTCATAGTCCAGATGAACCAACTCCCACATCTGTCTCCATTGGTACAATACTGGTGGAGAATAACAACTTCTAGGAACATTAAGCTATATTTGCATGTGATCAAATAATCAGCAAATATTTCCTGAGCATTTTTTTCTGAGCAAGTAGGAGATTGACAGACACAAAAATGGAAGAGGACCTCACAGGAAGCTCAGCTGAAAGTTTCATACAACATGCATGTGCTCTGTACCCTGACAGCTTGGGTCCATGAATCTCTTACTGCCCCAAACAATGAGCTATAGAATGGACAGATGACTTCGCACAGGAAATCCCACCAGCACAGAGATAACATTCAGCTGCTGTGATTCTCTGAATCAAAGTAAGGACTATAAATTGGTCCAAGGGGAGTCACTGAGTAGCAAAATGCTAGAACTGGGGGAAATACTAAAACATCATCAAATCTAGCAATATTTAAAAAGTCCATTGTACTCCCTTGTGATCCAAGGTGAAGGGAACAGGGAAACCTTGACTCTGTGGTTTTGTCTGTCCAATAGAACAGTTTACCGGTGTTCCATGTGTGGACTGTGTTTTCACCAAAGATTAAGGCAAAAAGCATGTTCTTCTGTGAAAGAAGAAAGAGAGGAGGGTGAAATGTAGAGAGAGAAGAAGAAAAACCATGGATGGAAGTCAGATCTCTTAATGGTCCTTAATGGTAAGCAGCCTAGCCAAGTCTTTATAGCTAGCAACCTTCCTAACCAGGGCACTTGATGATGCCTCGTGCTGATGCACTACAACCTGCCATGTATGCTATGGGCTACCTGCCAGTGGAAGACTGAATCCCTCTCCAGCTCAAGGGTGAATCTGACTCTGTGAAGATTATGATGCAGTAGATAGTGGATACTAGTCATGGCCTTTCTCTTTTGGATTGTCATTCTAGAGTGGGGGAAGACTGGGACCCGCTGGCACTTATAAATTCTGCCTTGATAATTGATAAGGTGGAATGTTTAGTCACAGACTCCCTTGCAGCTAGATCACTGTTTAGACTCCACCCATCAGATGCACATAGAAAGAAAGACTTCAGTTTAGATGTGAGTAGTATAATGGGCTCTTTGTAGAATTTTCTTTCCTCACTTCCCCTACCCCACTCTTTTGCTGGCTTAAAGAAGTAATTAAGGTGTCTAGATTCATTGGCTTCATAATCAGAAACTCCAACTTTGTAGTTTCAAAGAAAAGTTCCTAATAGAGAGAAGGCATGAGGTGGGGGGGGGGGTGGACAATAGTTTCCACTTATGGAGGAGAGCCAATGGAGACTTCCCCTCCTTCAGTTGTGGGACATGGTTTAGAGGCTTGGCCACTAACATTCCAGTCTAGTTCCTAGGCCCTCCCCAAATACTGTGAACTACACAATACTTGTTTAACTTTTGTTGTTGTTGTTGGTGGTGGTCATGGGGTTTGAAATCTGGGCCTGAGTGCTGTCCCTCAGCTCTTCAGCTCAAGGCAAGCACTCTACCACTTGAGCCACAGCACAACTCCCACTTTTCTGGTGGTTTATTGGAGATAAGAGTCTCATGGACTTTCCTGCCTGGTCTGCTTTGAACCATGATCCTCAGATCTCAGCTTCCTGAGTAGCTAGGATTATAGGCATGAGCCACTGGCACCTGGTTTTGTTTTTATGCTGTATGATAGATAGTTGAAAAACTGAAAATATAGTACCATGGAATGAGCTGAAGCCAAGCCCTAGCTTTGAAAAATTATCAACAATTTTATCCATCTTCTCTTATCTAGTCTATTCCATTTTTCTTTACCAGGCAATATGCCACTTTATCATATGATTTCTAAAGGCAAGAAATTAAATAATGTTCAAGTTTGTGCTATCATTTATTATCTAGCCCATATTTGAATTTCTTTTTATTGATTGTTGTGATCCACAGGATATTTGCATCTGGTTATATCTCTTAAGTCTTTCTTATTCTAACAATTCCTCCCTTCTCTCTCTCTATTTTTTTCTTTTTATTCATGCCATTGATTTGTTGAAGAAACCAGATCATTAGCTCAATCGAATCTGTTCTAACTTGGCTTCAAACAAGTTTCCCCTTATGCAGTCACATATGTGGTTCCTCTTCCAGTATTTCCTTTATGATGGTAGTTGGATCTGAAGACTTGGGGTGCTCCTACTGCATGACATCAAGACATGCATGTCCTTCAATCCTCCTTCTGGGAAGGATAAGATTCATTAGCGAGTTACAACCTGTATCCTGGGAAGAAACTCATTCCTGTTTTGTCAGTAGGAATTCTAAGGGTCAGGATAAAGCAAGCTGAGATGTAATGGACAGTTTGCTAGAAAATGTCTAAGAACTTCTTTGTTATTCTTACAGTGGACCCAAACACTTTGGACATTATCTCAGAAGAGACAATATTTGAAGTGTTATAGCTACTAGGTAAGCATGAGGACACATGTTACAAGCCAAAGCATAGAGGAGAGCAGAGACAAAGAAGAGTAGAATGAGAACACTCAATGTCATAAAGATTCTAACTTAACCAGCTCAGAAAGTTCTCATATAGGGTAATCAATTGCTGTATCTCCTCCCTGGGTCTCTCTTGTCTATGGCATTCATAGACAACGTTAGTAGAGTTTGCTGAACAAACTAGCATAAGAGCTTTAGGGAGTTCATGTGATATAATAAAGATAGATAAACTAACATAATTACTATGGGATATATGGAGTAGAAAATGTGTATAACATTCTAAATTTAAGATTTTAGTCTCTTGAGCTGCAAGGGAAGAAATTTCTAGTGTTTCGGGCCATCTATTTTGTGATACTTTGTTATAGTTGCCTTAGCAAATACATTTAATAACTAGGGAAACTAGGCCCTTGGATCAAAAAAAAAGACTCATCATTTATTTACAAATATAATGCTCCCTCCTCCAATTTTCAGAATTTATTTCTATAGCTGCCAAGAGATTGGAGCAGAAGGAAATCCCCCATCTTACTTTCAAATATAGTGTCATGTGTTTTAATGTAATGGGATATACTGGGCGCCAGTGGCTCACACCTGTAATCCTAGCTACTCAGGAGGCTGAGATCTGAGGATCACGGCTCAAAGCCATCCTGGGCAAGAAACTTCATGAAACTCTTATCTCCAATTAACCACCAGAAAACTGGAAGTGGCACTGTGGCTCAAGTGGTAGAGCACTCGCCTTGAGCTGAAGAGCTGAGGGAAAGCACCCAGGCCCAGAGTTCAAGCCCACAACTGACTAAATAAATAAATAATGTAATGGGATATAATGTGGGTTCAACTCCTAAATGCTTCTGAAATAGGAATAATAAAGATTTATTGAGTGCCCACTGTGCTTGAAACTGTATAATTCACTCACTTTTACAACAATATTGTTAGAAAAGGTGCTTTTCTTAATAAAACTAAGCTTCTGTACAATAATCAAAGGAAAACTTACAGAATGGTAGAAAATCTTAGTGAGTTCATGAGATAAAGGACTAATTCATATCCAGAAAATACAAAGAGCTCCAAACTGTAAACGCCAAAGGAATAAATAACCCAACTAATAATGGGAAAATGGGCAATTTTCAAGAGAAGAACAAATGGCTCATGAAGAAATGTTTTACATCCTTAGTTACAAAGGAAATTCAAATATAAACATTGTTAAGATTTTATCTATTTTGAGATTTTTGCAACATTTTGAGAGTTTTACGGATCAGAATGGCAGCCATCATGAAAATAAACAATATCAAATACTGGTGAGGATGTAGGAAAAAGAAGCAACACCTCAGACACTGTTGGTGGGGATATAAATTGTACTGCAGACACTGTGGAAATCAGTATGGAGGTTTCCTAAAAAACTAGAAATAACTGCAATATGATCATGCTGTACTATTCCTAAGCATATATTGGAAGGTATTTAAGTCCGTAAATAATCTAGATCATACATATCTATTATAGCAGCACTATTTACAATAGCCAAACTATAGAATCAACATAGGTTCATGTTAAATGATAAATATATAAAGAAAATGTAGTATATATACCCAATGCATTATTATTCAGCCACACAGAAGACTGAAATTATGTCATTAGCAGGAAAGTGGACTTGCAGGATCATCATGTTAAGCAAACTAAGACAAACAGAGAAAGACAAATATCACATGTTCCCTCTCTTTGTCTCTGTCTCTCTGTCTCTCTCTGTCTCTGTCTCTGTCTCTGTCTCTCTCTCTCTCCAGTCCTGGGCTTGAACTTAGGGCTTCACTGTCCCTGAGCTTCTTTTGCTCAAGGCCACTGCTGTACCACAGTTTTTTCTGAGTACTTTATTGGAGATAGGAGTCTCAAGGACTTCCCTGCCCAGGATGGCTTCAAACTGCAATAGTCTAGTCAGATCTCAGCTTCCTGAGTAGCTAGCTACGATTATAGGCATGAGCCAGCAGTGCCTGGCTCCTTTAGGCTTTGATAAATAGGTCTCTCCTCAAAACAGCTAACCATCTCCAAGAACATCTCCAACCTTTGGGTGTGCCAACAAACCTAGGCTCACTTTGCTGGATGTCAACATTTTGCTATGGTAGCTCTACTATTATCTTGGGTCTATAGTTCTTGCCCAGGAAAGATGGATATCTACATTCAGACCAGTGAAATCGCTACATCAGAACCAGTCAGTGTTCACAGTGCCCTGCTTAAGTGGGTCATGAAAGTGCAGTTGGTGACTAGAACTGTTTTAGAATGACAGCATAGCATTGTGTTTTACTTTGCAAAGCAGTTGAGTTTTGGCTAAATGGAGGCCAAAGAGGGGTGCTGAATTTGTTTATCTGTGTGTCTGATAATTCCCTTCCTGTTATCAGTCTACTTTCAGATAAATGCAAAGGCCATATTTAACACTCAGGAACTGCAAGGCCCTCTAGTGTGCTCACTTAACTCCTGGAGGATGTTATAAATATAGATGGAGTGTAGATACATTTCAAAGGAGTTCAGTCTTTTCCCAAGGATCTAATTATGATCAGATTCCATGTGTCCATATGGTCCACTCTAGGGCAGATTTTGGCTATGTTGATCCATTGGCTTTTGTTCCACTGGGAGGAATAAAATCTGGATCATCACTTCCATGGCTATCATTTACTTCTTTCTTTGTCTTGTATGTGAGATCTGGATAACAATCCAGATAACTTGGCTAAGCTTGGTTCCATTTAATTGAAGCAGATAGTGGAAACAATCATGATCACTTTATATATAACTATTGCCTCTAAAGAAACCATGCTAAAACATACAGCTACAGATCCTGTTGGTCATCTCTAGTGTATGGAGTGCTAATAGTCCCAGAGTCTGAAGGATGTAAGTGAGGGTTCCAACCCTTAATTACCCAAAGGAGTATTTAAACTGAACCACCATAAATACATCCTGTTAGGGCTGGGAAACTCTTATCGTGACTCCAGGAACCTTACCCCACCCTTCTCTACCTTTCAATACATGACGAGACGTGGCATGCGCAATATGCAATGCTTCTCCTCTTGGCAGATTCTGAATGAAGCCAAGGGAAACAGTTACAAAGTAGAAAATCGACTATGATGGGACACTCTTCGGTGCTATATCTGATATGATGAACAATTTATTTTGGCAACACCCTAGATGGGTTTCATCTGGTTTTCCTGAATTCAACAGGGATTCCTGCCAGAAGGCTCAGGAACACTAAGAAATCATTCAGGCTGAGGGAAGAATAATATGCCATCTTGCAAACTGTTTCATAGCACTGACTCTCATCTGGAAACCAGCCATGGCTGTTTTCCCTTTCCAGCTGCTCTTCCACTAGTGTCTTAGGGAGTTTGGGGTGGTGGGTGGATTGATAGTAATCAGGATAGAGAGTCTTGAAGAGGGAGAAGAAACATGTGGTAGCCAAATATTTGGCAATACAAGGCATTCCTAAAATATGAATATTCTATCCCAGACGTCAGCTATGAGAATTCCAATTGCTACCTATTGTGACCTCGCCAAGTTAACTGCTCTTAGAGAAAGGTACTTCCAAGATGGAAGCAAGATTGATCTGCTATGGAAGAACACTTCTGTTCCAGAGTCAATGTTTGTATCTATGTGGGGGGACTTCAGCTAGCTCCATGACATCCATCCCTGATTTCTCCTCGGGATGAATGAAAGGAGTACTTGGGCTAACATTCCAGCACTCTCTTTTCGTCTCTCTCTCTCAGGAGTGAGAGTCCATCTACAGAGAGCAGAAGTGATCATTGGTCTCACCTTAGAGAAACCACCGGAGAGCCAGAGGCCTGTCTGGGTCTGGATATGTGGTTTCCATATTAGGAAGTGCACTTGCTTGTATGTATAAGGTATGGTCTTTTTATAAATATGTGTTTTTATTGTAAAGATACTGTACAAAGGGGTTACAGTCACATGAGTAAGGCAATGAGTAAATTTCTTATTGAGCATTGCTACCCCCTCCTTTGTTTTTCCCCTACCATTCCTTCTCTCTCCACCTCCACAACTTCTCCCTCCCTACCTCCCCTCCACCCCCGAAGCTGTAAAGTTCGTTTTCAACATAGTGTCTTGTACATCTCATTGTTACAGTGGGTCAACCTATACTGTATAAGGTATGTTCTTAAGTGTTAGAAAGCATTAGGAAGCCCCTTGAGGTTGTTGGATATGTCTTGTTTGTTTTCAGACAAGGTGTCACTATGTCACCCAGTCTAGTCTTGAAATCCTTTTCTCAAGTGACTCTCCAGCCTCAGCCTCTCAAGTAGCCAGGACTACAGGTGACAGGTGGCTGTAGCCACATGTGACTGAAGCTCAAGTTGTTAATAATTAGCAGCCAAGTTCGTAATAATCGGCATAATCAGTAATAAGTTCTTAATAACTTAGCAACCAGGTTCTTAATAATTAACATTATCAGTAATACAGGTGATGTTCTGAATTTCCATTCACTTTAACCTATTATTTTATTCCTTAATTAGTTCAGAACATTGACAAGAACAAGTAGTGTTGATTTGTCTCCCACAATCCCTGACATTTAGCTAGTAGCAGTTTTCATCTGATAGAAAATACACTTTTGCAGTTTTCTACGAGTTTAGCTGGTGGACTAAAGAGAACATTTAGCTTCAGCTTTGGGCTTCTGGAAGCACATCACCTTCAGAGTCAGAAAGACTGGGGTTTGAAGCGGGGCGCCGGTGGCTCATGCCTGTAATCCTACCTACTTAGGAGGCTGAGATCTGAGGATCGTAGTTCAAAGCCAGCCCGGGCAGGAAAGTCCATGAGATTCTTATCTCCAATAAACCACCAGAAACCTGGAAGTGGCGCTGTGGCTCAAGCACTTGCCTTGAGTTGAAGAGTGCAGGGACAGCGCCCAAGCCCAGAGTTCAAGCCTCACGTCTGACCCCCTTTTCCCCCCCAAAATTGACCTTGCCATTTTGCCATTGTAAAAATTCACCACTCACACATGTCAAAGCTATTCCACATTTCCCTTCTGCTGTGGTAAAGACTCCAGGATCTGGGGTGCATAAATACTTGTATATCCAGACAACAGTTAGATGGACTTGAAACTGGCCTAACACTGTGTTTTGGTCTTTAATTGTGAAGTCAGCCAAGAAGGCTATAGTCACAATTAAGTTAAATGTGAAAAGTAGAGCGGAGGGGAGGGAAGCCAAGACTGAAAGAATGTCTCCCAACTCCCTTGATCTGCATCTAAGAGGTCTGTAAAGCAGTATTTGAGGCAAGACTGTACTTCAGACCTTCCTAGTCTCAATGAGATACCAATCAGTATCATTCATATCTCATACACATGATCACTTTTGAAGCAGCTATCTTCATCTTCATTACAACTAGTCCTCTTAACTAGTCCTCTTGCTTAAGAATTCAAGTTAGTCATTTATATGTATTTGTTAACTTGGCACGTTCACATAAGCAATTGCTTTAACTTGTCATTTTGAAGTTAGCACTCAAATTAACTAGTCATTTTGAAGTAAGTACTTGTGTTAACTAGATGTAAGCAGTCACCCCAACGGGCCATCCCCTCTTAACTACTCCTCGTAACTACTCCTCTAGCTTAAGGACTCATGTTAACTACACATTTTGAAATAAGAACTCATATTAATTAATCTCTTAACTAGTCTCTTAGCGAGTCCTCTCGCTTAAAGGCTCACATTAACGACATTTTGATGTAAAAACATATTAGCCATTTTGACACAAGCACTCACATTAACCTCTTATTTCCTACTCACTAGTTATCTTAACTAGTCATATGACTTAAGGACTTATGTTATTTTATAAACTAGTTCTCCTACCTATCCTCTGACTTAAAGAGTCATGTTAATTCTTTGTTTTGATATAGGAACTTAGTCATTTTTTACATAAGCATACATGTTAACTAGTAATTTTGATAGACGCACATGTTAACTAGTCATAGCCTTTTAACTAGTCCTCTTAATTTGTCATTTTCTCTTAACTAGTTTTCATAACTAGTCATCTGGCTTCAGGCCTTTTGACAGTCTTTAATATAAGGACTAATGTTAGTTAGCTAGTCACTTGGACTTAAGTGCTCATTATCTAGTCGCTTTGAATAAGAATGCACATTACCTAATTGCATAGATATAAGCAATTATGTTAACTATTCACTTTGATGTAAATGCTCATGATAAGTAGATTTAAAATAGTTGTTTTGACTTAGGTGTTCACATTACCTAGTCCTCTATCTTAAGAACACAGGTTAACTAGTCATTTTGACATAGGACTCACATTAACAATGTTTTAACATGAGCTCACTTACCTAGTTATTTTGACATAATCACTTATGTTAACTAACTGGCATTATATGAGGATATATATTGACTAGTCATTGAGATATAATCAATAACCTTAACTAGTCTTACTCTGCTAACTATCCCTATTTACTAACCCTCTTCTGAATTAAAGGCTCATAAAGCTAATAATTTTGATGCTGTTGCTCATGTTAACTAGTCATTTTGACAGAATCTCTCATGTTAATTATTTGCTTTATTCACATAAACACGTGTTAACTTGTAATTTCCCCTCAACTAGTCCTGTTAATGAGCCATCACTTCTAAACTAGTTCTCTTAACTAGCAATCTGACTTCTGGATTCATGCTATCTAGTCATTTTGATATAAACATTCACATTAACTAATTGTTTTGACAAAAGCATGTGCATTCACTAAGCATTTTGATGTAGTCACCTTAATGGGTCCTCTCCTCTTAACTCATCCTCCTAAGGAATCTCCTGACTTAAGGACTCATATTAACTATTCACTTTGATATAAGGACTCATGTTAACTAGTCACTTGGATATTGGTGCACATTAACTAGTCCTCTGGCTTAAGTGATCACATTAACTAGTGGTTTTGATGTAGCTGATGTCTAAACTAGTTATCTCACACTGTCTAGTTCTTATAACTATAACTCTCCTTCTAGTTTTCTTATCTAGTCTTTGGCTTAGGATCCTGTTAATTGGTCATGTTGATGTAAGTGCCCACGTTGACTAGTGATTTTGACAGAATCTGTCATGTTATCTAATTATCTCTTACAGTCCTTTTAGCTGGTCATTTGGCTTTAGGATTCATGTTATCTCACCATTTTGATGTCAACATTTGTGTTAACTAGTCATTTTGACATAACTGCTCATGTTAACTGGCCATGTCTTGTCTTAACTAGTTGTCATAACTAGTTCTCTGCCTTAATAACTCATTAACTATTTGTTTTGACATAAACACTCACATGAGTCATTTTCTTATAAGCACTCACATTAGCGAATCCCCTGGCTTAAGGATCCATGTTAACTAGTCATTTTGACATAAGCCTTTACATTAACAAGTTTAGATGTAACTAGTCATTTTGACAGCTGGACTGCATTTGAATCATTCAAGAACAGCATGATTAATTCAACTCCATGATTTTAAAGGTGATTTACATTCTTTTGGCTCTAGATGCACAATGATCAAGAAAAAAATCATGCAGAGATATTTTAGAGTAATGGTGATGTGGTATTATTATTCAAAAGATACTGTGAACGACTTCATAAACCTTCCAGGTGTGGAAATTACACCGTTGAGATATATCTAAGTTGTACATGGATAGTTGTAACTGCTGTCAGTCAAGTTGCATTTCATCTGTACGTAAAGGGAGATTAGAACATCTGAGCCCAACCAATGGAAGCCTAATGCTTTTGGGTGCAGGGAATATGCTACAGTATTCATTTGCCGAAGTGAAGAGCTGCTTGTCTGATGCTAATATGTGTAAGAATGAGGCTTGGGGTGAGACTGAATGGGTGGAAAAACTTGGCGCAGGGAGGCAGAGACAAGCAGCAGAACGTGGGCATGTACCCAGAGCTCACAGCTGGTGTGTTCTACAGTGTACTCAGCTATTCCAGATCCCCTTCCCTCACTTTGAAAATGCCTGGGGCTCTCACCTTTGCTTGTGCTCCTTTATCTTTTCAAAACCATGGAAGATGTCTCTATCCCCATCATCCATGCACCTTGAAAGGCCCAGCTATCCATTACCTCTAAACTCTCATATATATACCAGCACCATATCCAGACCTGTGTGAGAACACAAACTTCCACAAGGAGAGTAAAAGCTTGCAAATGCACACAGCTCCAGATATGTTAGAAAGCCCTTATATGAATATTATTTTTTATTTGATGCTCACAATTACTCTATGAAGTAGGAAAGGAAGAGACCGCCCTTATTTTATAGATCAGGGAACTGAGGCTCTCGGAAGTTAAGCTAACAAAGGCAGAGGCAGCAACATCTACATCTTTAGGCTCTTTCCTTCTCAATGGTGATTCATAAGCCTGTGTCCCAGTGACTCTCAAATATCTATTGGAATGGCTTCATACTGATGATAAAATGAATTTCCTTTATTGTAAAAGCAATTTTTAAAAAAACCATAAAATTATATTAAGTCTATTGAAGCTAATGCTGTATTCACATGTAATAAAATAATGATATAAATACTTTGCTTGAAAGGACAGCATCCTAATTAAGAGGATTGTTAAAAGGATGGAGCATATGAATACATCTATTACCAGATTTACTAGAACTTGTTGTACCCATGGTCATAAAATAGGACCAGCTGTTGCCTTGAATATGGACAGAGACTCATGAAGTCGAAGCTGGATATTGTACTGACTCTTGTTAGAAAATGAAGGTGACTCCACAGAGTTGTAATCCCTCCTTACTTTGTTACTTTGTGTGTCATTCAACTACTAATTCTATAGCATGTTCTAGGTCCCAGGCTGTACATTTGTGGGTGGCTGTCCTTGAGTATCATCTCATGTTTGAATCTGTGGAGCTAAAAACCCTGTAGTCTTTGGTCCTTTGCCTATCTATATGTGACATCTTTGTTTGGAAAGCGTCCTTTGGGCTATGCATTCAAGTGACTCGATTTCCAGAAATCTGCTTCTTTTCTAATATTGCTTGTGGGGAAGGGGGAGAGGGAGATTCATGGCCCTTAAACTGTTCTTCATTAGTTTACTTTGCTTTTGGTGTTTCCAACTTGGGTTGGCACTTGGTGAAATGCCAATAGCCAGGGACTCCTATGTATCTGCTGTACCAGAGAATCTTCTTGTCAACACAGTGGGCCAGGAAGTATCCTGGAGGGAATGCCATGCCTTATTTCTCTATGACATTAGGATGTTGCATCAAGAAGGCAAAGGATAAATCTACACTGAGACCAAACATTAGAGTCAAAAAGGATGAATATCACCATCTATATAGCAAGACAACACCCCAAGCTTTGTTAAGAAACAAGTTTCCATCAGTCCACTCACTACTTTCCCTGAGATTCATCTCTGCACAGAAGGATCCAAGTTCTCTTTTGTTTTCACCATGGTGCTCTCTCAAGAAAAAGCATTTCCCCTGCAGGTATATCGTCCATGGAAGTAGAAAGAAGAGCTATGGATTGGATTCATTCTCAGAGATTTGTATCTGGTTCAGCATAGGAGAAAAAAGAAATCATGACAAGTATGTTAGCCAGGAAAAGATGGGATTACTCCAGGAAACAGAGTGCTTTCTAAATGGCTCCTGGTCTTTTGGTTTCAAGATCAATCACTGCAGCTGCGAGTTAAAGGCTAGAAAACCTGCTGCTCTTGCCACCTCTGCTCCAGACCCTGGCGACCAGAAGTGGAATGTGGAGTCTGCTGCTGCAACCTGCTTTGGTTGGCACTTGCTTGTCCATCACACAGCTGTAGGAAAAGTCCTACCTCTCTTTTGCCTTCCAAATGTCACAGAAGTGCATTTCATTGGCAGAACTAAAATCTCCCCCCTAGAACCTTGGCTGCCTCCCAGACTCTGGCCGGGAACACAAATGGGGATAGGAATAGATGCCCATTGTCAACAGATAATACCTGGCATGGGGCTTGGGTGTTGTTTTGTGGCCTTCTCATGCCCTGCAGGATAAAATTCCTTCACCAACAGTGGTTCCAAACTGAAAGCCATGGCCCCACATCCTCCCTAAATCTGAGATGGCCCAAGAAAGATCCAGAAGTCACGTGCCCAGGCCCTACTGAGAAGAGCTTCCCAATAGCTGTCTGGCCGGGAGATTGGTTTGTTCAATATAGTGCAGGCAGAAAGAAGATTCAGAATCCAAGACTAGGAGTTGAGTTTCATCTCCACTTCTTTCTAGACAGTCACACAGTATTTTCTGAGCTCAGTGTCTTATTCACACTATGAAGAAGTGATCATTAGTCTCCTGGGGATTCGTGGACTTGAACATGTAAGGCCTGTTGTGAAGATTGGGAGTGCTAATGTCTGACTAGTCTCAACGGAAAATATTCTAGCTCTCATTCAAGGCACTTCTGAGGAGCCCCCACAATTCTAGAGGTTTCCACAGTTAAGGGTTCTCCACAAGCTCATCGCCACACATCTGTTCTGTCCACATTCTTCACCTTTGCCACATGTTGGTCTTGAGAACGCCCCTCCAAAAGCCTCCTACACACATATCTCTGTCTGGAGATCTATTTTATGGGAAACTGAAGCATCAGCCCTGGATTAGCTGACAAAGAATCTGTGAAAGGGTAATAAGTAGCTCATAGAATCTCCCAGGAATACCAGCAAGCCAGGTGTGGAGAATGTGTTCTAAGGAAGAATGCGCCAGTTCCCTCCATAAGAAGGAAATCTGGAGAGGAAGGTCAGACTTGTGAATGGAGGAATCCTACAAATATAAGAAGGAAATAAAAAGATGCTGGACCTACTGAAACAGAATGGTAGTGTATGAGTGTGTGTGTGTGTGTGTGTGTGTGTGTGTGTGTGTGAGAGAGAGAGAGAGAGAGAGAGAGAGAGAGAGAGAGAGAGAGAGAGAGAGAGAGAACAATTCTTTCTCCCCAGTACTAGGTTTGAACCCAAAGTCTTGCTCTTGCTAGTCAACCTTTGCCTTTTCTAGGCACAAACCTCAGACCTCAATCCTCCTATTTCTATGCTTCCCAGGGAGCTGGGATCACTGGTTATGTACCACCTCATCTCAAATGTTTATTCTTAAATTTACAACAGGATCCAAGACAACATTTTATTCTAGCTGTAGCAGCAAAAGATTTTTATTTTTACTTTTTATTGGTCATGGGGCTTGAACTCTGGGTCTGGGCACTATCCCTCAGCTCTTCAGCTCAAAGAGAGTATTCTGCCACTTGAGCTACAGATCCACTTCCGGTTTTCTGAGTGGTTAATTGAAGATAAGAGTCTCACAGACTTTTCTGCCCCAGCTGGCTTTGAACTGTGATCCTCAGATTTCAGCCTCCTGAATAGCTAGGATTACAGGCGTGAGTCACCAATACCCCATGTGGCAAAAGATTTTATAGCAGGGAATTGAGAAATGCAAATAGGAATGGAGCCAGTGCCCTAAAGTACAGCTTACTTTCCAGATTTTTCAATTATACCAATGACTAGTGAAGAGTTCTTCAGAGCTTTCATGTGTGTCTGTCTATTCCTGGGCTTGAACTCAGGGCCTGGATACTGACCCTGAGCTTATTTTGCTCGAGGCTAGCACTCAACCACTTGAGCCACAGCTCTACTTCTGCCTTCCTGGTGGTTAATTAGAGATAAGAGTCTCATGGACTTTGCTGTCTGGGCTAGTTTCAAACTGCAATCTTCAGATCTCAGTTTCCTACATAGCTAGCATTATAGCCATGAGCCACTGGCACTGGGCTAGCCTTCACTTTCTTTCCTCTAGTTTCTTCTGCTCCTTTCTTTGTTCCTGCTTGAAGACCTTCTTTCCCACATGAATCCTCACCTCTCTGACCTCAAGCTTCATCATACACCCCCTCCTCTTGTAGTTTCAAGGCTTTTACCTCTAAGGTTGCCCTTTTGCTCAGAAGGTGTTACCTCCACACTCTGGGTGGCTCCTTCTTCCATTCAGGCCTCAACTCAACTGCCACTTCCTGGAGAGACCGTGCTAATCACCCAATCTAAAATAGCCACTTGCCTCTGAGTCACTTTCTATTAGGGTATTCTATTATATTTTCTTCCTAGCATTTGCTACCATCTGAAACCATCTGGGGGTTGATTCATTGTTCTTCTCCACTAAAATATATACTTGTTGACAACTCCAGCCTTGTCTATATTATTCACAACTGTAACCCAAGTGTCTAGTACAGTAGTAGACATACCACAAATATTTCTTGAATGAATGAACCCTATTCATCAACCTGTCTTGTTTATATGAGTGTAGAACAGAGATTTTTTTTCACCCTCATTAATATAGCCCCAATAGGCCAGCAAAGAGTGTTCAGGGAGTTTATGAACTTGAAGAAAGGATTCTTTGCATGTTTATTTACACTCTCTCCTGACTGAACCCAACATTACCATTGCAATATTTAAGTACATTTAAATGTATTCAATTAATTGTCTTTAATTCATTAATAGGTATATAGATATGGGGACATAGCTTATGTAGCAGAGTGGTATTTAATTCATTAATAAGTATATAAAATATTTAGTTCATTAATAAGTACATATTTAATTTGCTAATAAGCATTTAGATATGGGGGCATAGCTTTAATAAATAATATAGTTATTGCCTTACAAGTATTGAACTCAATGTCTGAGCTTAATCTCCAGAACTTCTGAAAGACAGAGAGAAAGAGACAAAGAGACAGAAAGAAAGTATATAAGGTAGTGCTGCATTAAAAATAAATAAATATAGGAAGGCATGGCTCAAGTGATAGAGCACCAGCCCTGAGCTAAACAGCTAAGCAAGAGTGAAAATGTCCTGAATTCAAGCTCTAGTGTCAACACAAAAATTTATTTTAAAAAATCTAAAAATGTGTACATAGTGGTATATAACTGTCACCCAGCTCTACAGATAGTATAAAGGATTGCAGTCCCAGACAACTAAGGCATAACTATAAGAGACAGTATTCTAAAAATAACAACCCCCCCCAGAAAGGGTTAGGGACACTGCTCAGGTAGTAGAACACTTCCTGGCAAGCATGAAGCCCTGAGTTCAAACCCCAGTATTGCCAGTATATACACTCACACGTACATGCGTACACACATACATACCTAGACATTGAAATCCAAGAATATAAGTATCCAATTAATTGGTTTCCATTGTGATTCCATATTTTTCATTTTGTGCATTTAAAAACATTAGCCTAAGAAGGAGTCCTTGGTTTGCCCAGACTGAGAAGGGTCCCCATAAAAGATTCAAGCATAGAGCTGCACCACTGAATGGAGGTAGCCATTGGCACCACATAGACACTAAATTTATCTTTTACTGATGAAAATTAAATAAAAATTTTCTAGATCCTTAGAGGCACTAGTCACATATCAGGTGCATAAGAACCATGTGGATAACAGCTATCATGGTGGGCAGAGCAGCTGCAAAACACATTCACCATTGCAAACAGCTCTACTACAGAGCTCTGGTCTGGAGTTGAATCCTCTTTTCACTCTTTGTCCCCACTCCATCCAAAGAACCACAGTACTCATATTCTAACCAAATTATTAAGGATGAGATAGGGCAGAGTCACTTCTGTCATGTTTCTTGCTTTTTTTTTTTTGGTCGTTGTGGGGCTTGAACTCTGGCCTGGGCGCTGTCCCTCAGCTCTTCAGCTCACAGCTAGCACTCTACCACTTGAGCCATAGCACCACTTCTGGTTTTCTGATAGTTAATTGGAGATAAGAGTCTCACAGGCTTTCCTGCCCATGCTGGCTTTGAACCGTGATCCTCAGATCTCAGCCTCCTGAGTAGCTAGGATTACAGGCATGAGCCTCTGGCATTCAGCTATGTTTCTTGCTTTTTTTCCCCTTACAAACAAACCTTTACTGCACCTCCAGTCTCTGCTCTGCCCAGTGATGCAGAGCCATTCAACTATTCAGTAGAGATGTTAAGGGTGATGTCCCAATAAATTCATCATGAGTTCAAAACACAGTAACTGCATTTAATACACTTAACCTACCAAACATCATAGTTTAGCAACAAAGTCTACTGTAGACTGTAGTGATTTATGCTCATCATGATCACAAGGTGACAGTGAGCTGGGACTGGCTTCCTTTGCCCAATAGTACGACAGTATCACACAGTGTTTTATTAGCTGGGGACAAGAACTAAATTCAAATTTGGAAGGTGGTTTCTATTGAATATGTATTGCTTTTGCACCACCTCAAGTCTGAAAACCTTAAGTAAAACCATCACGAGTTGTGGGCCATCTATAACACCTTAGCCTTGTCCTCAGGTTCCTCTCCTGGTCAGGACGAGAGGATGTAACCATGAATAACTAAAGTGATGGTGGAGCCCAGGCTCCTTCCTAAGAGCCCTGCCTGGTACTTGTTTTCGGGCTTTAGAAGACAAATAGCCATGCTATAAATGTGTAGGGTCCTCTCTGGGGAAAGGAGTCCAGAGTGGCAGCAGAGACTGCGGTGAGGCCTCGTTGCAAGAAGGACCTTGCGCCTTGCCCAAGCCAGGAGAGAACAGGCCATACTGTGGCATCAACCCTTCAACACATGAACTTCCCCTGCATAGCCTGGACTAACAGCAGCTCAGCCATCCTAGAAATGTCAGTTAACCCCAGCCATGGACCAGCACAGCTCATGGACCTTCCTCTCCCGCAGCGGCCTAGAGTCTTTGAGCCTCCACAGGCCCAGATGCCATCTCAGAGAAGAACAGTAAGAGTGATGTCAACGGGAAACATTGCCTCACTCCAAAGAGACTTACCGGAATGGCCCGGCTATCAGATTGGACTAAACGTCAGTCCATCAGCACCTTTCATTAGTCAGCATGTGGGTGTGAGGAGACATTTAAGCACCATGGGTCAGTTACAGAAAGCTACACAACTACATTTTCTTTGCACATCTGAGTGAGCCCCAAACTGCACCCCACCTATCCTGATTGGACAAAACAAACCTCAAGACATCTTCTAGCACCAGATGAATAAGGTTCTTACAGGAGCTAGAAACTACTGGACTAGTATTCGGATGTCACTGTACTGTTTTCTTCTCTGTCCTTATGACAAGATAGCCCTGGCCTTTCAGTTGTTCCCACTGCTTCTGCTCAGCTTGGGCAAACACCATTCGCAGACCCTATATCTGTGGGGCTGGTGACCTCCAAAATAGAGAAGACAGTGATTTGTCTTGCTGGTGCTAGAGGTACAGTGGACCATGTCCAAATCCCCTCTGCCCTTGTTAGCAGCTGAATGTACATGTGGAGGAAAGAAGGGTGTGGAAGAAAGGCGTGTTTGGGAGAAGAGTCAGCAGAAAGATAGTGCCATTGTTTAAGGTGAGTTTGCTGGGTTGCAAAAGACTCAAGACATGAATATTTCAGATCAATTCCTTTTCCAAGTCAAATACCACCGCCTTTGTTTCCAAGTCTAACAAAGATTACGAAGTCATTGGCTCCTAGTTTTAGTGTGTGTGTGACAGTGTGTGTGTGTGTGTGTGTGTGTGTGTGTGTGTGTGTGTGTGTATTTCTCTATGCTCTGCTTTGTACCATTCCCATGTATCAAGAACCTCAAAATATGACCTTATTTGGAAAAAGGATTGCTAAATAAGATAGAATACTCTGTCTCTCTGAAATTCATGTGGAAATTTGACTGTATTGTGGTGTTGGGGGTGGGGCCTTCAAGGGATGATTAGGTTGTGAATAGGCATAAATGCTTGTCTGCAGTGAGTTTCTGTTCTTATAAGATTGTGTTAGTTACCACTACAGCAGATCATTATAAAGTGAGCTGCCCCTGTGTTTTATCTCTTCTGTCTATGCATATTTGCCCTTCACCTTTTGCCAGGTTTTGAGGCCCTTACCAAATACTGGCATGACTTCTAACCTCCAAAATTGTGAACCAAACAAACTTCTTTCCTTTATAAATTAGTCACACTCAGTCTGCAACAGAAAGCAGACTAAGGCAAAAGTCTTTGCATATTCAAATTAGCTCAGAAGAGATGAGAGAGACAGTAGTACTCCCTCAACGTAACTGATTTCCTTATTGTCCTTATGAGAATACAAAAGCACACACACACTCACACTCACACACACACACACACACACACACACACACACACACACACACACACACACACACTGTATATGACAACCAAGACAGTATATGGAATGATGCATCTACAAGAAACTACTAGACACTTAGGGAGAGGTGGAAAATATTCCCTATTTTAGGGAAAGTGTGGTTTTGGATTCTGGGCTTCACAAATGTGAGACAACACATTTATTTCTATTGCATTGGGACACTCCATTTGCAGAATTTTGTTACATCAGTCTGAAGGATCTAATGCATGCTTTGAAGGGGTCAGAATGAGATAATGGTTAAGTAAGTCCAGCTCAATGGAATGTCAGCCTTTATTAGTAACACCCTTTAATGCTTCAGGGGTCCATGTATGAGACTGGGGTGACTTAAAGAGACACATTCTACATCTGCCCTAGTCTCCAGTGCCCCTGCCGCGTTCCTAGCACAAGGATGTCTTATCTAAGCCCAGGTCCTCCCCTGTTCAGTTCCTCATTCACTTCTTGTGTCATAAAAGAGCAGAACACACAGTTATTGGCTGGGTCCTCATCTACCCCAACATCTCACTAGACGCCCCTGGGAGGTGTAATTCTTCTACCTATCGTCAGGTATCAGCTGACTTGATACCAGGCTCCTTTTTTTCTTTAGAGTGTAGAGGCAAGACCAGAAGCTCTTGGGGAAGAGAATGGGGAGAGGCTCTGACCGCCACCCAGGAAACACTTTGAGAGAGAATAATCTGCACTGTACGCACATGAAACTTACCTGTCTTTGCTTTGTAAGTCAATGCTTTGATTCATGAGGCAGGTGGTAGAGCCCAAGGCTTACAGAAATGCCAGCCATGTTCACTACAACTCCCACTCCTTATTAGACATCCCTCACTTAAGGGATGATCCTGATGTGTTTCACTTTAGCAGGAAGGAAAGCCATGGAAGAAGAGAAGGTGCCTGAGGACTAGGTACTTTTAGAGGAAGCCTGTCCCTTCCCTTATTCCCTCCAAGGTTTTGATGCCTCTGAAATGCTGTTTTATGAGCAGTGATAGGCAGAGTTAACTCTACAATATTCCTAAGAAAATGCTCTGTGACCACTGCTTTACAATGAAGGAAACGGTTAATAAGATTAAAGAGGAAAGTATGAACTATGAGATATAAATGCTTCTGGAGTTTTAAAAAAGGAAGCTAGAGAGGAAAATCCTGTATTGTTCCCTTTTAATAACATGATTCATTTTGTGTTTATAAAGATTATTTTTAACTGCCTGTCTCCCTTTGTATTTTTGCAAAAAAAAAAAATTGAAAGGCTGTGGAGACTCAGGGCTAGGTCTTGGGGAGACATAGTAATTAGAGACACAAGAATAGCTCACATAACTTCACTTGGAAAAATGTCTCTACTGTGGTCATCATGACATGGCTTTGGATATGCCACCCCTTTCCGCAAGACAGTTGGGAGAAAATAACTTAGTCATAGAGATGTAGAAGTGAATTCCCAAGGAAATGTAAAACACACACTCTGGGATGCCATACTTATCCAAGAGTCAAATATTGTTGATAGAGTGCTGTGTTATTCACCCTTACTTGAAATAAGAAAGATGGAAATTAAAGTTTCATTGTTTGTTTGACAGGGAGTTTCAGATTTTACATTTTCAAAAATTTTAGGCTTCCAGGGTTACTCATGTGGAAAGTACTTTAAGGGGAGTTTTTTCCCCCTCAATTGTTTCTTGAGCAGACTTTAGGGTGCCCATAATTCACATCCTGATAGAATTCTCTCATGACTGTTGTTAGGCCTGTGAGTTACTTTAGACAATGGAATACACCATCCTACTGGAATATAACTCATCTGGTTCCATTATATGAGGTAAGACTGTCTTGGTAGCAGATTCATTCTAAAGTCTCGATCTCTTTGCTGACCTTGGGGAATCAAACTTTTATGAGTCCTCAAGTTGCAAGGAAATGAAGAATGTCAGCCCACTAACTGAACTTCAGATGAGAACTCTTCAGATGATCCAGGTGATACCATTATTTCAGGCTTAGAAGACCCAAAGCACCCAGCTAAGCTGTGGTGGGACTCTTGACCAGTATTCTGTTTTAAATCACTGTGTTATGGGGAGAACTGAACACACTGTACTAACTTATTTACCTAAGAGTTTGAACACTATAGGTTTTTGGTTGCTTTCATGACCAATACATATTAGGACCATACACAAGGGAATTCTGGCTGGTGGGTAAGCAGCATCAGAGAAAGGCCACCAATATTGAACAGTCATTCCCGTTCTGCCCATATATTGTAAGCTGCTTACTTGTGATTTCCAGCAGCTAGTCAGTCTCTGACTCCTTCTTACAATGGAGATTATCCTGGAAACATCTAGAAAGTTTGAACTTTCTGGAGGATGTGGTTATAAAACATATCTAAGCTCTACCGTGTGCATGCTACTTCATCAAGAAACTACCTACCTATAAATTTGTCTCAAAGATTGAGGCAGACAAGTGACCAAAGAACACTGGAAGACATGCATATCACAGCCTTGATCATTGAGTAAAAGATGAAAGACTGGAAAATGAGTCAAGCAGATCAATAGGCATTAGATAACTTAGAAGCCATTTATACGATGGAAAGCCAGATAGCAATTTAAAATTACACTGTAAATGGCTAATTTCCAGTCCCAAGATCATGTAAGCAACACAGTTTTTAAGTAGTGTAAAAGCCAATGTGTAATATGTCCCCCTTTCTCTGTGTATGTGTACAAAATATAAATACACATTGGAAATAAAACTGAATGCACACCCAATGTATCTTTGTGACAAAATCATGGATTTTTTCCCATTTATTAATTTCTTTGGCTCTACCTCCTAATATTTCTATAATGTTCACATGTGACATTTTTTAATTTAAAAAATTCATAATGGTAAGGGGCGGGGGGGAGGGAGAAGAGTTGTTTGCTTTTGTTTTTTTGAAAGGATGCTATCTGTTTCCAATTCCTGATCTGGAGGTGGGCTGGGTCTGGCTCATGGGCCAGAGGCCTTGTGGGCCGTGCTGCCTGACGATGAGAGCATCATTTTGGCACACCAGGCCTGCATCTTCCCACCGCATGGCTCCAAGAGCTTGCCACACAGGTGGGTCTCCAGCTGTCCCTTCATCTCAGCCCAAGCTCACTCATCTGATTCACACTTCAACAACCACACTGGCTTCAGAAGATAGATTTTTTTTTTTTGCAACCACCCTACCCCTATCTATCCCCAAATGCTATACAACAAATCTAACCTGTGTCATCCAACCCTAACTCTACTGGATGTCGGTGACAGAGATAACTTTGGGGGGGAAAACAGCTGTTATACTCAAGATGTAGCAGAGTGACAGTCGTTTGTTCTACAAGTACTTGTTCAGGTTACAACTGCCGTGTGTACAAAAGAAATTACAAAAGAATACATTGTGCACTTTTATTGTTCACTTTGGAAATAAAATGATGTTTAATGCACTTTAGTTTTTCCTTTTATTTCCTTTTTCTAGGCTTATTGTAGAAGTACTCATAGAGAGAAAAGGTCAGAGAAGTATAGTTTATTACCTCAGTAGGAAGTAGCCAGAAGACCAGCCTTTGTCAGTTCTGCAGGGCAATGAGAAGACAGACACTTGAGTTCTTTTTTTCATATATATTTTTATTGTAAAAAATACTTTACAGAGGGGCTACAGTTACATGAGTAAGGTAATGAGTACATTTCCTATGGATCATTGTTACCTCCTCCTTTGTTTTTCCCCTACCATCCCTTCCCTCTCCATCTCCCCAACTCCTCCCTCCCCCTCCCCCCTCCCTCCACAAAATTGTAAAGTTCATTTTCAATATAGTGTCTTGTACATCTCATTGTTACAATGGGTCAATCTGTATCCTTATTTAAGCATTTTGTTATATCCCTTCCCCTCCCCGGAATCAAATACAGTGAAAACAGGGGTTATCCTGTGGGGGAAGAACATACAAAAGAAACAAAAGAAAGGTTAGACAAATGGGATTGCATGAAACTGCAGAGCTTCTGCAGGGCAAAGGACATAGCTAGCAAGATCAATAGAAAGCTCACGGATTGGGAGAAGATCTTCATTAGCCATACAATGGACAAGGGTCTCATGTCAAAAATATACTTAGAACTCAAAAAATTAAATCTCCCAACAACAAATACTCAAAGAAACAACTGCCCGATTAATAAGTGGGCTAAAGACTTGGAGACTTTTCTGAAGAAGAAATAAGAATGGCCAATAGACACATGAAAAACTGTTCAACTTCTCTAGCCATAAAAGAAATGTAAATCAAAACAACATTGAGATTCCATCTCACCCCAGTTAGAATGGCTACAATCAAGAACTCTAATAACAACAGATGCTGGAGGGGATGTGGCCAAAAGGGAACCCTACTGCATTGTTGGTGGTAGTGTAAACTTGTTCAACCACTTTGGAAAGTAATATGGAGGTTCCTCAAAAGACTCCACATAGAGCTCCCCTATGACCCAGCAATCCCACTTTTGGGCATTTACCCAAATGATCACAAACAAGGTCATACCAAAGCCACCAGCACAACTATGTTTATTGCAGCATTATTTACCATAGTTAAGATATGGAACCAACCCAGATGTCCCTCAGATGAATGGATCAAGAAAATGTGGTATGTGTGTGTGTGTGTGTGTGTGTGTGTGTGTGTGTGTGTGTGTGTGTAATGGAATTCAATGGAATTCTATGCCTCCATCCAAAAAAATGACATTACCCCTTTGTTAGGAAATGGAAAGACTTGAAAAAAATTATATTAAATGAAGTAAGCCAAGCCCAAAGAAACATAAGTCTCATGGTTTCCCTTATTTGTAATAACGAGTACATGTCTAGAACAAGCAGTAAAGGTCAAAAGCTATGTACATATGACCATATAAGATTATGTTAAGCAAAATGAACCCCAAGACAGGGACACAAGTGGTTTTTTCTTTCTTGCTATTGTTTTTAATGTGCTTATAAAGCCACTTGAGTTCTATACCCACGGAAAGTTGAGTTTCAGAAGAGGAACCTGAACTTGAGAACCTGAGTTTCTTATATGACAGTAAATACTCTTCCCTTTGCTCTGGAGAGGAAGGAGGGGAGAGAGAAAGAGGGAGGGAGGGACTACCTCTGTCTCCCCCAGACTATTCATTGGACAAATACTTTTAAAAAGATATTCCAGAGCTTGGAATGTGGCTTAGTGGTAGAATGCTTGCCTAGCATTCATGAAGCTCCTAGTTTGATTCCTCGGTACCACATAAACAGAAAAAGCCACAAATAGCGCTGTGGCTCAAGTGGTAGAGTGCTAGCCTTGAGCAAAAAGAGCTCAGGGACAGCACCCAGGCCCTGAGTTCAAGTTCCAGGAGTGGCAAATAAAATAAAATGAAATAAACAAAATGAACTAAATAACCACCATAATAAAGGTGGTCAATGTCTCTGCTCACGTGACCAACAGAAGCTAGAGATTCATCAAGTTTCTTTGCCAACACACATTAGAGGATGATATGTTTACTCTGGAATTGGTTGCTTAGAGTCCAGAATTGTGAGTAAAGGAAATGGATGAAATCCACCTTTTTGCTCTTGTTGTTGTTGCCCTAAGTTATAAAGTCATCAGGGTAAAAATCTTGGGGTTTCCCTTTGTCCACTGCACAGTTTCTACAAGTGGCCCCAATCTAGTTTTCTGCCTGAGTCAGTTCTTGTACTTCTACCTTCCTTCCTCACACCCAGCAAATCTCACCTGCTTTGAGTCTTATTCTCCTTTGGTGTATCAGAATCTCTCAACAACCTCAGTTTTATTTATCAAATGCATCCATCCATCCTGTGTTTTAAACATTTTACTAACACTAACGTATTTCATGTAGATAAACCTATAAGGTGGGGACAAGTTATCCCCATTCTCCAGATAAACAAAATGCTAGATTACAATTATTTTAATAAAATGTACTTTGGTGAAAATATAGTCATCTGTAACAATTATCCCTTAAAATGACTCTGAAACTGTTTCAGGTACATACACAAAACAGGACATGGTTCTAGCTACTCTAATGGTACCCTAATGGTAGGTATTACCAGATAATGGAGAATCCTCTTTTGGAGAAAAGAGTCCATTAATTGCTCTCCCAGAATTCTCATGTGTTGTTAGGGTGCAGGAAGTTTCCCCAACTTGGTTCAACTTGCCTCTATCTGCAGTTCCAATTCACTTTGAGTAAGAGGCTAGGTAATTTCTCATAGCAGATCCAAGTCTAGTTCAGTACTACAGTAAGGAACAAGATGCACCTCCTGTGCCCACTCTCGCATGCAGTTCTTCCTGATGGCTCAAAAGTGTGCTGATAATTGTCTGACCAACTGACCAGCTAAAGGAATGGATGGGGGATCAAGTAACATCAAGGATCATTTAGCAGGAAAGTGGACTAGAAGCCAGAGATTTAATTGCACCTTAAATCAAAGGATGAATGTATGTCTCAGTCCAAAAAGGGATAAAGCTAAATCAGGCCTGCAATCTAACTAGAAAAAGTAGGACCAAATGGATATTTAATTGAAAAATAACAACAACAGGGGATTAGAGACTGAAAGGAAAGAGGATGAGGTTGAAACTCCCTGGGTCAATCAGAGTGAACCAAACATAAACCAGAAGGCAGTGGACACAGTTATCAGGCAGCCAGAAACCCTAAATGTCCCAATTCCAGGAAATGACTGGAGAAGGAAGTGGATGGAAAGTAGGAGAGCAATATTAATAATGATAATGGCTGCCATATGTGGATAATATTCTGTTCCTGGCTGGATTCTCACTGCCTTGTGTTTATTGATTCATTATAGAACAACTCTGAGCATTAGAACCCATGATGATTAATTATACCATTTAACAAATGATAAAAATCACATAGCAGAGGTTAAGGAACTTGCTCAAAGTCACACAGCTTGGAGAAAGCAAAGCGGAGATCTGTATCTAGGTAGCTTGTTCAGCATCTGTACCATTCACTTTTACCATTTGCCATTTCTTCCACGGTATATCCAGCCTTAGGGCAAGGAGCCATGACAGATAAATCAACTAAGTTTGCTATGTGTTTTTGTTACACCAAAGACTACTCCCACTTCTTTTAGCCACATGGCTTCTCCTCAAGCTTCTCAAGCATCTCAAGAAGGCCTGAGCCACGTCTCACCATCTTGCAAAAGGATGAGCTGAGAGCGAAGACAGGGACCAATGGAGATCCTTGAAAATAGTAAACAATTCAACCATAGTAGATCCTGGGTGTCCGCAGGAATATGGTCCTAGGAAACCACCCAGAGGGAAATCCTCCTAATGGTCAGGATGCATAGACTTCAGTACTATTATACAGATGCTGGACTCATTTAACCCAACCCCCACTAAAGACTTGCCACTTTAAATTTTTCATTTTATCAATTCAATTAAGCACATTCACTTTTATTTGCCTTAGGGAGCCACCATGTGCTTTTTTTATGAAGGTGTAGTTACACAAAATTAAAGGCAGGGAAACCTGCAGAAGACTGCACAATTTAGACAGAATTGCTAATAACATGGGACTGGATGAACTTCCCACATCAATGCATTATACAATAGTGCATATCCAAATTTAATTTTGTTTTTACATTGACTTTGCTTTTCTAAATTTATTATTTATTTTACTTCAACGTGGTCAAAACTACTTGTGATAAAACTGCTAATGACATGGGCTCACTGTAGATTTTCCAAAAGCTCTGTGGGATGGGGGGGGGGAATGAGGCTAGGGAGAAGGTTTGAGATTAAAGATGACTCAAGAGATATTACCACCCATTTACAGGTTTTCTGCATAGAATGTTTAGAAGAAAGTTTTAGGAGAAACTCCTCTCTGCCTAGAGAGGAGACAGTGATTGCTCACAGACTGGCCAAAGGAGCCTGGGAACTTGTCCAACGCAGGAGCCTTAGGGGATGAGTTTAAAAGCTTGTCTTGACCACATGGAGTCAATGCAAATATTGCCTCAATAAAACAGAAATACACAACTGAACCAAGAGATGGGTGATTTGGCAGCCATTCCAATAAAGATATCAGCTATAGCTGCAGTGGTCATAAAAATCACCTGAACTTCTCTGTAGAGTCTAGAAGCTCAGACTTGAGATGCTGGAACATGGCTGGTCTTGTGGTTTTTCTGGAAACAGCTAGGCAGATGGGCTCTGCCCCCACTCCATTGCTCCCTAGCTTTATAACCTTGGACAAATCATTTCACTTCTCTGACTCACTGCTTCCTCTACTAAGACTCCACTCCTGGAACCATGTGAAACAATGAACTAGGACAATGTATCTGAAACAACCAAGCCCAGGGATGGCCTATGAGCATTTAGGGAATGTTGCTCTCCCTTTCACCACAGAAGGATGGGGAGAAGGGAACATTTGTTTGCTATGACTATAACAGCAAAATTAATAAATAAATAAATAGCCCAACCTACCTCTCAGGCAACTTTTGTTTACTATTCTACAGAGGTTGGGGTGCAGGGTTAGCAAGTATTTAATGAAGTGAGCTGGTGAAGAAGACCGTGTTGTGGGGCAGAAAATCAGCAGTGAGGGCTTTGCTTCAGTTTATTTTCGACTGGGTAATCCTCTCTCCCATCACAGTAGCACCTACTGAGCTGCAGAGGGTAATTCCACTAACATCACCACTTAACCCCAGCTCTCAGAACTGCTTCCTTGTAGGACTCCACAATTTGGGATTCCAATGAGAAAGAAAATTATTCAAGCACATTAATTGTTTTCCTGAATAAACTTCTCCACAGCCTTGACTCATCATCATTCCTCAAAAGAAGGATTGCTTCTGAGAACATTATTTGTAGCAATTCAGCATTAGCTTTACTGTGGATTGAAGGGTTGATCAGATACAAACACCCCTAGTCTCTGGTGAGCTGGTTTTGAAATGGCTGAGGGTGAAAAATGGTAGTGTGTCTCAGCTTGAAGGAGGATGTGAGTGTTACATTATTTTGGAAGCTGTGGAATGCCAGGAAAGCCTTCTGGCACAGAAATCTAAGTCATGTGTTTGCTCAATAAATATGAGGGTGATCTAGAGACTTACCATGCTAAATAAAGCAAGGAAAGTCAGGAGATGTCCATGCAAACTTCTACTCCTTAAAATAATGAGAATGTGGGCTGTAGGTGGTGGCACATACCTGTGATCCCACCATCCTGGAGCTTTGAGGCCAACTTGAGTTACACAGGGAGATTTTATTAACAAAAACTCAGAGCTGAGGATGTAACTAAGGGGTGGAATATTTGCTTAGCATGTGAAAGATTCTGGGTTTGATTGCCATCACCATAAGTAAATAGGTAATTAATTTAATTAATCAAATAAATATAGAGAGTGTGTTCTGTCTGCCTAGGTCTCTTCCTAGGTCATTTCCTCTTACAGGTCTGACTGCTGGTTGGAGATTTAACAGAAAGTGTGTGAAAGTTCTTAGCAATAATCTCCCAGGTGTGAGGAGCCTTAGAGTTCACCAGGACCTTCCCAACATATAATCTCACTTAATTCCCAAATCTTCCCCAGAGACTTGTCAGGTTGGAAGTGTTACCACCTTTAGGGGCCCATCCTGCTCAAGGTCACAGATAAGAAACATAAAGCCCACAGAAGTGGAATACCTCACTTGATGTCCTACAGCAAATATGGAAGGGGTAGGATTTAGATGGGACTCTTTGGAATCCCGAAATGTTGCACAGCTTCTCCTTGAGAGAATGGAAAACACTTCTCGTCTATTTCCGGTGTGGCTTTCCATCAGTACTAAAGCTCTGTCTCTCAGAAATAATGTGAAATCAGGGTGTCTGGAGAGCACTGCTTTCTCCACTGGACTGACCTCGAGATGACCTTTACGTCCCATCTGCTATCTGTTAATTCCTTGAGTCTTGAGTTCTGATGGAAGTGTGGACTCAATGAATGAAAGAATGAATGGATGAAGATAATAGATCCATCTCTCATGAAAGTAACACATAGTAGGCATGCAAACATTTTTGCTTGAATTAAACAACCATACTAGCTGTGGCAGCACATTTGGTCAGGAACGAGGTCAAAGGGTTGATTTGAATTAGGTGTGAAGGTTGGCTGGAATTCAATTACCCATGACCCTCTAGTCTCCCCTGCCAGCCATGATTGATGGAGTCTGGCTAATGAAGGTTGGGGATTAGTAACACTGCAATCAGCCTTCCTGGGGAATGAAAACTTGGGAATTATGTAAGGCAGCATCTCGGGCCAGATGAGATTTCATAGGTTGGATATATCCTTGTTCTTTAGCCAAACAATAGCAGGGCTTAGACTTGGAGAGACTAAGGGCAACCATGATAAAGCAAGGAGAGCCCTTGCTCCCACTTTTCCCACAATCACACTGACCAGCCCTGCCTGACGTGATGAATTATCATGGAGGGATGTGGGGAGTTCCGTTCAGAGCTTTAAATGCCTTGTTTGTAGGTATTTGCATTATCTGTTCGGGGGAGGACAATAGAAAATCAGACAAATGTATCCATTAAAGAGATTTTATCCCATTTTCACTCCATTCCTGTTTTCCCATACAGATTCTTCTCATTCTTACCTTGTGGTTCATCAAACCTCCTCCAGCAGTTGTCTGCAGGTTTTGAGAACTCAGGACCCCAGTTTCAAGTTGCTTTCATATTAAAAACATTTTTTTGAAGCTGATCTCCTGGAAGGTATGGTGAAAAATATTTTAATAATAGTTACTGGTGATGTGAGTTGGTTTTGGAATCACCTTCCACTATTTTCCAGTCCTTTTGCCATTGTCTAGCAATAGTACATCTTCGGTTAGTAGTGAAGAAAACCCAATGTTAGCTCTGCGCCTTTATTTCAGTTACCCTTGTTTCCACAGTTTCAGGCCCATAACTTGTTCTGATTTGTAAGACTGGTTTAAGACACTGTTATGGAATCATTATATCACCTCTGCTTTGACCCTCCTTGGCCAAGTTTCCTAATTATTGTAGTTGAAATACATGATAGTATTCTGAGAATCATTCATTGATGTATTTTAATAACACACCTGTCTCCATACGCTAGACTACTTCCCTTTAATAAAAAAAAATAATACATGAGCCAGGTGCCAGGGCTCTCACCTATAATCCTAGCTACTTTGGAGGCTGAAATCTGAGGACCATGGTTCAAAGCCAGCCCATGCAACAGAGTCCAAGAGACTCTTTTCTCCAATTAACTACCCAAAAGCCAGAAGTGGAGTTGTGGTTCAA